>NW_027507764.1:593012430-593247430 GCF_037356315.1 Lithobates pipiens | reverse complement strand
TAGTCGTCTCTCCACAAATCTGCCCTTTATGGAAGAGTGACAAGAAGAAAGACATTGGAGAAAGAAAGTCATAAGAAGTCCTGTTTGTAGTTTGTGAGAAGCCATGTGGGGGAGGGGGCAGCAAACATGTGGAAGAAGGTGATCTGGTCAGAGGAGACCAAAATTCTACTTTATAGCCTAAAAGTAAAACGCTATGTGAGGGGGAAACTAACACCGCCCATCCCCCGAACACACCATCCCCACTGTGAGACATGGTGGTGGCAGCATCACGTGGCATTTTGTGTTGGTCTTTCACATTAAATCCTAATAAAATACATTTACGTTTTTGGTTGTAACATGACAAAATGTGGAAAATTTCAAGGGGTGTGAATACTTTTTCAAGGCACTGTATATGAAATAAACTTACTACACTATGAGGATTTTTCTCTTTTTGCATGTATTCTGCTACATGTGAGTAATCAATCGGAGTAGAAGTGTTCCGCCATCCTTAGTTAGGTGTTCCTGGCTATGTGAGGAATGATACCAAGTGCATATTGACCACTTTTAACTAAGTGGTCATTGATGGTCTGGTGAGAGTTTAGTATCTTTTTGGCTCACTGGATGTCACTATATGATGTTGAGTGAATTTCCAAATTGGAAGTGGCTCATGGACTTTTAGGGGACTTGGATAATTTTGGAATTTTATTGCACAACCTGGATGGCACTTACTGGTTTGGTGTCACTACATGCATGTTTAACCAGTAGAGACCCGCGCTATAGCCGAATGACGGCTACAGTGCGGACCTCCTTTGCCGGGACGACGTCTATTGACGTCGTCCCGTGCACAAGCGGCACGCGCGGCGCGCTCTGTGATCGGCGAGTCTATGAGACTCGCCTGATCACTGATCCGAGCAAGGGGTCGATCCCGACCCCTTACCACGTGATCAGCTGTCAGCCAATGACAGCTGATCATGTGATACAACGGAGCCGGTAATCGGCTATTATTCCTAGCGCAAGGAGAAAAAAAAAGAGTAGATCACCGGCGGCCGTGATCGGGACATCAGTCCCGATCACGGCCAGCCCTGCCAGTGCCCACCTGCCCCCTGCCAGTGCCACCTCATTAAAAAATAAGTGCCCCCTATCAGTGCCACCCAGCAGTGCCCACAGTGCCACCCAGCAGTGCCCACAATCTGCCTCAACAACGGTGCTGCACCCCAGTGCCACATATCCGTGCCCATCAGTGTCATCCACCAGTGCCCATCAGTGTCCATCAGTGCCGCCCATCAGTGCCCAGCAGTGCCACCTATAAGAGCCACCTATCAGTGCCACCTATCAGTGCCTATCAGTCCCATCTATCAGTGGTACCTATCAGTGCCCCTTAGTGCCACCTATCCATGCCACCCATCCGTGCCACCCATCCGTGCCATCTTATCTGTGCCCATCTTTGCCCATCAGTGCCGCCTTATCTGTGCCCATCAGTACTGCCTTATCTGTGCCTATCGGTGCCACCTTATCTGTGCCTATTAGTGCCGCCTTAACTATGCCTATCAGTGCCCACCAGTGCAGCCTACCAGTGCCCACCAATGCAGCCTATCAGTGCCCACCAGTGCAGCCTATCAGTGCCCACCAGTGCCGCCTCATCAACACACTTCAATGAAGGAGAAAAATGACCCGTTTGCAAAATTTTATAACAAACTATTAAACATGATTTATTTTTATTTTTTTTTTGCATCTTTTTTTGTTTGTTTAGCAAAAAATAAAACTCCGAGCTGTGATTAAATACCACCAAAAGAAAGCTCTATTTGTGGGAAAAAAATGATAAAAATGTCATTTGGGTACAGTGTTGTATGACCGCGCAATTGTCATTCAAAGTGCATCAGCGCTGAAAGCTGAAAATTGGTCTGGGCAGGAGGGGGGTTTAAGTGCCCAGTAAGCAAGTGGTTAACTACTAATATTCGTTGATTATTCATTCATGGCACTATATGTTAATTTTTTGACACGTTTTTTAATTTATATCACATTATATATGAATTGTTATTGTTTTGAATATTATCTATTTATTCACAATATGTTATTCATTTTAATGCCTATTTATGCATCTGGTAGAGGGTTGGGATATATATTAGTTTTCATATACTTTTTGTACATATTTAATCTGCATTGGTTGGATTTCATTGGTTCACTATTAGTGCCCACTATATTTTAATATATACAGTATCTCACAAAAGTAAGTACGCCCCTCAGTCACATTTTTGTAAATCTTCTCTTCTCTCTTTTCATGTGACAACACTGAAGAAATGACACTTGTCTACAATGTAAAGTAGTGAGTGTACAGCTTGTATAACAGTGTACATTTCCTGTCCCCTCAAAATAACTCAACACACAGCCATTAATGTCTAAACCGCTGGCAACAAAAGTCAGTACACCCCTAAGTGAAAATGTCCAAATTGGGCACAATTAACCATTTTACCTCCCCGGTGTCATGTGACTCATTAGTGTTACAAGGTCTCAGGTGTGAATGGGAAGCAGGTGTGTTAAATTTGGTGTTATCGTTCTCACTCTCTCATACTGGTCACTGGAAGTACAACATGGCAAAGAACTCTCTGAGGATCTAAAAAAAAAAAAAAAAAAAAAGAAAGAATTGTTGCTCTACATAAAGATGGCCTAGGCTATAAGAAGATTGCCAAAACCCTGAAACTGAGCTGCAGCACGGTGGCCAAGACCATACAGCAGTATAACAGGACAGGTTCCCCTCAGAACAGGCCTTGCCATGGTCCACCAAAGAAGTTGAGGTCACGTGCTCAGCGTCATATCCAGAGGTCGTCTTTGGGAAATAGAGGTATGAGTGCTGCCAGCATTGCTGCAGAGGTTGTAGGGGTGGGGGGACAACCTGTCAGTGCTCAGTCCATACGCCGCACACTGCATCAAATTGGGAGATTTTATTATAACCTAACCCTGCTTTATACTTCTCCACAACTTTATCCCTGACCTCTCTGGTGTGTTCAATCCTCCTTTAGTTTCCTTGCCTTGGGCTAGCCAGCCCCGAGACATCAAAATCGGGTGGATCCGCACCCCAGGCCATAGCCTTCCTGGGGGCTGGTCAGGAGGACCAGGGCCATGAAGTCAGTACATCATTCTGGACCGGAACCCCGAACCATGTGACGTTCACATCTTAAATACCCTCTCCCAGAAAACACAGCGAGAGCGCCACTCCCACTGGGCGGGCTCTGAGAGAGAGTAACTTAAGCACCCAACCAGACCATAGTTCCATGCCTGCCAGAAGAGACAGCGCCCCCCTGTGGCCAGGCTGAACATCTCACAGTCCAGTCAGACTGATGCTGAAGTCTTAATTTAGACAATTGTACCCGAACCAAACTGCAATTCAGGCATAACTAACTTTGAAAAACGCATAGCGCGTGCTCTCCAGGAGTCACCGCTACAGTATTAATGATGACCTCTTTTTATATTTTTGCATTTTTTTATGATGTACCTATGTTGTGCAGTAAGAGTATATATTGGTGTTCTTTTTAGGAGGGAAGGAGACGCACGGCAGAAGCGAGGAGGAAGAGAAGACACAGTTGCCTAATCCTCAAGGCTTCCTGAAGCCCGTCAATGCCCGCCAAAGCCTGATGCCTGATGCCCACCGATGCTCACCGCTGCTTAAAGCCAGATACTCACCGAAACCGGATACCCGATGCCCATCCCCTAGCTGGGGTAAGTGCCGGAGGACCAATCGACAGATAGCCTCGGGGGGGGGGGATTGCACAGCAGAGCCCCCTTGGTCTACCATCTCTCTTCCCCTTCCTTTACCTCCCTACTCCCTTTTCCGACTCAAAACCCCCCTCCCCCCTTAACAAGAGAGGGAGGGAAGAAGAAAAGGGAAAAAAAGAAAAAAGTGGAAATGATTTCCTCCCTTCTCTCCTCTTTCATATTGCATCTACTAAAATGCCATACTTCCCAGAGCTGCCGTACCTAGACAGATCAATGGTCAACAGGTACCTGATATTTTGTTGATTGTTAAAATTGGCCCATTGCGACCATGTTTTAGGGAAGCGGGGCTTCTTGCTTATTTAGCGATGCCGTAAGTTCCTCCATTCCCATGATTTCATTTACTGCTCTAATCCATTGACCTATAGTGTGGGGGTGGGGGGATTTCCAATGTTTTGGCACACAGGCCCTAGCCATATTTAAAAGACGTCTCACCGCTGATTGCCGATATTTACTAGTAGAAAGAGAGGGCAAAGATGTAATAGACGGGCTGCTGGATTCTGATCAAGTGCCCGGCCAGTAAGATCCTTAATTATGATACATATATTTTGTGGCATTTCCTTTGGAATACAGAGTAAAAACGAATCATTAATATCAATAAACCATTTTAAATTGTCATACAAATGCATATTTGAAATAAAATCTTTTATTATTTTTTGGCAATAACATGGTGTGGGCGGATTTCTGCCAGTCACAGGTTGTGTCACACCCCCTCCAGCCTGTGTCTTAGCCCTTGTACACACGGTCAGACATTCCGACAACCAAATCTGTCGGATTTGTCTGACGGATTTTGTCCGAAACTGTTGCATACACACGGTTGGACAAAGTTCTCAGAAAATCCGATCGTACTTAACGTGGTGACGTTATTTGAAAAGGCTGATGCTTACAAGCCAAAAAATGGAGCAAAAATCACACAGACGGATGTAATACAATAATACAGCTATAACGCTTCTATTAGCTGAGGGAACACTGATAGCCTCCTGGTACATTATGGTACATACTTTATTTCCTAATCAGCGTTCCCGTACAATCTGTTACAATATATGGCAGAGCTTGATAGACATAGACAAAAAGAAGTTAATGCAACATGTTCTTAGAAGCCATCTTATATTAATTCTAATTTTATTTCAAGTTATTGTAGAACATTGCACATATTTAAACAAATTCCGAACTTACATACATAATAGATACATATCTTAAGTACTTTAACACCTGATAGAAAAAAAATATAAAAAAAGGGAAGAAGAAGAGAAAAAAAAACACCCACAAAAAAAATGAAACAAGGGGGCCCCCACCCCCCTTTCCCTCCCCTCCCTCCCTCCCCTCCATCTCTTCCCCCTTTCCCTCCTCCAGCATAGTCTTTCCTACCATTTCTTTCCTCCTTCTACCTTCAGCTTTTTTACTGATTTCCTATACCGCCTCCATGGGTTCCAAACCAGGAGGCATCTTTCGTACGTATCTAATTCTTGTGCTATAAATATCTCCATCCTCTCTATATTATCCATTTCTAAGGCCCATTCGTTTATCGTAGGGGACTGAGTTGATTGCCAGTGACGCGGTATCACAGTTCTTGCTGCAATCAACCAGTGCCCAAGAAGCTTCTTTTTAATGTTCTTATATGTTCCTGGTAACATAGAGAGAGGGGTAATTTGTGGCGTATTTGGGATTATCTCCCCAGTAACTAGTGTGTATAATTGCATAACCTTTCCCCAGAAACAAAAAATTAGGGGACATTTCCACCAAATATGGAGCAAAGACCCCCTCTCTGTATGGCACCGCCAACATATATCAGTTTTTTCTGGGTATATACGATGTAGTGTCACTGGGCTCCAATACCATCTTGAGAGCAACTTGTAATTTGTCTCCTGTGCTTTAGTTGTCTGTGATAAGCAGTGGGATAGCTTAAATGCCTTCTCCCATTCCCCAACCTCAATTTGAACATTGATCTCATTAACCCATTTGTTTATATATTCCGGGGGCTCCGAATGATTTTTGATTATAAACATCTTGTAGAGCGCTGATAGAACGTGTTTTGGTTTTTGATCTTGGGTCAGAAGAATTTCAAGTTGTGTTAAATCTCTACCCGGGGATTTACTCGAACAAATAGAAGACCAAAACGACAGTAACTGCCGGTTTTCCAGCATTTGCACGAAAGAAGGTCGCTGTATAGGGAATAGGTTTAGTAAGGACGGTACTGTTCCCTGGCATAAAATATCGCTCAGTCTATAATGAGATTCCCTATTCCATGTAAGAAAACTTGTCCTATTTAATGCCGGGGGGAAAAAAGGGTTGCCAAATAGGGGTGTCATAGGTCCTTCATACGAAGAAAGTTTCAATTGTATAACTGTTTTATCCCATATATTCAGCAGATGGGATGTAAGAGATGGCATATTCTCTAATAATTCTCGATGTAGCTTGCTACCAGATAAATCTACCCATGGCAACATCTTTAAATCTAATTAATTCAACCCTTGTTCTAATTTTACCCACTGTTTAGCTTCCGAACAGTAAAACCAATCCACCAATCTAGTCAAGACTGCCGAAACATAGTAATAATACAGGTCAGGTGCACCCACACCTCCTTTTGTTTTTGGTAATGATATTCATTTCTTTTGTAGTCTTGGTTTTTTATGGCCCCAGATAAATTTTGTAAAGGCCGATTGTAAAGTAGAAAAAAAAGATCTGGGGACACAGACAGGAATAGTTTGAAAAAAATACAAAAATCTTGGTATTATATCCATTTTTAATATATTAAACCAAACCATGAATGTTGCTTAACATCGTATTTTTTTAAGTCTTGCAGAGTACGTTGCAGGAGAGGTACGTAATTAATTTTATATAAGTGGTTTGGGTCTGGGGGAATTTTAACACCTAAATATTTTAATGCTGAGGAGAAAATCTTAAACGAAAAATTAGCTCTCAGCATAGCAACTTGTTCGGGTATAAACGACACATTGAGAATTTCTGATTTTGATACGTTTACTTTGAAGTTGCTCAATATCCCGAACCTCTGAAATTCAGATAATATAGAAGGTAGTGCAATATGTGGATTGGTGATATATAGCAATAGATCATCAGCAAACAAGGCCAATTTTATTTCCCTTTGTTTTATCTGTATACCAGTAATGGAAATATTTTGTCTAATAGCTGTTGCTAAATATTCCATTACTATAACATAAAGCATAGGGGATAGCGGACATCCCTGCCGGGTACCGTTTTGTATATTAAAATTCGTTGTCAATGAGCCATTAATCTTTATTCTAGCTGTCGGTTTAGTGTATAGTGCCATGATCTTATGGAGTATATTAGGTCCTAGTCCTATTTGCATTAGGGAATGTTTGAGAAAGAGCCATCCCACCCGGTCAAATGCCTTTTCCGCATCAACTGAGAGAAGGCATACTGGTACTTTAGCTCTTTGTGCATAATTCATTAATAAGAAAGTTTTGATCGTGTTATCACGTGCTTCTCTACTTTGAACAAATCCTACCTGGTCCGTATGTATTAAGCTTGAGAGGGGTGATTGGAGACGAAGCGCAATCAGTTTAGCATATATCTTTAAATCTACCCCAATCAGAGATATAGGTCGGTAGCTAGAGCAGAGTGTTAAATCTTTTTCTGGTTTAGGAATCAAAGTGATATGGTTTTCTAAGGTCTGTTTTGAGAATTGATTACTAGAAGAGATTGAATTAAACACTTGAAGCATAAACGGGGCTATATGTTCCTTAAAAGTTTTGTAAAATTTAGGTGTAAATCCGTCAGGGCCTGGGCTCTTATTTGTCGGAATATTGGCAATTACTTCCAATAATTCTTCAAGCGAAAATGGACCATATCTAAGGCCATTCGGTTCTGCCATGCCCTTTATAACATCCCTTGTATAATTTACAAATTCTCATTGGTTATAGTATTTATAGTTAATCCAGTCAACATTTTTATTTATAGTCACCCACCAGAGAAGAGACTCAAACCCAGCTATCAACTGATTCCTGGCCTTAAACTCATCCGGCACCCCGCGAGGAACCCCAATCTCATCTATGTAGATCCGAGAGTCTTGGGAGAGGTGTCCCTTCGATACCATTGGTGAATCTAATGCTGCGTACACACGACCAGACTTTTTGACAGCAAAGGTCCGATGGAACAAATCCCTCGGACATTTCGATTGTGTGTGAGCTCCATTGGACCTTTGCATGCCAAAAATCAGACGGACTTTAGAAATAGAACATGTTTTAAATTTTGCCGCCGGAACTCGACCCAAATACGACGCACGGACCGCTACAGCACCTGCCCGCGAGAATGTTTCCAGCGCGATCCTATCGCGCTGGTTCTCAGTGACAGGGTACTGTACATCCTAAGCTTGCTGCAATAGAAAAAACAAATTTTCCCATCGCAGCGAGAGCGAGAGGGAATGTCCCTCCAAGGCCCTTTGGTATGGTATGGATTTTAAGGGAAAGCCCCTACGCCGAAAAACCAGCGTGGGGGTCCCCCCAAAATCAATACCAGACCCTTATCCGAGCACGCAGCCTGGCCGGTCAGGAAAGGGGGTGGGGACGAGCGAGTGCCCCCCCCTCTCTTGAGCCATACCAGGCCGCATGCCCCCAACATGGGGGGTGCTTTGAGGAAGGGGGGTGCCCTGCAGTCCCCCCCACCCCAAAGCACCTTGTCCCCATGTTGATGAGGACAAGGGCCTCTTCCCGACAACCCTGGCCGTTGGTTGACGGGGTCTGCGGGCGGGGGGCTTATCGGAATCCGGGAGGCCCCTTTAATAAGGGGGCCCCCGGATACCAGCCCCCCACCCTATGTGAATTAATATGGGGTACAATGTACCCCTACCCATTCACCTGTAAAATAAAAGTACAAAAAAAAACACAACACACGAGATAAAATACTTTATTGCACAGCTCCGGGGGTCTTCCATCTTCGGGGGTCTTCTCGCCGGACTCCTCCACTATCTTCTTGTAGCTCTTTTGCTAGCGGAGGAGTCCGGCTTTCTTCCTCGCCGCCGGCCTCTTCTCCCGACTTCGGGGGTCTTGTCCCCCTCTTCGGTTCTTCTGCCGGGCCACCGCGCCTTCTTATAGCTCTTTTACAGGCGGTGGCCCGGTCTTCTGTCGCCGCTGCCGCCTTCCGTTCTTCTTCTTCTTCTTCTCCAGGAGATGTTGACTCGATGATCTCTCCGGCTGCAATGCCAGGGACGCCCTGCGCTGCTACTTATATAGGGACAAGGGGCGGTGTCACATGGCCCCCCTTCCCCAAGGCACCCCCCATGTTGAGGGCATGCGGCCTGGTACGGCTCAGGAGGGGGGGGTGCTCGCTCGCCCCCCTTTCCTGGCCGGCCGGGTAGCGTGCTCGGACAAGGGTCTGTTGTGGACTTGGGGGGACCCCACGCCGATTTTTTTCGGCGTTGGGGGTTCCCCTTTAAGTCCATACCAGGCGGCGAGGCCAGCGACGTCTCCTTCGCGGGCCCCGCCTACCTGGAGACGCGCTCGAAATGAGCTGAATTTCCTCCGCGTGTGTGGGCGAGTCCGTTCATTTCTAAAGTACGGTGGACTTAGTACGGCGGCCTTAGTACGCCGTATTAGTCCGCTGAAAAAGTGCCGTGTGTGGGCAAGTAGCCCGTTCGAAAATTCCGACGGACAGTTTGGCGGACGTCCGCCAGACTAAGTACGTCGGACAGACGGCTACGTGTGTACGTGGCTTAAGGCTTCCCATTTCAAGGGTAGGGCAGTTTCATCCTGTTCACGATCAGAAATAAAATTAACAATCGCCTCTACAATTGCTTTATGGCAGATTGGATCTAGCATAAGTGTGTCATTAAGACGTCACGACCAATTTGTACCCTGGATCTGAGGGGGTGTCATGGTCAAAAATACTGGCGAATGGTCAGACCAAATAAATGATCCGATTTCTATAGAGGGGTTCCATTCCAACACCTTCAGGCCAGTTAAAAAAAAATCTATTCTACTATATGTTTTATGTGCTAATGAAAAATATGTATAGTTGTGATCTTTAGGGTTAAGGGTCCGCCATAGATCAACCAACCTATGTTCAAAAAGTTTATTCTTGAGTGCTCTCAAACGAGAGTATGGAATATTCGATCGTTGAGCTGAGGTATCTAATATAGGATCCAAGGCTAGATTAAAATCTCCTCCCACCAAAACAGTTCCTTCTGCAAAGTCCCCTAAAAGACTAAGATAACGCTCGATTGTCATAGTTTGATCATGATTTGGAATATATAAGTTCGCAATTGTGAAGATTTTGTCCCACAATCTGATTTTAAGAAACAAATATCTTCCATTTAAATCAGCCTTATAATCCAAAATCTGTAATGGTAAATGTTTATGGAAAGCAATAGAAACCCCTCTCGCTTTTGAATTCGACATAGTGCTATGGAACTATTGCGAATAATGTTTACGTGGACACACTGGGATATCGCCACTTCGAAAGTGGGTCTCTTGAAGAAGTATAATATCTACCTTAGCTTTGTGTAAATTGTATAGAATCTGGCCTCTTTTTGATTTATTATTGAGGCCTTTAACATTATAAGTACAGAGTTTCAGTGACGCTGGAGAGGAGAAAATTGCTGCCATATAGAATTATAAAGGAGAGAAAGAAAAAAGGAAGAGAGGAAGAGGAAAAAAAAAAAAGGGGAGGAGATAAAAGTTGAATTCCCTAAAATTTGGAGAGGCTCCCTCTCCCCGATCCCTGAGTTACCCAGGAAAACGTTGACTAATTTGATAATAAAAAAACAAAAACAAAAAAAAGAAAAGAAAAGAAAAAAAAAACAAAAAAACCCCGCCCAATATGGAATTTAATCCAAAAAACACACCTATCCCTACCCGAGGGACGGTGTACCTACAAAGGGGTACGGTTGAAGAGCATTGGGGATGTCTCTACGCAGTGACTATGGGCATCCATAAACAAGCAGAGTAATAATAAAGAATGCAGAGAAATAAAGAAAAGAAAAAAAAGAAAAAAATAATTTTAGAACACAATCAAATAACTGAAACAACAGTATACCATAATAAGTGTAGAAGAACACGAGGATGATGAGGAGTGGGCAAACAAAACAAAAAAAAAAAAACCTACACCAGTGAAAAACACCCCACCGAAGGGGGAGAACAAAATATATTAATTTTCACATTTATTAATTTCCTTCACCACTTTTTTCCCCCCACTCCTCAGAGATCCCTTTACACACAAACATTCCTAAGAAACATTCTTTTGCCCTTCTTAATCCATTATTAATCAAGTTAACTATTATTATTACAATTACACTCTAGATCACCTGTGTATTTAATCTGCCATGTTGGACCTTGAGTTTTCTACTTGGTTTATTCTATTACCCTCCCGATATTCCGTTCTCCTAAACTGTGTATATGTCTGAGGCCAAATTATTACTGGGAGATCAGTCAAACCTAAGGCAGCTTGTATAACAGGGATATCGGATGGGTCACGTAAATTTAACCACCTGCCGTCTTTCTTAATTTGTAGTTGGAAGGGAAAGTTCCACCTATATACAATGTTACGATCTTGCAACATTTTTAATAAAGGCTTTAACGCCTTCCTCTTCTCCAAAGTGAATTGACATAGATCTTGTAACAATTGTATATTTGCTCCGTTAACATTAATTCGTCCTCTCTCTCTTGCCCTTCTCATAATCTCCTCCTTATCCCTATAGAAATGCACTCGGCAAATGATGTCTCTAGGTTTATCTGGATCTAATTTTCGTGGTCCCATTGTCCGGTGTACTCTATCAAGTTCCAAGTTTGATTCCCCTGGTTTCCCCAACAATGATGTAAAAATTTGATTAACTGTTATGACTAGCTCTTCACTTCTGACCGTTTCTGGTAATCCCCTTATCCTAATATTATTTCTTCTATTACGGTTGTCTTGGTCCTCCCATAGTTGAAATAATGTGTAGATATGCGACTCTTGGGCATCTATACGCTGCTATAAGCCATCTTAAAATCATTCTCAGTTCTAATAGTCGCACAATAAACATTTAAAACTTTTCTAACATTCCCTCCTCTTGTGTGGCTATTTTATGTCAACCCATTTTGATGATAGGTCCCTGTGTTATACACTTTTGGACTGTATGTCATTAGGTTGAGCTTCAATGTCCACATAGGTCTCCTTAGAGGTAGAGAGGGTTTGATACATTGTTCTTGAGACTGCGGTTTCAATAAATTTTTGTGAAAGTCCTCGAATACAGGGAATGTAGCAGCATCCACAAGTGACCAGAACGGCCAAAGCCACAGCGATTGAGATCAAACATGATGTGATAAGTCCTGTCCACTTACCGAACCATCCTTCAAGCCAGTTTGTGAATGGATCATTAATACCTGAGTTTTCCGCTAATTCATTCAATAGAGCAGTCAGTCCTTCCAGGGCTCTGGTCATGGTCCCTCTAGGACAGGGATATGCAATTAGCGGACCTCCAGCTGTTGCAGAACTACAAGTCCCATGAGGTATAGCAAGACTCTGACAGCCACAAGCTTGACACCCAGAGGCAGTGGCATGATGGGACTTGTAGTTTTGCAACAGCTGGAGGTCCGCTAATTGCATATCCCTGGTCTAGGCGCTGAATTATTAGGAATAAAAGTACAACACATGCTACCAAACATTTTGCATACCCTCCTCTTTCAGCCAGGACCATATCTAAGGCCATTCGGTTCTGCCATGCCCTTTATAACATCCCTTGTATAATTTACAAATTCTCATTGGTTATAGTATTTATAGTTAATCCAGTCAACATTTTTATTTATAGTCACCCACCAGAGAAGAGACTCAAACCCAGCTATCAACTGATTCCTGGCCTTAAACTCATCCGGCACCCCGCGAGGAACCCCAATCTCATCTATGTAGATCCGAGAGTCTTGGGAGAGGTGTCCCTTCGATACCATTGGTGAATCTAATGCTGCGTACACACGACCAGACTTTTTGACAGCAAAGGTCCGATGGAACAAATCTCTCGGACATTCCGATTGTGTGTGAGCTCCATTGGACCTTTGCATGCCAAAAATCCGACGGACTTTAGAAATAGAACATGTTTTAAATTTTGCCGCCGGAACTCGACCAAAATACGACGCACGGACCGCTACAGCACCTGCCCGCGAGAATGTTTCCAGCGCGATCCTATCGCGCTGGTTCTCAGTGACAGGGTACTGTACATCCTAAGCTTGCTGCAATAGAAAAAACACATTTTCCCATCGCAGCGAGAGGGAATGTCCCTCCAAGGCCCTTTGGTATGGTATGGATTTTAAGGGGAAGCCCCTACGCCGAAAAACCAGCGTGGGGGTCCCCCCAAAATCAATACCAGACCCTTATCCGAGCACGCAGCCTGGCCGGTCAGGAAAGGGGGTGGGGACGAGCGAGTGCCCCCCCCTCTCTTGAGCCATACCAGGCCGCATGCCCCCAACATGGGGGGTGCTTTGGGGAAGGGGGGTGCCCTGCGGTCCCCCCCACCCCAAAGCACCTTGTCCCCATGTTGATGAGGACAAGGGCCTCTTCCCGACAACCCTGGCCATTGGTTGTCGGGGTCTGCAGGCGGGGGGCTTATCAGAATCTGGGAGCCCCCTTTAATAAGGGGCCCCCAGATCCCGGCCCTCCACCGTCATCGTACCCCTACCCATTCACCTGAGGGAAAAAGTGTCAATAAAAAAAAAAACACAGAAGAAGGAAGAAGACGATGGCGACGATGAAGGAGAAGACCAGGCCAACGCTAGCAAAAGAGCTGGAAGAAGATAGCGGAGGAGCAAGGCAAAAGAACCAGAGAGCGGGACAAGAGGCCGGAGAGCGGGAGAAGAACTGGAAAGCGCGGAGAAGTCGGAGCTGCCTAATGAACTATTTTAAAAACCTGCATGGTGTGTTTTTTTATTGCCACTTTTTCCCCCAGGTGAATGGGTAGGGTACGATGTACCCCATACTTATTCACATAGGGTGGGGGGCTGGGATCTGGGGGCCCCCTTATTAAAGGGGCTCCCAGATTCCGATAAGCACCCCACCCGCAGACCCCGACAACCCTGGCCAGGGTTGTCGGGAAGAGGCCCTTGTCCTCATCAACATGGGGATAAGGTGCTTTGGGGTTGAGGCCCGCAGGGAGCCCCCCTTCCCCAAACCCCCCCATGTTGAGGGCATGCGGCCTGGTACGGCTCAGGAGGGGGTGCTCACTCGTCCCCACCCCCTTTCCTGAGCGGCCGCGCTGCTTGCTCGAATAAGGGTCTGGTATCGATCTCAGGGAGGGACCCCCACAGCGTTTTTTCGGCGTAGGGGCTTCCTCTCAAAATCCATACCAGGCAACGGGGCTAGCAAGGTGTCAATCTCGCTGATAAAAGTGTCGAGATTGACTTCCTTTTCTAGTGCCGTCGTAACTCGTCACGTTCAAAAGGAACGGACTTTAGTCTGTGTGTGGGCAAGTCCATTCATTTGGAAGTCCGCCGGACCCTAGTCTGCTGGAAAGGCCAGTCGTGTGTACAGGGCATTAGTCCACGGGTGCTCTGAAAGGATACTCAGGGGCATAGCTAGCTGGACCATAGCACAATCCCCTTGGGCATTGAGCGGTATCCTAGCTCGCCGTTTACTTATCCCCACACATCCACCAGACATCAGCTCTCTGAGTTTCATGTTTAACCCAGTCACCTTGTTAATCCTCCCCTACAGTAGTCATCGAGTAGTGACCCAAGATCCACCCCGCTACTGTTCCCTGTAAGTGCAAAACAAGTAAAGTTGCCCAGATATTCAGTAACCGCTGGAGGTATCTGAGGTCTCTTTACTGGGGGATACAACAAACTCAACGTGTTGTGGTTGAGATTTCGATATACGCTATACATAAGCAATCTCACCTGCGCTAACACGTGCCCTCTCAGTTTAATGGTATAATGCATGTTAATTACCCCATATCTCCCGCATTTCCCCAGTAAACAGATATGACCATGCTTACGTCCTCATCTCGGCACGACTGCCCCCTCCTTGCTTTTATTCACACACACAAAGGAAGCCACAAACAGGAAGCACTGGCCCCAACAGCCAATCACTTCCTCCACGGGATATGACCAAACAAGGATATGAGTTTATACAACAACCAATGACTACCGTTACTGCTGATGGGAGACTATCTACAGGTGTACGCCAGGGCATCCCAAATATGTTGATCAGGCATACAGGGGTGACACGAGCGTACATCCGCTAAACCAATAATGTCTTTGCAGAGCAAACACATCTCCCCAGACGAACGTTTGTGCATTGCACAGGGCCTTTTGCCAGCAGACATATCCCCACTCTGCAAACACTTCTCTCCAACCTCAGGAAGTTTTCCACTGCCTAATGGATCTCAACCAGCATCTGTCTGCCCCAGTCAGCTCTTTAGAGCGGGTTGCTGGAGAACTAACACTGGGAAACACTATGACAATACATATTAAAATACATCTTCATAAAATTTCCACAACTGTGTGCAGGGGAGGGCTGACAGCCTTAGTCAAGTGGCCCATTAAACCACAAATCAGCTCACCATCACCAGTGCCCATCAATGCAGCCTCACCAATGCCCATCAATGCAGCCTCACTAGTGTCTATCAATGCCGCCTCATCAGTGCCCATCAATGCAGCCTCACTAGTGCCCATCAGCTCAGCCTTGTCAGTGCCCATCAATGCAGCCTCACCATAGTGTTAATCCCTTCCCTGCCAGTGACATTTATACAGTAATCAGTGCATTTTTATAGCACTGATCGCTGTATAAATGTCACTGGTCCCAAAATAGTGTCAAAAGAGTCCGATCTGTCCACCATAATGTCACAGTCACAATAAAAATTGCAGCATTACTAGTAAAAAGAATAAAAATAATAAAAATGCTATAAAACAATAACCTATTTTGTAGACGCTATAACTTTTGTGCAAACCAATCAATGTACGCTTATCGCTTATTGCAATTTTTTTTACCAAAAATATGTAGAAAAATACATATCGGCCTAAACTGAGGAAACTTTTTTTTTATTAACCACTTCCAAACCAGCGCACGACGATGTACGTCGACAGAATGGCACGGGCAGGCATATTGGCGTACAGGTACGTCCAATATTTAATGCCGCCCTGCCATCGGGAGCGCGCCGCCGGCGGCGCGCTCCCGCGCTGGTCGGGACCCCCGTAAGTCCGGTCGCGGGACCCGCGGACTCGATCGCCGCGGGCATCCCCGCGATCGTCTCACGGAGCAGCCGAATGGAGGAAATGCTGTGTAAACAACATTTCTCCATTCTGCCTAGCAACTAGTGACGCTGATCTCTGCTCCATGTGATTGGAGCAGAGATCAGTGTTCACTAAATGAAAGCCCAACCCCCCCACAGGTAATAACACACCCCGCCGCCATTACTAGTAAAAAAAAAAATAAAAAAATGATTAATAAAAATGCTATAAAACTATCCCTATTTTGTAAATGCTATAACTTTTGCGCAAACCAATCAATAATCGCTTATTGCGTTTTTTTTAACCAAAAATATGTAGAAGAATACGTATCGGCCTAAACTGAGGGAAAAAAATGTTTTTTTATATATTTTTGGGGGATATTTATTATAACAAAAAGTAAAAAATAATGCGTTTTTTTCAAAATTGTCGCTCTATTTTTGTTTATAGCGCAAAAAATAAAAACCGCAGGGGTGATCAAATACCACCAAAAGAAAGCTCTATTTGTGGGAAAAAAAGGACGTCAATTTTGTTTGGGAGCCACGTCGCACGACCGCGCAATTGTCAGTTAAAGCGACGCAATGCGGAATCGCAAAAAGTGGTCTGGTCTTTGACCAGCAAAATGGTCCGGTCTGCAAGTGGTTAAATTGGCATATTTATTATAGCAAAAAGTAAGAAATATTGTGTTTTTTTCAAAGTTGTTGCTGTTTTTTTTGTTTAAAGCGCAAATAATAAAAACTGCAGAGGTGATCAAATACCACCAAAAGAAAGTTCTATGTGTGGGAAAAAATTAATTTGGGTACAACGTTGCATGACCGCACAATGAAAATTGACCTGAGCAGGAAGGGGGTGAAAATGCCTGGTATTGAACTGGTAAATTAATGAATATATATATATATATATATATATATATATATATAATATATATAATGGGATTATATATAATGGGATTTTTATATACAGCTTACCTGTAAAATCCTTTTCTTGAGAGTACATCACGGGACACAGGAGCTTCAGGACACAGGAGCTTCATTACATAGTGGATTATATAGGCACCTCTGGTAAATGGACACTGGTTGACCCTAATTAAGGAGAATTCCTCCCCTATATAACCCCTCCCATCTGGGAGGCACCTCAGTTTTGTAGCAAAGCAATAAGAAACCACGTAAAACCCAAGAGGGGTGGGAGCCCTGTGTCCCGTGATGTACTCTCAAGAAAAGGATTTTACAGGTAAGCTGTATATAAAAATCCCATTTTCTTGATCATACATCACGGGACACAGGAGCTTCATTACATAGTGGGATGTCCCAAAGCAATGCTCAGGTGGAGGGGAGGGAGACACAGATCATAAATATAGACCGCCAGGGACCTGAGGACCTAAACTGCAGCCTGCAGTACATTGAGCCCGAAGGCGATATCCTCTTGCCCTCTGACATCCACCTGATAGAATCTGGTGAATGTGTGGACTGATGACCAAGTCGCAGCCTTACAGATCTGAGCCAGGGAGGCCTGGTGATGCACTGCCCAAGAAGCACTGACAGCCCTAGTAGAGTGCGCTTTCACCTGAAAAGGAGGAATCTTCCCCTTTAAACCATAGGCCTGAGAAATAACTTGTCTAATCCACTTTGAGAGAGTGGATTTTGACGCTGTCTGGCCCTTTCTAGGGCCTTCCGGCAAAATAAATAAGCAATCAGTTTTCCTTATCTGAGTAGTTGCTTGAAGATAAAGACTGATTGCTCTAACCACATCCAAAGTGTGTAAAGATTCTTCCTCTGTGGACTGAGGGTCCGGAAAAAAGGATGGTAGGATTACATCCTGATTCAAATGGAAACCCGAAACCACCTTAGGTAGAAAGGACCTGTTGGGACGCATAACCACCCGGTCCTTATGAATAATTAGATACGGCTCCTTGCTAGAAAGAGCTGCTAGTTCTGATACTCTTCTAGCCGTGGATATGGCTACTAAGAAGACCAGCTTTTTAGTCAGGAGAACTAAAGAAGCCAGATGCAAAGGTTCAAATGGTTGCCCCTGTAAGGCCGAGAGAACCAAATTCAGATCCCATGGGCATACCGGAGGTTTAACTGGCAGATTTGTCCGCATAGCCCCCTGGATAAAAGCCCGTACCAGGGAATGTGATGCAAGCGGCTTTTGAAAAAATACTCACAGGGCCAAAATCTGCACTTTGAAAGTGCTTATGGCCAAATTCATTTCTAGGCCTGACTGGAGAAAGGCCAAGATCCTGCTAATGACATACTTTCTAGGATGCCATCTCCTGGGTTCACACCAGGAAACATATGTCCTCCAGATCTTGTAATAAATAAGCCTGGAGGCCGGCTTTCTGGCATTGACCAGAGTGGAAAGGACTGGCCCCGAAAGGCCACGGTCTCTCAGAATGTGGGTCTCAGCAGTCAAACCGTCAAATTCAGACTGTGTAAAGCAGGATGGTAGATTGGACCCTGTGAGAGCAGATCTGGCCGGAGAGGGAGGGTCCATGGCCTGCCTACTGCCAACTTCATGATTTCCGCGTACCATGGTCGCCTGGGCCAAGCCGAGGCCACCAAAAGGACCGACTTTGTCTCCCTCTTGACTCTTCCCAGGAACCGCGACAGAAGCGGGCTCGGGGGGAAGGCATAGATCAGATTGTACTGATCCCAGGGAACTGTCAGAGCATCTGACCCCTGAGCAAGTGCATCTCTTGTCCTTGACACAAACTTGTCCAGTTTCCTGTTGAACCTGGATGCAAACAGATCTACGTCTGGAGTACCCCACCTTTGACATATGTTCCGAAACATGTCGGGGTGCAGAGCCCATTCTCCTGGGCACAACTGGTGGCGGCTCAGAAAATCCGCCTGCCAATTTTCCACTCCTGGAATGAAGACTGCAGAAAGACACGGAACATGCTTTTCTGCCCAGACAAGTATGCGATTCACCTCTTTTTGGGCCACCAGACTCCTGGTACTGCCCTGGTGATTGATATAAGCCACTGCTGTGGCATTGTCGGACTGAACCCGAACCGGGAGACCTCGCAGTCTGTAAGACCACCTTATGAGAGCCATGTAAACTGCCCGGATCTCCAAGATATTTATGGGCAGTAGTTTCTCGATCGCAGACCATTTCCCCTGCGAGCACGTTTCCTCCAACACTGCTCCCCAGCCTGTCAGGCTGGCATCTGTTGTGATAATCTTCCATGGAAGAGGAAGAAAAGTTTTGCCCTTCAGCAAATTCTTGGTTTGCAACCACCAGACGAGACTCTTGCGTGTCCCTGGGGATAGACGCATAGGAAGATCCAAGGATTGGGGCTTCCTGTTCCAAGCCACAAGGATGCATCTTTGCAGAGGCCTTGAGTGGAACTGGGCGAATGGGACAGCCTCGAAGGAGGCGACCATTTTCCCTAACAGTCTCATGCACAACCGAATGGGGGAAGATCTTCTGCCCAGAATTAGGCGCACCAGATCCCCAATGGCCAAGGCCTTTAGCCTTGGAAGAAACACCCTGCCCTGAGCGATGTCGATGATCATGCCCAGGTATTCCAACCTGGTGGCCGGCTGTAGGGACGACTTTTCTAGGTTTATGATCCAACCTAGGCGTTCTAGGTGTTCTAGCGTTCTGGTGACGCTGTGATTCAGGAACGCTGCTGTTTTCTCCATGAGAAGCAAGTCGTCTAGATAAGCCATGACGGCTATGCCCTGAGCTCTTAGGTTTGCTAAGAGAGGGTCCAGAATCTTTGTGAAGACTCGAAGGGGGCCGTAGCAAGCCCGAATGGCAAGGCCAAAATTGAAAATGGCGCCGCTCTACCGCGAACCTTAGAAATTTTTGGTGTGCGGGAAAAATTGGCACATGGAGATATGCATCTTTGATATCTATTGATGTCATGAATTCTCCCACTTGCAGGGAGGAGACCACAGTGCGGATTGACTGCATCCGGAAGGACCTGATGCGTAAAAACCAGTTCAGATCCTTCAGATCCAGGATAGGTCTGAGGCCGCGTACACACGCGCGGACTGTTTGCCCAACCTTGTTCGTCAAACAGTTTCGGCAAACAGTCCGCTCAAAATTTGCATGAGCGGACTTGCCCACACACGAGCGGACTGTTTGACGAACAAGGTTGGGCAAACAGTTCGCTCAACTTTTGAAATGAACGGACTCGCCCACGTAAGGAGGAGGCAAATCCGCCCATTTCGAGCGCGTGTACAGGTAGGCGGGGCCCGCGAAGGAGACGTCGCGGGCTCCGCCGCCTGGAATGGGCTTAAAGGGGAACCCCAACGTCGAAAAAAAATCGGCGTGGGGGTTCCCCCAAAGTCCACACCAGACCCTTGTCCGAGCACGCTACCCGGCCGGCCAGGAAAGGGGGGCGAGCAAGCGTGCCCCCCCTCCTGAGCCGTACCAGGCCGCGTGCCCTCAACATGGGGGGTGCCTTGGGGAAGGGGGGGCCGCGCGGCCCCCCCACCCCAAAGCACCTTGTCCCCATGTTGATGAGGACAAGGGCCTCTTCCCGACAACCCTGGCCGTTGGTTGTCGGGGTCTGCGGGCGGGGGGCTTATCGGAATCCGGGAGCCCCCTTTAAGAAGGGGGCCCCCGGATACCGGCCCCCCACCCTATGTGAATGAGTATGGGGTACAATGTACCCCTACCCATTCACCTGTGAAATAAAGTACAAAAAAAAACACAACACAGGGAAAAAATATTTTATTGCACAGCTCCGGGGGTCTTCCGTCTTCGGGGGTCTTCTCGCCGGACTCCTCCGCTATCTGTGTGTAGCTCTTTTACTAGCGGAGGAGTCCGGCTTTCTTCCTCCCCGCCGCCGGCCTCTTCTCCCGACTTCGGGGGTCTTGTCCCCCTCTTCGGTTCTTCTGCCGGGCCACCGCGCCTTCTTGTAGCTCTTTTACAGGCGGTGGCCCGGTCTTCTGTCGCCGCCGCCGCCGCCGCCGCCGCCGCCTTCCGTTCTTGTTCTTCTTCTTGTTCTTCTTCTTCTTCTCCTGGAGATGTTGACTCGACGATCTCTCCGGCCGGAATGCCAGAGCTGCGCTGTGCGGTCACTTATATAGTGACAATGGGGCGGTGTCACATGGTATATGTCACATGGGTTGGTCACATGGGTTGATGTCACATGGGGACTATGACATCGTAAGGGGGCGGGGTCACCATGTGACCAACCCATGTGACATATACCATGTGACACCGCCCCATTGTCACTATATAAGTGACCGCACAGCGCGGCTCTGGCATTCCGGCCGGAGAGATCGTCGAGTCAACATCTCCAGGAGAAGAAGAAGAAGAACAAGAAGAAGAACAAGAACGGAAGGCGGCGGCGACAGCGGCGGCGGCGGCGGCGGCGGCGACAGAAGACCGGGCCACCGCCTGTAAAAGAGCTACAAGAAGGCGCGGTGGCCCGGCAGAAGAACCGAAGAGGGGGACAAGACCCCCGAAGTCGGGAGAAGAGGCCGGCGGCGGGGAGGAAGAAAGCCGGACTCCTCCGCTAGTAAACGAGCTACACACAGATAGCGGAGGAGTCCGGCGAGAAGACCCCCGAAGACGGAAGACCCCCGGAGCTGTGCAATAAAATATTTTTTCCCTGTGTTGTGTTTTTTTTTGTACTTTATTTCACAGGTGAATGGGTAGGGATACATTGTACCCCATACTCATTCACATAGGGTGGGGGGCCGGTATCCGGGGGCCCCCTTCTTAAAGGGGGCTCCCGGATTCCGATAAGCCCCCCGCCCGCAGACCCCGACAACCAACGGCCAGGGTTGTCGGGAAGAGGCCCTTGTCCTCATCAACATGGGGACAAGGTGCTTTGGGGTGGGGGGGCCGCGCGGCCCCCCCTTCCCCAAGGCACCCCCCATGTTGAGGGCACGCGGCCTGGTACGGCTCAGGAGGGGGGGCACGCTCGCTCGCCCCCCTTTCCTGGCCGGCCGGGTAGCGTGCTCGGACAAGGGTCTGGTGTGGACTTTGGGGGAACCCCCACGCCGATTTTTTTCGGCGTTGGGGTTCCCCTTTAAGCCCATTCCAGGCGGCGGAGCCCGCGACGTCTCCTTCGCGGGCCCCGCCTACCTGTACACGCGCTCGAAATGGGCG
Source organism: Lithobates pipiens (assembly GCF_037356315.1). Lineage (NCBI taxonomy): Eukaryota > Metazoa > Chordata > Amphibia > Anura > Ranidae > Lithobates > Lithobates pipiens. Next base: position 593,225,444 of record NW_027507764.1, on the reverse strand, counting down.
GACTTTCCGAGCGGGAACAGTCCGCTCATTTCGAAAGTACAGCGGACAAGCCCACACACGGGCGGACTGTTCGCTCAAACACAGTTTCAGCGGACAGTTTTTCGGAATTTCCGAAAGACTTTGTCCGTCCAACTGTCCGCTGAAACTGTCCGCTGAAAGCCCACACACGAGCGGACTGTCCGCCCAAACACTGTTCAGCGGACAAGGTTGGGCGAACAGTCCGCCCGTGTGTACGCGGCCTGACACTTCCATTTGGCTTTGGAATGGTGAAGAGATTTGAGTAAAACCCTGAACCCTGTTCTTTTGGGTCCACTTCTACTATCACCCCTTGGGATAGTAAGTGATCTAAGGCCCGAAATAGCGGTTTTTGCTTTACTGGATCCCTGGGGATCCTTGACCTTAGAAAGCGAGAAGGTGGAATCTCCTGAAACTCTAGCCTGTAGCCCAGAGATACCGAAGAGATCAACCACTTGTCCCGGATCTCTTACCGCCAGGCTCCTGCAAACCGCAGGAGCCTTCTCCCCACTCGGCCGAGCGGGGGCGCCCCTTCACAAGGAAGCTTTTGGGCTTTGCTTGGCAGGCTTTCGCCCCCAAGTCTTTTCCTGTCCCTGGGCTCGGCCTTGAGCCTTTCCTGTAGAGGGGGGTTGAGAAGGCCGTCGCCACTGCTTAGAGCTTGATGCTCCGGGAGAGAGAGCACGCCTGAATGAAGGACGCTTGCTCCTTTTGACTGGAAGGAGAGTAGATTTACCCCCTGAAATTTTTTTTTTTTGGACGAATTTGTCTAATTCTTCTCCAAACAAACGTTCCCCCTTAAACAGGAACCCAATCAAATGCTTCTTGCATGACAGCTCAGCTGCCCAATTCTTTAGCCATAGGGCCCTTCGCATGTGTACCAACATGAGGGAAAAACGTGATGCTTGTTGGACAGAATCCAAAATCGCTTCAATCATAAAACACAGAATATGAGGCAGTTCTGCATAATTTTCTACTTCCTCACTGGGAAGGATCCCAAGCATCTGCTTAACCTGTTCCTTGAGGAACTGACAACCCCACGGCTGCGACTGTAGGTTGTACCACAGCGCCAGTCATGGAAAAGGAGGCTTTTTAATAAGGTTTCCAGCTTCTTATCAGTTGGATCCTTAAATACCTGCTGTCACGATCATCCTGGCGTTCCGGTCGTACACGGGAGACTTACCCGCAGAAGCCTGTCGTTGAGAACCCGTCGTTTCCCCTTGACGCACGCTAAAGCGAACGAACGCACTCGCGTCGACATGAACGAGCGCACGCGTGCACGTGGGGTCACGAACGGGCACACGTCCACTCGCGGGGGCACGCTGACTCGTCGTGCGACCGTTTTGGCGCCCTAAAGGCTTCTTAAGGCCCTTGCTCCATCCCCTTCTTGCTGTCCAGTCTACAGCGTGTTCTGTGATCCTGCTACTCAGTACCTGTACCTGTTACCTTGGTTCCTGATACCCGGCTAGTTCTTGACCTTGATCCGTTGCTGCCTGCCTACGACTTCTTGCTTGTCTGACCACGTCTCTGCCTTATCCTCTTGTACTACGCTGATCGTTTCCTGCTGACCCGGCCTGCACCCGACTCCGCTGTTCCTGCCAACCCGTTGGATTTCCTGTGACTGCTATCTCTGCTGACTTCCATCTGCCTGCCAGTCTACCCACTTGTGCCTGCCTACACCAGCCGATTACCATCAGCCCCACCTACTCGCTGTCGGTATCCTGCTGCTTATCCGGACCTGTCTCCATCTGCCAGGCACTTGTGCCCTCTGAACTTTTGAATTCCTGTCACCATCTCCAGGGGTTCATTAGCCAGGGGATACGAGGGGCCGCTCCCTGCATTCCGGGCTCGTCTACTAGGTACGTGACAGTACTGGACAGCCATGTCCGAGCCTGCGCAGGGAGCCTCCCCCATGGACGAGCTTTGCCGCCACCTGGCCGGCCTTACCCAGGCAGTAAAGAGTTTACAGGAAGGCTACGGCAGACTGGAAGAACAAGTCCAGGCGCTATCTGCTTCTTCGCCAGCTTCTCCGGGGGCCCATGCCCCACCATCAGTGGTGATGATGCCACCCGAACCCAGGGTCCCAACTCCGGAACGATTCACGGGAGACCGGAACAAGTTTAGAGCCTTCCGCAACTCCTGTTAGCTCTATTTCGCCCTGCAACCGAGGACATTCTCCCTTGAGGCGACTAAGGTGGGGTTCGTCATTTCCCTTCTGACGAACGAACCTCAGGCCTGGGCACATCGTCTGTTGGAACGAAAGGATCCGTCCTTAGACTCCATGAACACCTTCTTCCTGGCGATGTCTAGACTCTATGAGGATCCCCAACTCGCTGCGACCGCAGAAGCAGCCTTACATGCCCTGCAATAAGGTCGCAGGCCTGTGGAGGATTACGTTTCGGAATTCCGACGTTGGAGTGCTGACACGGACTGGAACAACGCAGCCCTGCGATATCAGTTCCGCATGGGTCTCTCCGAGCCTCTGAAGGACGAGTCGGCACGTGTGGACGTTCCCGAGACTCTGGAAGCTCTGATAGACATCTCAGTCCAAATTGATAGGCGCCTGAGAGAGTGCCGCCAAGAACGTTCTTCCACAGCTACTCGCCCGGTCTGGATGTTACCACGGGTGCCTAGCTCCGCCCACCCAGCTCCTCCTGTTCCAGCCGCAGCCACACTGGATTCCCCGGAACCTATGCAGCTGGGGCTACTCCGTCCATCCCTGACTCCAGAGGAACGCCAACGTCGCCGGGTCAACAACCTCTGCCTGTACTGCGGAGAACCAGGGCACTTTGTTCGCTCTTGCCCAGCTAAGATGCGTAAGTGCCTCCTTGTTCCACCTGTCCCCTCACCTGTGTTGTCTGATAACACCTCTCATCTGGCTGTTCCTGTTCTTTTGCAGCTTCCAGGAAGGACTATTCCAACCCACGCAGTTATTGATTCCGGGGCGTGCAGTGGCTTTGTAGACTCGTCCTTCGCCCTGAAGAACGGGATTCCCCTTAGACCGAGAGAGAAGGGGCTCTCGGTATACCTGGCCGATGGGTCTACTTTGGAATCAGGACCAGTGACTCAGGAGACTAGTCCCCTATCCGCTGTCATCGCCGGGACTCACCAAGAATTCCTATGCCTAGACGTCATCAAGTCTCCTCTGTTCCCCATCATTCTAGGTATGCCTTGGTTGAAAGCACACAACCCACGCATTGATTGGGTCACTGGAATGATTGAGTTTCCTTCGGTCTACTGTCTCCAGCATTGTTGCCCAACTGAAAATGGGGACTCCTCGGCCCTCCTCTGTTTGGAAGCAGACGATGAAACCCGACAAGCTGTGCCCAAGGAATATCATGACTTTCTAGATGTTTTCAGTAAGAAGGGGGCCGAGACTCTACCACCCCATAGGCCATATGACTGCCCTATTGAACTGCTCCCGGGGGCAGAAATCCCCTTCGGAAGAATCTTCCCTTTATCCGAGTCTGAACTGAGTACCCTGAAGTCCTACTTGGATGATAACCTTGAAAAAGGATTTATCCGACCCTCTACCTCCCCGGCTGGCGCTGGGATTTTCTTTGTGGAAAAGAAAGATCACTCCTTACGTCCATGTGTGGACTATTGGGCATTGAACAAAATCACCATTTAAAAATCGCTACCCCCTGCCGTTAGTACCCGAACTTTTTCAGAGACTAGGTTCTGCTAAGTTGTTCTCCAAGCTGGATCTTCGGGGTGCCTACAACCTCGTCCGTATTAGGAAGGGTGATGAGTGGAAGACTGCCTTCCGTACCCGCTTCGGGCACTTCGAATACTTGGTGATGCCGTTCGGGTTGTGTAACGCCCCAGCCACATCCCAGCATTTTGTCAATGACATTTTTAGAGATTACCTTGATCTGTTTGTAATTATTTACCTTGAGGACATCCAAATTTTTCCCCCACTTTAGCCGACCACCGGGAACACGCCAAGAAGGTCCTGACTCGTCTCCGCCTTCACGGCTTATACGCCAAACCCGAGAAATGTGTTTTCGAACGGCAGAGCATCCAGTTCCTCGGCCTGGTCATCTCGGTAAGAGGGATTGAGATGGATCCCCAGAAGATCTCCGCAATTCAGGACTGGCCTGCCCCTTACGATAAAAAGGGAGTTCAGCGATTTGTGGGGTTCGCTAATTTCTACCGCAAGTTTATTAAGGGATTCTCTTCTATTATCTCTCCCATTACCGGACTGACCAAGCAGGGTCAAAAGTTTCGTTGGACCCCCGAAGCACAAGAGGCCTTCAAGACCCTGAAGGATTTGTTTGTTTCGGCCTCTGTCCTGAAACACCCCGATCCCGCTCTACCATATACAGTTAGGGCCATAAATATTTGGACAGTGACACAAGTTTTGTTATTTTAGCTGTTTACAAAAACATGTTCAGAAATACAATTATATATATAATATGGGCTGAAAGTGCACACTCCCAGCTGCAATATGAGAGTTTCCACATCCAAATCGGAGAAAGGGTTTAGGAATCATAGCTCTGTAATGCATAGCCTCCTCTTTTTCAAGGGACCAAAAGTAATTGGACAATGGACTCTAAGGGCTGCAATTAACTCTGAAGGCGTCTCCCTCGTTAATCTGTAATCAATGAAGTAGTTAAAAGGTCTGGGGTTGATTCCAGGTGTGTGGTTTTGCATTTGGAAGCTGTTGCTGTGACCAGACAACATGCGGTCAAAGGAACTCTCAATTGAGGTGAAGCAGAACATCCTGAGGCTGAAAAAAAAGAAAAAATCCATCAGAGAGATAGCAGACATGCTTGGAGTAGCAAAATCAACAGTCGGGTACATTCTGAGAAAAAAGGAATTGACTGGTGAGCTTGGGAACTCAAAAAGGGCTGGGCGTCCACGGAAGACAACAGTGGTGGATGATCGCCGCATACTTTCTTTGGTGAAGAAGAACCCGTTCACAACATCAACTGAAGTCCAGAACACTCTCAGGGAAGTAGGTGTATCTGTCTCTAAGTCAAAAGTAAAGAGAAGACTCCATGAAAGTAAATACAAAGGGTTCACATGTAGATGCAAACCATTTTATCAATTCCAAAAATAGACAGGCCAGAGTTAAATTTGCCCAAAAACACCTCAAGAAGCCAGCTCAGTTCTGGAAAAGTATTCTAACCTGTACCAGAATGATGGGAAGAAAAAAGTTTGGAGAAGAAAGGGAACGGCACATGATCCAAGGCACACCACATCCTCTGTAAAACATGGTGGAGGCAACGTGATGGCATGGGCATGCATGGCTTTCAATGGCACTGGGTCACTTGTGTTTATTGATGACATAACAGCAGACAAGAGTAGCCGGATGAATTCTGAAGTGTACCGGGATATACTTTCAGCCCAGATTCAGCCAAATGGTGCAAAGTTGATCGGACGGCGCTTCATAGTACAGATGGACAATGACCCCAAGCATACAGCCAAAGCTACCCAGGAGTTCATGAGTGCAAAAAAGTGGAACATTCTGCAATGGCCAAGTCAATCACCAGATCTTAACCCAATTGAGCATGCATTTCACTTGCTCAAATCCAGACTTAAGACGGAAAGACCCACAAACAAGCAAGACCTGAAGGCTGCGGCTGGAAAGGCCTGGCAAAGCATTAAGAAGGAGGAAACCCAGCGTTTGGTGATGTCCATGGGTTCCAGACTTAAGGCAGTGATTGCCTCCAAAGGATTTGCAACAAAATATTGAATAAATAAATATTTTGTTTGGGTTATGTTTATTTGTCCAATTACTTTTGAGCTCCTAAAATGTGGAGTGTTTGTAAAGAAATGTGTACAATTCCTACATTTTCTATCAGGTATTTTTGTTCAACCCTTCAAATTAAACGTTACAATCTGCACTTGAATTCTGTTGTAGAGGTTTCATTTCAAATCCAATGCGGTGGCATGCAGAGCCCAACTTGCGAAAATTGTGTCACTGTCCAAATATTTATGGCCCTAACTGTATCCTCGAAGTTGATGCTTCAGAAATAGCAGTCGGAGCGATACTTTCCCAGAGGCAGGGACCCAAGTCCTTACTCCACCCGGTTGCTTTCTTTTCCCGCAAATTGTCAGAGGCAGAGAAGAACTACGACGTCGGAGATCGTGAGTTACTGGCAATTAAATCTGCACTCGAGGAGTGGCGCTATCTGCTGGAGGGAGCCACCCATCCGATCCTGGTCTATACCGACCACAAAAACTTGGAATACCTTAAGACAGCAAAGAGATTGAAGCCCCGTCAGGCCAGGTGGGCACTCTTCTTCTCTAGGTTTTCATTTCACATCACATACCGTCCCGGATCCAAGAATACCAAGCCAGACGCTCTATCCCGCATGTTCAGTCAGCCGGAGAGCTTACCACCTACTGATACCATCCTTTCTAGTGGGAACTTTCTTCTGCTCCAGGGGGATGTGGTGTCTCAAGTTAAGCAGGCTTCCATAGGCACAACACCTCCATCCGGTATCCCGCTATCTTCCAGTGATGACCTTCTGTGGCATGAGGACAAGATCTTTGTTCCCCAGGAATTTCGGACTCTGGTTCTGGCCTCCTGTCATGACCACCCATTGGCTGGCCACTTTGGGGTATTCAAAACCTTGGAATTACTCAGACGTACATTCTGGTGGCCACGAATGAAGGACGACTGCAAGAGGTATGTGGAGGCTTGTGTCACCTGTATTCGGAGTAAGGGCAACAAGTCAAGAGCCTGGGGTCTGCTAAAACCGCTGCCTGTTCCTGATAGACCATGGAGGATGATCTCCATGGATTTCATCGTCAAACTCCCTCCTTCGGAGAACTATTCAACGATCTTCGTCGTAGTCGATAGACTCACCAAAATGGCCCACTTCCTGCCCATGAAGGGCACCCCCTCAGCCACAGAGACAGCTAACACCTTCGTTAAGGAGATTGTAAGACTCCATGGCATCCCCGCCAACATCACATCTGATAGGGGGGTGCAGTTCACCTCAAGATTCTGAAAAGCGCTCTGCGGAGCTCTGAAAATCGACCTTTGCCTGTCCTCAGCCTACCACCCGCAGACCAACGGCCAGACCGAGAGAACGAATCAGACACTGGAGCAGTACCTTCGCTGTTTCTCGTCCTTCTCCCAAGACGACTGGGCCTCTCTTCTACCTATGGCTGAGTTCGCCTACAACAACACAGTCCACTCTGCCACCAAGCAGTCCCCTTTTTATGCGAACTTTGGCTTCCATCCATTGTTCTTGTCTGGCAGTCTCCCCGAGTGTTCGGTACCAGTGGTACAGGAGAGTCTTAACTTCTTTGAAGTAAATAACAAACTTCTACAAGAAACCCTGACCAAGTCACAGGAGCACAACAAAGAAGTCTTCGACAGAAGGAGAAGGGGGGAGCTGGATCTTAAGGTTGGGGATCAGGTCTGGTTGTCCACCTTGAACCTTAGACTGACTTGCCCCTCCAAGAAGTTGGGCCCGAAATTCGTGGGTCCCTTCCCGATCAAGAGGAAATTAAACGACGTGGCTTTTAAACTCAAGCTTCCTGAATCCTTCCGAATCCATCCAGTCTTCCATGTGTCACTTCTCAAGCCCGCAGTCCCGGATCCTTTCGCTGACAAAATCACCAGTCCTCCGGAACCCATGATGGTCAATGGGGAAATTGAATTTGAGATTGAATCCATACTGGACTGCAGGAAGAGACAGAACCAGATTCAATTTTTGGTCAAGTGGAAGGGGTACGGACCTGAGGAGAACTCCTGGGAGCCAGAATCTAACATCCACGCTAAGAGACTCATCCGTGCCTTTAAGAATTCCCACCCGAGTAAGATGGCTCAGTTGGGCATCCGGAGGCTGCCCCTTGGGAGGGGGCAATGTCACGATCATCCTGGCGTTCCGGTCGTAAACGGGAGACATACCCGCAGAAGCCTGTCATTGAGAACCCGTCGTTTCCCCTTGACGTGCGCTAAAGCGAACGAACGCACTTGCGTCGACATGAACGAGCGCACGCGTGCACGTGGGGTCAGGAACGGGCGCACGTCCACTCGCGGGGGCACGCTGACTCGTCGTGCGACCGTTTTGGCGCCCTAAAGGCTTCTTAAGGCCCTTGCTCCATCCCCTTCTTGCTGTCCAGTCTACAGCGTGTTCTGTGATCCTGCTACTCAGTACCTGTACCTGTTACCTTGGTTCCTGATACCCGGCTAGTTCTTGACCTTGATCCGTTGCTGCCTGCCTACGACTTCTTGCTTGTCTGACCACGTCTCTGCCTTATCCTCTTGTACTACGCTGACCGTTTCCTGCTGACCCGGCCTGCACCCGACTCCGCTGTTCCTGCCAACCCGTTGGATTTCCTGTGACTGCTATCTCTGCTGACGTCCATCTGCCTGTCAGTCTACCCACTTGTGCCTGCCTACACCAGCCGATTACCATAAGCCCCACCTACTCGCTGTCGGTATCCTGCTGCTTATCCGGACCTGTCTCCATCTGCCAGGCACTTGTGCCCTCTGAACTTTTGAATTCCTGTCACCATCTCCAGGGGTTCATTAGCCAGGGGATACGAGGGGCCGCTCCCTGCATTCCGGGCTCGTCTACTAGGTACGTGACACCTGCGCAATATCCAAGGAACAAGTCAGGTTTCATTCACGCAAGAAACAGCCGCATCAACAGATGGGACCCCCCACTTCTTGGTGAAACTTTCCTCCAGAGGATAATGCATAGAAAACCTTTTAAGGAGGAGCAAACAGTTTATCGGGATGTCCCCAATCCTCATACAACAATTCATCCATTAAGGGATGGATTGGAAAGGAATAGGCAGTCTGTGGGGCTTTCCTGACTCCCAGGGAAGAAACAAAGGATGTAGCGACTTCAGCAGCAGGCATTCTGAATGTGGTACGCACCAATTCAGTATAATACTGCACCTGTTTTCTGAGCGCCTGGGAGGAGGGGACTCTCTCCTCTTCCTCTGATTCATCCGACTGCTCATGATCCCCATCCCAAGATAGGGATCTCTCCTCATTTTCAGAAAAATCATCTGAGAGAGGGATTTCAGCAGAGGGAGGGGATCTACCCCTTTTCCTGCTATCTTTCAGGGAAGCAGAAATAAAATTCATTATTTTCTCTTCAAAACCCTCCAATGTAGCCCTAAGGGAGTCCTCAGTGACATAAACCGGGGCTGAGACATTAGGAGAGGCTGCAAACCTGACAGGTGCACTGACTCGTCTTGAGAGGCTGGCTCCAGTCTTGCAGGGGGAGATGGTAACTTACAGGCACTCTTTTAGAACCCCTGGACCTAGGCGGTGATTTACCAGTGCCCTTGCTACCTACCCCTGAAACCCTCTTACGAGGAGACATAGTCCTAAGCTACAAAGCAGAGGTACTAGTACAAGTGCGATCACTGTTGTGCTTAAAGTCTCACAATAAATATATATGCTTAAACTGCACAACCTGATGCTGAGTAGGTGTCTAGGTTTGCCTCGATCCAATCCCACGGATGCTTACTGCCCACAGCTCCTGCGTCTCCAATTACAGCCCCCTGATGCTCTGGACTTTTTTAAAAACTGCCGCCTGGCGCCTGTGCATTACAGCGCCGTGCACACCAACGTGCACGGCTCACAACCACACTCCCCCCTCCTTCATTAGGCCGGGAACGCGCCTGACGCGCGTGCAGACGCCCGTGCGCGTGCATGAGGACAGCGGGATCCAGGGGGGGAAGGAGAACTCCACCGGAGCTGCGTGGGACCCCCAGACTACGTGGGACCCCTGTTTACCTTGATGTGGCAGGGACTGTAATGGAGACGTGAGTCAGCTGGAGAACCAGGCTTCACTGAGCGTGTGTACTGAAAGGCATGTAAGTATGCATCAGGCTGCTCTTACTCCCTCTAGTGGTGGAAACCAGGTAAGACATACAACTACTCACAATGAAGAAATCCATTCATATAATTATATATATACAGGATTAACTTCCCTTACCTGTCCTCGCCGCAGGAATTGCTGAACCAGACAAATTCCAGCCTTCACCCATCACGGCGGGTATTGTTAGCCAACCTTCAGGTTTATCTGGTGCTCTTTCTCGGAAGAACCTCCTACCTGGGCCATGTAGAAAGCTCTGCCAGAAACTTTTGTGCGCTCTGTATAAACAGTACACCAAGTCTGGTTTTCCCAGAGCCCAGTCTTCCAATGGAGAGGACTTACAGGCAAAACCTCGCTTCTTCGGCTGACGAGGCCCGGGTACCATACCATCTTGGGAGTCAAAATATCGGCCCGAGGTATGGATCCGGTTTGTTGTAGCCCTTAGGCCCTCGCAGGGACCTGCATAGAGCTAATGTTTTACGTGACCAACCACCATAGACACTGGCGAAAAAAAACTGAGGTGCCTCCCTAATGGGAGGGGTTATATAGGGGAGGAATTCTCCTTAATTAGGGTCAACCAGTGTCCAATCACCAGAGGTGCCTATATAACCCACTATGTAATGAAGCTCCTGTGTGATGTATGATCAAGAAATTTATATATATATATATATATATATATATATATATATATATATATATATATAAAATGTTTAGGGGTTCTAAGTAATTGTCTAACAAAAATACTGATTTGTTGCTTGTAAACAATTGTCAAAAAAAGGTTCAGGCATGAAGGGGTTAATAATATCAGCTCCCAGCTTGAAACAATGGGAAAGAAGTGAGAAAACTTCAAAGTGTAAGGCCGCGTACACACGGGCGGATTGTCTGCCCAACTAAGTTCGGCAGACAATCCGACAGACAGTCCGTTCAAAATTTGCATGAACGGACTTGACCACACACGATGAGCAGACAGTCCGCTGAAAGCGTGCGTGATGACGTGTACAGCACGTACGACGGGACTAGAAAAACGACGTCCTATACACTGCAATGCAACCTTCGGCCGTGTAAATCCTTTCTGAGCATGCGCCATACTTAGTCCGTCCAACTTGCCTACTCACGAGCGGACTGTCCGCTGAAACCAAGTTTGGACGGACAAAACCAAGTTTGAACGGACTGTCTTACGGAAATTCCGTAAGGCCGCGTACACACGGGCGGACTGTTCGCCCAACCTTGTCCGCTGAACAGTGTTTGGGCGGACAGTCCGCTCGTGTGTGGTGCTTCAGCGGACAGTTTCAGCGGACAGTTGGACGAACAAGGTTTTTCGGAAATTCCGAAAAACTGTCCGCTGAAACCTTGTTTGAGCGAACAGTCCGCCCGTGTGTAGGCTTGTTCGACAAACTAAGTTCCGCGCATGCTCAGAAAGGATTTACACGTCGGAAAGTTGCATTGCAGTGTATTGGACGTCGAAATTTTCGATCCGTCGTACGTGTCAAAACGTCATCGCGCACGGTTTCAGCAAACTGTTCGTTCGTCGTGTGTGGGCATGTCCGCCCATGCTAAGTTTGAGCGGACTGTCCGCCGAAACTGTTGGACGGACAAAGTTGGGCGAACAGTCCGCCCGTGTTTACGCGGCCTAAGACTTTGTTCGTCAGATTGTCCGCTGAAAAAGTCAGCTGAAGCCCACACACGAGCGGATTGTCCGCTGAAACACGGTTCAGCGGACTAAGTTGGACAGACAATCTGCCCGTGTGTACGCGGCCTAAGACCTTTCTTTTTAATAAAAAAAAAAAACACATTCACCAAAAAACTTACATTATCTCTGCTCTGCCCTCAGGCTCAGCCTCATGGAGTGACAGTCTGCTCCCCCACAGCCTCTCATTCATCCTCCTCCTGTGGGCAAGCTGGGGAATTTTTTGCGCCCAGGAATTGCTATTGGGCTGTCGGCAATAGGGACTACATGTCCCATGATGCTTTGCAGCTGCTGGAGGCTTGGCTGATGGGCTCCCTCCCTCTACCAATGAGGAAGCAGGGGAGGGAACAGAGTGGGTGGCCTGACTGTATGAGCGGAGCTCACACATGCTGCAGTGTTTGGAGGAGAGGGAGAGGGGAAATCCCACACACGAACTGACAGGTCAGGTTGGCTCTCACTCCACTGTCAGTGGATTAGTGTGAGTGCGACCGACGGGAGGTGCGGGAACAGAGCGGCCTCCACTACATAAGTGAGTGCCGCTTGAGCTTCTGCGCCCCTCTCTCTGTCTCAGCTTGCAGCCCCTGCCCTGATCCGACTTCCTTCAGAAAAGAAAAAAAAAATCGTGAGCGGCGGCTGCCGGCCATTATGCGTATATTGTTAGGGCAGCCTAGGGGGAAATTGCCACCCTGCCCCCCGGCCCAGCCCGCCCCTGACAGTGTGACAGGCAGAATTTGTTTCAGGTTTATAGCTCTTATTATACAACCATAACATACATTTCAAACCTTCTGGATCTGTATTGTGATCTAGAGGAAAAGGGACTGTTGCTAAATGTGGTCTGGCTCCGGGACAAACGAAACAGTTTTCCTTTTTTAGAGTTTTAACCTCAACCATTGTAACCACTGATTTTTTTTCTTGGTAACCTGTCTCCAAAGCTATCACATCTTCTACTGTTAGGTTAGTAAATCTTATAGTTTTAATCAGAACTTCTATTTTAGTATGGCCTTCTTCTTTCCCTTCTGTGTCTACCCTTTCCTGTTGTCTGGTTTTATTGGGTGGTAATTAGGGATGAGCTGAACACCCCCCGGTTCGGTTCACACCAGAACCTACCAACGGACCGAAAATTTGCGTGAACTTTAGAACCCCATTGAAGTATATGGGGCTCGAACGTTTGAAATCAAAAGTGCTAATTTTAAAGACTAATAATGTTATTTTCCTAAAAGGTGTTTGGGGACCCGGGTCCTGCCCCAGGGGACATGGATCAATGCAAAAAAAAGTTTTAAAAACGGCCGTTTTTTCGGGAGCAGTGATTTTAATGATGCTTAACCACTTGACCACTGGGAGCTTTCAGTGCTCTCACATTTTGAATGACAATTACTCAGTCATGCAACACTGTATCTATATGAAATTTTGTCCTTTTTTCAAATAAATAGAGCTTTCTTTTGGTGGTATTTAATCACCGCTGGGTTTTTTTTTTTGCGCTATAAATCAAAAAAGACTGAAAATTCTGTAAAAAAATAAAAATAAATGAATTCTTTGTTTATGTTAAAATGTATTGCAGAGTATTGGCAGAGTATTGCAGTGTTGCAGAGTATTGCAGTGTTGCAGAGTATTGGCAGAGTATTGCAGTGTTGCAGAGTATTGCAGAGTATTGGCAGATTATTGCACAGTATGGGCAGAGTACTGCAGATTATTGGCACTGAGCAGCGCTGAAGGCACTACACATCCAGCCCACAGCACTGCTGCTATCTCTCCCCCTCTCCCCTCACACTGTACCGATCGGTACAGAGAGGGGAGGGAGGAACCAGCGTCCTGATATTTGGTCGGTTTGTTTACAAGTGATCGCTCCGTCATTTGACGGAGCAATCATATGGTAAACGGCCGGAATCAGCCACGGATCCTTGAAACAGTTAAACAGGGGCTGAAAAATTGTGCCTTAAGCCGCGTACACACGTGGCGGACTGTCTGGCCAACTTAGTCCGTCAGACAATCCGACAGACAGTCCGTCATACTTTCGAATGAACGGACTTGCCCACACACGGCACTTTTTGAGCGGACTAATACGGCGTACTAAGTCCGCCATACTATCCGCCCTACTTTTGAAATAAACGGACTCGCCCACACACGCAGAGGAAAGTCCGCTCATTTCGAGCGCGTCTCCAGGTAGGCGGGGCCCGCGAAGGAGACGTCGCTGACCCCGCCGCCTGGTATGGACTTAAAGGGTATGGACTTTAAGGGTAACAATGTACCCCTACCCATTCACCTGTGGAAAAAAAGTACCAAAAAAAAACACAAAACACGAGATAAAATACTTTATTGCACAGCTCCGGGGGTCTTCCGTCTTCGGGGGTCTTCTCGCCGGACTCCTCCGCTATCTTCTTGTAGCTCTTTTGCTAGCGGAGGAGTCCGGCTTTCTTCCTCGCCGCCGGCCTCTTCTCCCGACTTCGGGGGTTTTGTCCCCCTCTTCGGTTCTTCTGCCGGGCCACCGCGCCTTCCTATAGCTCTTTTACAGGCGGTGGCCCGGTCTTCTGTCGCCGCCGTCGCCGCCGCCTTCCGTTCTTCTTCTTCTTCTTCTTCTTCTCCAGGAGATGTTGCCTCGACGATCTCTCCGGCCGGAATGCCAGGGCCGCGCTGCGCGGCCATTTATATAGGGACAATGGGGCGGTGTCACATGGCTTTATGTCACATGGGTTGGTCACATGGGTTGATGTCACATGGGGACTATGACATCGTAAGGGGGCGGGGTCACCATGTGACCAACCCATGTGACATAAAGCCATGTGACACCGCCCCATTGTCCCTATATAAATGGCCGCGCAGCGCGGCCCTGGCATTCCGGCCGGAGAGATCGTCGAGGCAACATCTCCTGGAGAAGAAGAAGAAGAAGAAGAAGAAGAAGAACGGAAGGCGGCGGCGGCGGCGGCGGCGGTGGCGGCGACAGAAGACCGGGCCACCGCCTGTAAAAGAGCTATAAGAAGGCGCGGTGGCCCGGCAGAAGAACCGAAGAGGGGGACAAGACCCCCGAAGTCGGGAGAAGAGGCCGGCGGCGAGGAAGAAAGCCAGACTCCTCCGCTAGCAAAAGAGCTACAAGAAGATAGCGGAGGAGTCCGGCGAGAAGACCCCCGAAGACGGAAGACCCCCGGAGCTGTGCAATAAAGTATTTTATCTCGTGTGTTGTGTTTTTTTTTGGTACTTTTTTTCCACAGGTGAATGGGTAGGGGTACATTGTACCCCATACTCATTCACATAGGGTGGGGGGCCGGTATCCGGGGGCCCCCTTATTAAAGGGGGCTCCCGGATTCCGATAAGCCCCCCGCCCGCAGACCCCGACAACCAATGGCCAGGGTTGTCGGGAAGAGGCCCTTGTCCTCATCAACATGGGGACAAGGTGCTTTGGGGTGGGGGGGCCGCGCGGCCCCCCCTTCCCCAAGGCACCCCCCCATGTTGAGGGCACGTGGCCTGGTACGGCTCAGGAGAGGGGGGGGCGCTCGCTTGCCCCCTTTTCCTGGCCGGCCGGGTAGCGTGCTCGGACAAGGGTCTGTTGTGGACTTGGGGGGACCCCCATGCCGATTTTTTTCGGCGTTGGTGTTCCCCTTTAAGTCCATACCAGGCGGCGGGGCCAGCGACGTCTCCTTCGCGGGCCCCGCCTACCTGGATACCCGCTCGAAATGAGCGGACTTTTCTCCGGGCGGGAAAAGACCGCTCATTTCAAAAGTACGGCGGACTGGCACACACACGGGCGGACTGTCCGCTGAAATGCGAGTCCGACGGACAGTATTTCCAACATTCCGAAATACTTAGTCCGCCAGACTGCACGCTGAAAAAGTCCGCTGAAGCCCACACACGAGCGGACTGTCCGTTGAAATGTGTTTCGGCGGACTAAGTTGGGCAGACAGTCCGCCTGTGTGTACGCGGCTTTAGGCACTGGTGCTGGTGCCACAACACTGCAACCTCTCACAGATACTCTAGTTGGAGTGCATGGGGCACAATACACCAACTGTAACTGCTGCAGTTGCCTGTGGTATAGGACCAGAACAACACCAGCAATTGGGGTAGCTTCAGGTGTACACTGTGCAGGGGGCACAATACACCGACTGTAATTGCACTAAATTCAAAGGAAATGAAGACACTGTCTCTGCCTATCTGTCTCTATGAGCCACCCGCAACACACTACGCAAGGCCGCCGCGCAGGCGGCCTTATATAGTGTGGGGCATGTACTAAACCCCCTGAGCCATAATTGACCACAGGCATCTTGCCTGTGGCCAATTATGGCTCTCCTCGCTGACGGCGCTGTGATTGGCCAAGCAGGTGGGTCATAGTGCATGCTTGGCCAATCATCAGCCAGCAATGCACTGCGATGCCGCAGTGCATTATGGGCCATGAGCGCCACTCGAATATGGCGCAAATGGCCCATAAAGTTCTGGTTTCACCGAACGGGCGAACAGCCGGTGTTCGAGTCGAACATGCGTTCAACTCGAACACCCAGCTCATCCCTAGTAGACCATATAAGATATCATTATTACCAAATGAAACACCTACTGAGGAGTCTGAACACACACTAGCAGAATACATGTCTAGGCTGTTAAGACAAAAACGTACGTAAAACGTACGTAATTATTTTTGTTCTATCCCAGAAGATCCAATCCAAGAAGATGAAAAGGTGCATGTGGGAGACTGGGTCTTAATAAAATTAATAAAAAGAAAATATTGGCACCCAAGTGGGAGGGGCCGTATCAGGTTTTTATCAACACTCCCACGGCTATAAGAAATGCAGAAAGGTCTACCTGGATTAACCAGCCCCATTGCAAAAAGGTCAATTACATGCCATTGTTGAACAATGGTAGAAAAATTGGGCCTTTGGTGGTGGTGGTGTTGCCGCAACAATGTAAGCCCTCACAGTTACTCTTGGTGGGCGTAGAAATGGGCCCTGCTGTGAAATATTAGATCAAGAATTGTAATTACATGTCCCTGTTGAACAGGGGCTGAAAAATTGGGCCTTAGGCACTGGTCCTGGTGCCACAACACTGTAACCCCTCACAGATATTGTAGTTGAACGCAGCAACTAACCCTTCTGCAAAGTATTGCATAACAAATTGTAATTACATGCCCCTGGTAAACACAGGCTGAAAAATTGGGCCTTAGCCACTGGTGGCGGCACCCAGAACCAAAAATGTTCTTACAAGCTATCAGCATCATCATTGAGGAGGAAAAGGATATTCACTGAGCATAACAGGACAGTCACTCAGCATCAGCATAAGCAGTCTTGAAGGGATCTGACATTTAAAAAAAAAGGATTCGGTTATATCAGCATCAGGTGCTTGGTAGCTGGTGGTGATCCAAGAATGATTCATTTTTATGAAGGTCAGTCGGTCAACCGAGTCGGTGGACAGGCGCACCCTGTGATTGGTTACAAAGCCTCCAGCAGCAATGAAGGTGCGTTCCGAAAGAACACTGTATGCAGGACAGGACAGTAGCTCAACTGCATGCTGTGCAAGCTCTGGCCAGTGATCCATCCTCAAGACCCAGTAAGCCAGAGGATTTTCGGTGAGAAAGTTGTCTAAGTCTGATCTTGCCCCTAGGTATTCCTGCACCATGTAAATCAGATGCTGGCGATGGTTGCTAGAACCGATCATACCTTGGGACTGCGGACTAAAAAATTGTCTGAACACATCGGTCAGACGGCCACCTTCTCCACCGCTCCTTCTGTGACTTACTGAAGCCTCAGCAACACGTCCAGGACCAGGAATTTGCAACCTCCCAGTCTCTGGGAACGCATTGCACAGACCTTTCTGCAAGGCCTCCCGAAGATGTTTCATCCTCTGCTCCCTCTGCGAAGGCAAGATAAGGTCTGCAGGCTTTGCAGGATCAGGGAGGCCATGCAGCGTAGGTTAGCTGAGGCATTTGGTCCAGAGTCCTCTGGGTCACTAAGGACGACATGATCCGCAGCTACCTCCTCCCAGCCACCTACAAGTCCATGTGTTTCTTGGGACTGTAAATGATCACTTAAAGACTGCTGCTGATGCTGAGTGCTAGGCTCCACCTCCATGCTGACACAATCCTCCTTGTCCTCCTCCTCCTCTTCCTGTGTGATGGGTGGGACAGCAGGAACACTGTCTGGATAAAAGGGGCCTTGAGAGGTAAGGTAGTCCTCCTCTTCCAGCCTCTGTTCTGCCTCAAGTGCCCTGTCCATTATTCCACGCAGCGTGTGCTCCAACAGGTGGACAAGAGGTACAGTGACACTGATGAATGCACTGTCACTGCTCACCATCCTCATGGCCTCCTCAAATGGTGACAGGACAGTGCATGCATCCCTGATCATGGCCCACTGGCGTGGGAAAAAAAACAAGCTCCCCTGATCCTGTCCTGGTGCCATAGTCACGCAGGTACTTATTGATGGCCCTCTGCTGCATGTGCAGATGCAGCATGTCCAACATTCAGTTCCACCTGGTGGGCATGTCATAGATTAGGCAGTTCTTGCGCAGGTTAAATTCCTTTTGGAGGTCAGCCAGCCGAGCACTGGCATTATATGACCGGCGGAAATGCACACAGACTTTTCTGGCCTGCTTCAGGACATCCTGTAAGCCTGGGTACCTGCCCAAGAACTGCTGCACCACCAAGTTAAGGATGTGAGTGTCAGGTCACCTTGAGGCGAGGTGACAGATGCACACCGTAGGGATCAGGAGTGCACCGCAAGGTTGTTGACCCTACGGCTGACTGCTGCAGACGGCAGACAGATCCCACTGAGGTTAGAGCGTAAGATTCCCTGGGGCGCGGAGTCTAAGAGCAGCAGGTGTTCACCAGCGCCTCTAGTGGTGAGGATGGACTTGGCTGCAACTGGCTCCAGGTTGCGACCCCCAGGGTCCCCCAGCTCACACCCACAGTAGGCAACAGGAGGATAGAGATAGTGAGGCGTCAACCACCTCTCAGCCTGCCCCTGCAGAGCTGACAGAATCTCTGCCCCAGTGTGGCTCCTGTCCCCCAAGCACACCAGCATAAGCACCGCATGGCATCTTTTTGCCTGCATACTTGCGTAGCTCCTTGAACGCCTACAGAGTACCGCTGGTTCCGAGGACAAAGCACAAGAAAAGGAGGGGGTGGAGGAGAGAGGTGTGTCAGAATCCCTAGTAGTAGCATTTTAGAGGCGTGGTGGCGTAACAACCTCCAACACTACTGCACCTTGTCCTGCATCCTTCCCAGCTGCCAGCAGAGTCACCCAATGCTCCGTGAAAGATAGGTAATGTCACTGTCTATGCCTGCTAGACCATGAGTCAGCGGTAATATGCACCTTACCGCTTACCGCCCTGTCCAGCGAGGCCAAGACATTGCCTTCCACATGCCGGTAGAGAGCCGGAATCGCCTTCCATGAGCACTTGGGAACCTGCCACTGAGGAACAGCACATTTCACAAACTCACGGAAGGGGCCGAGTCTACCAACTGAAAAGGCAGCAGTTGAATTGCTAGAAATTTATCCAAGCTAGCATTCAACTGCTGGGCATGTGGATAGCTAGGACTGAACTTCTTTCGGCGGTGTAGCAGCTGGGGCAGGGAAATTTGCCTGGTACAATCTGACGTCGGTGTACCTTGCTGTGTCACACCTAATTCTACACCTTCATTCCTCTCAGTGCAGGTTTCAGAGAGGATTGAAGGTCTAGTGGGGTTGGAGATCCCAGCTGATGAGATGAGGAGCAAGGAGAGGTCCGCTTTGTTCTTTGGTGTGGGTCTTTTAGGTACGCTTGCCAAGGAACTGCATGGCAGGTCAACATATGTCTGGTCAAGCATGTGGTGCCCAAGCGGCTGATGTTTTGGCCATGCGAGATACGCTTGAGACATATGGTGCAAATAGCAGTGGTGTGATCTGATGCACTCGTCTCAAAAAAGGCCCACACCAAAGAACTTTTGGAATAACACGCACATGCGGAGCTCTGCGGTGTGATGCAGTCAGTGTGTTGCCCTTAAGCTGGCCCCTGGAGGTCATCCTGCTCTGTTGGAGATGTGCCTCTTCCTCCTCCTCTTCTCTCCTATCAGGCACCTACGTGGAGTCAGTGACCTCATCATCCCCTCCCTCTTCATCACTGGAGCAAACCTGGCAGTATGCTGCAGCTGGGGGAACATGACTGCCAGATTGCTGTCCTTCTTGGGCACCCCCTCTCTCTGGGCTCACGTTACTGCCTTCCTCTAGCTGGGTACCATCATCAGAGCCTTCAAAACACTGGGCATCCTCCTGGAGCATGTACCCAACACTGTGGTCAAACAGTTTGGGGGACTCCTCAGGAGGACATGGTAGGGCTAGGGAAGGAGTGACTGATGCCACTGAGCCGAGGGAAGAGGCCGTGTTGGCGGCTGCTTTGCCAGACAAAGTACCCTGAGCCTGGGTGAGAGAGGATGAGGAGGATGAGGACGGCTTGGTCATCCACTCTACCAAGTCTTCGGCATGTTGCGGCTCACCATGACCAGCTGCCGAAAAAAAGGACGAGTGTGTCCCACGGCCACGTGCTGATGAGGATGCACCGTGTCCATGCCCAGCACTGTGGCCTCTAGACACAGAGCCTGCTTGCCCTCTTTTATTGGCTTGTGACTGTCTGCCTCTCCTTGTTGGCCTTCCAGACATACTAATGGCCTGCAGGGAGGTGTAGCTGCACAAAGCTGGGACTATATATATATACTGATTATACTGCAGCTAGCAGAATCAACTGCCTGCCTGTAGTATTATTAGTATGAGAACGCCGGCAATTGTATTCAGGTAAGCTATAGGTGCACACTGTGCAAAGGACACTAAAACTAAATTTCTTGATCATACATCACGGGACACAGGAGCTTCATTACATAGTGGGTTATATAGGCACCTCTGGTGATTGGACACTGGTTGACCCAATTAAAGAGAATTCCTCCCCTATATAACCCCTCCCATTAGGGAGGCACCTCAGTTTTTTCGCCAGTGTCTGGTCGATGGTCACGTAAAACTTAGCTCTATGCGGGTCCCGGCGAGGGCCGAAGGGCTACAACAAACCGGATCCATACCTCGGGCCGATAATTGACTCCCAAGATGGTATGGTACCCGGGCCTCGTCTGCCGAAGACACGAGGTTTTTCCTGTAAGTCCTCTCCATTGGAAGACTGGACTCTGGGACAACCAGACTTGGGGTACTGTTTACTCAGGGCGCCCGTAATTTTCTGGCAGAGTTTTTTACAAGGCCCAGGTAGGAGGATCTTTTCGTAAGAACCCCAGATACGCCTGAAGGTTGGCTAACAATACCCGCCGTGATGGGTGAAGGCTGGAATTGGTCTGAAATCAGCAATTCCTGCGGCGGGGAACAGGTATGGGAAGTCATCCTGTATATTTAATATATGAATGGATTTCTTCATTGTGAGTAGTTGTATGTCTTACCTGGTTTCCACCACTTGAGGGAGTAAGAGCAAGCCTGATGCATACTTACATGCCTTTCAAACAAACACGCTCAGTGAAATGCCTGGTTCTCCCAGCTACTCACGTCTCCTTGCAGTCCCTGCCACAATAAAGGTAAAAGAGGGGTCCCACGCAGATCAGGGGGTCCCATGTCACTCCTTTTGGGTTCTCCTTCCCCCCCCCGGATCCCGCGGTCCTCGTGCACGCGCGCGGGCGCGTGCACGCGCGCCGGGCGCGCTCCCGGCCTAATGGGGAAGGGGGGGGGGGTGTGGTCGCCAGCTGTGCACAATCAGGTGCTCTATGCTGCAGTGCAGGCGCCAAAACGGCCGTTTTAAAAGCCCAGAGCGTCAGGGGACTGTAAGGTGAGACACAGGAGCTGTGGGCTGTAAGCATCCGTGGGATTGGATCCAGGCGAACCTTAAGACACCTACTCAGCATCATATTGTGCAGTTAAGCTTATATTGATTTATTGTGAGACTTTAAGCACAACAAAGTGATTGCATTTTACACTAGTAACTCTGCTTTGTAGCTCAGTACTATGTCTCCTCGTAAGAGGGTTTCAGGGGCAGGTAACAAAAGCACTGGCAGGTCACCGCCTAGGTCCAGGGGTTCCAAAAGTGCATGCAGATTACCATCCCCCTCTGCAAGAGTGGAG
The DNA here is from genome assembly GCF_037356315.1 of Lithobates pipiens. Lineage (NCBI taxonomy): Eukaryota > Metazoa > Chordata > Amphibia > Anura > Ranidae > Lithobates > Lithobates pipiens. Next base: position 593,203,887 of record NW_027507764.1, on the reverse strand, counting down.
CCTGCATCTCAAGACGAGTCAGTGCCCCTTTCAGGCTTTGCAGCCTCTCCTAATGTCGCAGCCCCGGTATATGTCACTGAGGACTCCCTTAGGGCTTCATTGGAGAGTTTTGAAGGGAGGATAATGAATTTTATTTCTGCTTCCCTGAAAGATAGCAGAAAAAGGGGTAGATCCCCTCCCTCTGCTGAAATCCCTCTCTCAGACAGTTGCTCTGAAAATGAGGAGAGATCCCTATCTTTGGAAAGGGATCATGAGCAGTCGGATCAGTCAGAGGATGAGGAGTTAGTCCCCTCCTCCCAGGCACTCAGAAAGCAGGTGCAGTATTACACTGAATTGGTGCGTACCACATTCAGAATGCCGCCTGCTGAAGTCGCTACATCCTCTGTCTCTTCCCTGGGAGTCAGGAAAGCCCCACAGACTGCTTGTTCCTTCCCAATTCATCCTTTAATGGCTGACTTGATGTATGAGGACTGGGGACATCCCGATAAACTGTTTACTCCTCCCAAGAGGTTTTCTATGTATTAGGAAAGTTTCACCAAGAAATGGGGGGCCCCATCTGTCGATGCGGCTATCTCTTGTGTGAATAAAAACCTAACTTGTCCCTTGGATAATGCGCAGGTATTTAAGGATCCAGCTGACAAAAGGCTGGAAACCTTGTTAAAAGCCTCCTTTTCCATGGCCGGCGCTGTGGTGCAACCTACAGTCGCAGCCGTGGGGTTGTGTCAGTTCCTTAAGGAACAGGTTAAACAGATGTTTGAACTCCTTCCCAATGAGGAAGTAGAGAAATATGCAGAGATGCCTCACATCTTATGTTTCATAATTGATGCGATTTTGGATTCTGTCCAACAAGCATCACGTTTGTCCCTCATGTTGGTACACATGCGTAGAGCTCTATGGCTAAAAAATTGGGCTGCTGAGATGTCATGCAAAAAGCATTTGGCTGGGTTCCCGTTTAAAGGGGAACGGTTGTTTGGAGAGGAATTAGATAAATTCGTCCAAAATATTTCGGGAGGTAAATCTACACTCCTTCCAGTCAAGAAGAGTAAACGTCCTTCATTCAGGCGTACTCTGTCTCCCGAAGCATCAAGCTCTAAACAGTGGCGACGGCCTTCCCAGCCCTCCGCTGCTAGAAAGCCTCAGGGCCCAGCCCAGGGACAGAAGAGGACTTGGGGGCGGAAGCCTGCCAAGCAAACCTCCAAGACCTCCTTGTGAAGGGGCGCCCCCGCTCGGCCGAGTGGGGGGAAGGCTCCTGCAGTTTGCAGGCGCCTGGCGGGAAGAGATTCAGGACAGATGGGTGATCTCTTCAGTGTCTCTGGGCTACAGGCTAGAGTTTCAGGAGATTCCACCTTCTCGTTTTCTAAGGTCAAGGATCCCCAGGGATCCGATAAAGCAGAAACCGCTATTCCTGGCCTTAGATCAGTTACTATCCCAAGGTGTGATAGTAGAAGTGAGCCCGAAAGATCAGGGTTCAGGTTTTTATTCGAATCTCTTCACCGTTCTAAAACCAAACGGAAGTGTCAGACCTATCTTGGATCTGAGAGACTTAAACCGGTTTCTACACATCCAGACCTTCCGGATGCAGTCAATACGCACTGTGCTCTCCTCCCTGCAAGGAGGAGAATTCATGGCATCAATAGATATCAGAGACGCATATCTCCATGTGCCAATATTTCCCGCACACCAGAAGTTTCTGAGGTTCGCGGTAGAGCAGCGCCATTTTCAATTTGTGGCCCTGCCGTTCGGCCTAGCCACGGCCCCCCGAGTCTTCACGAAGATTCTAGACCCTCTCTTAGCAATCTTAAGAGGTCAGGGCATAGCCGTCATGGCTTACCTAGACGACTTGCTTCTCGTAGAGAGAACTACAACGTGCCTAAGTCGCAGCGTCACCAGAACGCTAGAACATCTGGGCCGCCTAGGTTGGATTATAAACCTAGAAAAGTCGTCTTTACAACCGACCACCAGGTTGGATTACCTGGGTCTGATTATCGACACCGCTCAAGGCAGGGTGTTCCTTCCAAAGCCAAAGGCCTTGGCCATTGGAGATCTGGTGCGCCTGATTCTGGGCAGAAGATCTTCCTCCATTCGGTTGTGCATGAGACTGTTGGGAAAGATGGTCGCCTCTTTCAAGGCCGTTCCATTCGCCCAGTTCCACTCAAGGCCCCTGCAAAGATGCATCCTTGCGATTTGGAACAGGAAGCCCCAATCCCTGGATCTTCCTATGCGTTTATCCCCTCGGGCACGCAAAGGTCTTGTCTGGTGGTTACAGACCAAAAATTTGCTGAAGGGCAAAACCTGTCTTCCCCTCTCATGGAAGATTGTCACCACGGATGCCAGCCTGACAGGCTGGGGAGCCGTGTTGCAGGGAACATGCTCGCAGGGAAAATGGTCTGCGACCGAAAGTCTGCTGCCCATAAATATCTTGGAGATTCGGGCAGTTTACATGGCACTCAGAGAGTGGTCTCACAGACTGCGAGGTTTCCCAGTTCGGATTCAGTCCGACAATGCCACCGCAGTGGCTTACATCAATCACCAGGGCGGTACCAGAAGTCTGGTGGCCCAGAAGGAGGTGAATCGCATACTTGTCTGGGCAGAAGAGCATGTTCCGTGCCTCTCTGCAGTCTTCATCCCAGGAGTGGAGAATTGGCAGGCAGATTATCTCAGCCGCCAGCAGTTGTGCCCAGGAGAATTGGCTCTGCACCCCGATGTGTTTCAAGACATATGTCACAAGTGGGGCACTCCAGACGTGGATCTGTTTGCGTCCAGATTCAACAGGAAACTGGACAACTTTGTATCAAGGACAAGAGATGCACTTGCTCAGGGGTCAGATGCTCTGACAGTTCCCTGGGATCAGTACAATCTGATCTATGCCTTCCCCCCGAGCCCGCTACTGTCACGGTTCCTGGGAAGGGTCAAGAGGGAGACGAAGCCGGTCCTTCTAGTGGCCTCGGCTTGGCCCAGGCGACCATGGTTCGCAGAAATCATGAAGTTGGCAGTGGGCAGGCCATGGACCCTCCCTCACCGGCCAGATCTGCTCTCACAGGGTCCAATTTACCATCCTGCTTTACGCAGTCTGAATTTGACGGTCTGGCTGCTGAGACCCACATTTTGAGAGGCCGTGGTCTTTCGGGGCCAGTCCTTTCCACTCTGGTCAATGCCAGAAAACCGGCCTCCAGGCGTATCTATTACAAGATCTGGAGGACATATGTTTCCTGGTGTGAACCCAGGAGATGGCATCCTAGAAGGTATGTCATTAGCAGAATCTTGGCCTTTCTCCAGTCAGGCCTTGAAATGAATTTGGCCATAAGCACCATCAAGGTGCAGATTTCGGCCCTATCGGTCTTTTTTCAAAGATCGCTTGCATCACATTCCCTAGTACGGGCTTTTATCCAGGGGGCTATGCGGATGAGACCGCCAGTCAAACCTCCGGTATGCCCTTGGGATCTGAATTTGGTTCTCTCGGCCTTAGAAGCCCAACCATTTGAACCTCTGCATCTGGCTTCTTTAACTCTCCTGACAAAGAAGCTGGTGTTCCTGGTAGCCATATCCACGGCTAGAAGGGTATCAGAACTGGCAGCTCTTTCCTGTAAAGAGCCCTATTTAATTATCCATAAGGACCGAGTGGTCATGCGTCCCAACAGGTCCTTTCTACCTAAGGTAGTTTCAGGTTTCCACCTGAATCAGGATGTAATCCTACCATCCTTTTTTCCAAATCCTCAGTCCACAGAGGAAGAATCCTTACACACTTTAGATGTGGTTAGAGCAATCAGTCTTTATCTTCAGGCAACTGCTCAGATAAGAAAAACTGACTGTTTATTTATTCTGCCAGAAGGCCCTAAAAGGGGTCAGGCAACATCAAAGTCCACTCTCTCAAGGTGGATCAGACAGGTTATTTCTCAGGCCTATGACTTAAAGGGGAAGATTCCTCCTTTTCAGGTGAAAGCGCACTCTACTAGGGCTGTAAGTGCTTCTTGGGCAGTGCATCACCAGGCCTCCCTGGCTCAGATCTGTAAGGCTGCGACTTGGTCATCAGTCCACACATTCACCAGATTCTATCAGGTGGATGTCAGAGGGCAAGAGGATATCGCCTTCGGGCGCAGTGTACTGCAAGCTGCAGTTTAGGTCCTCAGGTCCCTGGCGGTCTAGAATTATGATCTGTGTCTCCCTCCCCTCAACCTGAGCATTGCTATGGGACATCCCACTATGTAATGAAGCTCCTGTGTCCCGTGATGTATGATCAAGAAAATAGGATTTTTATATACAGCTTACCTGTAAAATCCTTTTCTTGAGAGTACATCACGGGACACAGGGCTCCCGCCCCTCTTGGGTTTTACGTGGTTTCTTATTGCTTTGCTACAAAACTGAGGTGCCTCCCTAATGGGAGGGGTTATATAGGGGAGGAATTCTCTTTAATTGGGTCAACCAGTGTCCAATCACCAGAGGTGCCTATATAACCCACTATGTAATGAAGCTCCTGTGTCCCGTGATGTACTCTCAAGAAAAGGATTTTACAGGTAAGCTGTATATAAAAATCCTATTATTGCAGCTCCCTGCCTGTATTTGTATGAGAACGCCGGCAATTGTATTCAGGTAAAGCTTTAGGTGCACACTGTGCAAAGGACACTAAAACAAAATACTTCAGCTCCCTGCCTGTATTTGTATGAGAACGCCGGCAATTGTATTCAGGTAAATCTTTAGGTGCACACCATGCAAAGGACACTAAAACAAAATACTGCAGCTCCCTGCCTGTATTTGTATGAGAACGCCGGCAATTGTATTCAGGTAAAGCTTTAGGTGCACCGTGCAAAGGACAGTAAGACAAAATACTGCAGCTCCCTACCTGTATTTGTATGAGAATGCTGGAAATTGTATTCAGGTAAATCTTTAGGTGCACACCATGCAAAGGACACTAAAACAAAATACTGCAGCTCCCTGCCTGTATTTGTATGAGTACGCCGGCAATTGTATTCAGGTAAAGCTTTAGGTGCACCGTGCAAAGGACAGTAAAACAAAATACTGCAGCTCCCTGCCTGTATTTGTATGAGAACGCCGGCAATTGTATTCAGGTAAAGCTTTAGGTGCACCGTGCAAAGGACACTAAAACAAAATACTGCAGCTCCCTGCCTGTATTTGTATGAGAACGCCGGCAATTGTATTCAGGTAAAGCTTTAGGTGCACCGTGCAAAGGACACTAAAACAAAATACTGCAGCTCCCTGCCTGTATTTGTATGAGAATGCCGGAAATTGTATTCAGGTAAATCTTTATGTGCACACCATGCAAAGGACACTAAAACAAAATACTGCAGCTCCCTGCCTGTATTTGTATGAGAACGCCGGCAATTGTATTCAGGTAAAGCTTTAGGTGCACCGTGCAAAGGACAGTAAAACAAAATACTGCAGCTCCCTGCCTGTATTTGTATGAGAACGCCGGCAATTGTATTCAGGTAAAGCTTTAGGTGCACACTGTGCAAAGGACAGTGAAAATAGTGCAGCTCCCTGCCTGTCAGTATATTATAAAGAGAATAACAGGAAGGGATCTAGCTAAACTGAATACAGTGTATAAATATATATACACAACACACCTGGGATGCATATATCCTCCATACACTGTAACTGAAGCTAACTTACTCGCCTGCCTATTCTATCTAACTTAAATCAAATGACACCGTCTCTCCATTTATCTCTCTCTGCCACCGCAACACACTACACAAGGCTGCTACGCAGGTGGCCTTCTATAATGTGGGGCGTGTACTAAACCCCCTGAGACAATCATGGCTCTCCATTTTTTCTGCACGAATTGAATTTGGCAGGAACGGCCCATAACTTTCAGAATTCGCCGAACGGGCGAACAGACAATGTTCGAATCGAACATGGGATCGACTCAAACACAAAGCTCATCCCTAGTGGTAATACCTCGAGGGAAAAATTACCCAAGGGATCTGTTCCAGACACCCATACTCCCATAGAATATAACCGCTGATCCCTTTTAGTGTTAGCAATTTGTTGCAATCTCTGCTATGCGTACAGGGGGAATTAGCTGTGTTTGTTATAGTCAGTCTTTCTTTTATTCCACTCTTTTTAGGCCCTGGTAGATTATACCCCCAATCTTGATGCTATGTGGTCCACAGGGCCTGATCCCATCATGTACACTCAGTCCCACTTGGAAGATAACAAACATATTTATCTGCCCATAGGAGCCTTTTTTCTTCAGTTGTATCCCCACAATCTGGTAGGGGAGTTGGAAGGGGGGGAGGCTTCACCGGTTTGAGACAAGTCCCACCTTGTGTGAGACCTCTCTTTGTAACCAGACTTTCTGGTTCTCTTGTAGTCAACTGGCCCTGCTCTGCATGTAAAACCTTTTTGCAATGGGACTGGTTAATCCAGGTAGACCTTTCTGCAATCCTTATAGCCGTGGGAGTGGTGATAAGAACCCGATACGGCCCCTCCCACTTGGGTGCCAATATTTTCTTTTTATTAATTTTATTAAGACCCAGTCTCCCACATGCACCTTTTCATCTTCTTGGATTGGACCTTCTGGGATAGAACAAAAATCATTAGTACGTTTTTGTCCTAACAGCCTAGACATGTATTCTGCTAGTGTGTGCTCAGACTCCTCAGTAGGTGTTTCATTTGGTAATAATGGTATCTTATATGGTCTACTAGAGATGAGCTGGGTGTTCAAGTCGAACGCATGTTCGACTCGAACACCGGCTGTTCACCCGTTCGGCGAAACCAGAACTTTATGGGCCATTTGCGCCATATTCGAGTGGCGCTCATGGCGCATAATGCACTGCGGCATCGCAGTGCATTGCTGGCTGATGATTGGCCAAGCATGCACTGTGACCCTGCATGCTTGGCCAATCACAGCGCCGTCAGGGAGGAGAGCCATAATTGTCTGTGGCCAATTATGGCTCAGGGGGTTTAGTACATGCCCCACACTATATAAGGCCGCCTGCGCGGCGGCCTTGCGTAGTGTGTTGTGGGTGGCTCATAGAAACAGATAGGCAGAGACAGTGTCTTCATTTCCTTTGAACCTAGTGCAATTACAGTCGGTGTATTGTGTCCCCATGCACAGTGTACACCTGAAGCTACCCCAATTGCTGGTGTTGTTCAGGCCCTATACCACAGGCAGCTGCAGAAGTTACAGTTGGTGTATTGTGCCCCCTGCACTCCAACTAGAGTATATGGGAGAGGTTGCAGTGTTGTGTCACCAGCACCAGTGCCTAAGGCCTAATTTTTCAGACCCTGTTTAACAGGGGCGTGTAATTACAATTTTTGATGCAATACTTTGCAGCAGGGCTCATTCCTGCTCTCCAACTAGAGTTTCTGTGAGGTGTTGCAGTGTTGTAGCACCAGTGCCTAAGTCCCAATTTTTCAGCCCCTGTTTAACAGGGGCATGTAATTACAATTCTTGATATAATATTTCACAGCAGCGCCCACGGAGAGTAACTGTGAGGACTTGCAGTGTTATGGCACCAGAACCACCACCACCAAAGACCCAATTTTTTTCTACCACTGTTCAACAATGGCATGTAATTACAATTCTTGACATAATAGTTCACAGCAGGGCGCTCCAGCACCCACCAAGAGTCACTTTGAGGGCTTACAGTGTTGTGACAACACCAACCTCTTAGGTCCCCATTTCTGCAGAGCATATAGGGCAGGCCCCTACTTTCAAACATCCAACTTACAAACATCTCCTATGTGCAAACGGAAGGAGACAACAGGAAGTGAGATGAAAAAAGACAGATGGCAAAAAAATTATACAGGGGTGATAACCCTTCCCTATGTTTTCCAAAAAGCTTAAAAATAGATTTTTTGACTGGAGCTACACTTTAAAAATGTACCAGTTCAAAATTACAAACAGATTCTACTTAACACAACAAACCTACACAGTCCCTGTCTTGTTTGCACCGCCTGTATACTGCTGTTCTGAGTATATAGGACCTGGGGGCCCCACGCCTTTACTTTTTTTAATTTGGGTACGGGGTTCCCCTTAATATGCGTACAAGACCCAAAGGGGCTGGTAATGGGCAGGGAGGGGCTACCCATGCCATTTTTCTCAATGATTTTCATCCATATTGACTTTTTTTCCATTAGAAATTTATTTTTGTGCAGGGACTGTTCTAAACACGGGAAACACGTGCCACTTCACGGGCATACTATAGACACCCCCCCCCCCCCCGACACGATATTTAAAGGAATATTTCACTACTTTTTTTTTTCAATTTAAGCGTCATTAAAATCAGTGCGGCCGTATTTAAAACTTTTTTTTGCATTAATACATGTCCCCTGGGGCAGGAGCTGGGTCCCCAAATCCTGTTTCTTCCATGGCTTTCCTCAGTTTGCTTTTTGAATGCCATTATGTCTTTCCACCAATCCAACTGATCAGGATGATAGGCACAATGGCATTTCACTTGAATTCCCATACTTTCAGTTAAAGGCTGTATTGTTTTATTTACAAAGTTGCCCCATTATCACTGTAGATCTTTTCTGGGATTCCAAATCTAGGAATTATATCTCTTAGTAATGCTTTGGCCACAGTCTGTGCATCCGCACTTCCTGTCAGCAATACCTCCACCCATTTGGTCAGGGTGTCTATGATTACCAAACAATATTTCTTCCTTTCACATTCGACTAATTCAATAAAATCCATACAAATGTGTTAGAATGGATATTGCGGTGTGGGGAACTTCCCTTTCCATGATATTATGCCTTCTTGAGCATTGTGCTTGCACATATAATGCATTGAGAACAAAACGTTTTTTAGTAATTAGTGAAGCCATAGGCTGTACATACCTTATTTAACATCTCAGCCATCCCCCTGTTTGACATACGAGTTACTCCATGTGTCAATACTGCTGCATACCTAAATAATGATTTTGGCAATACCGGTTTTCCTTCAGGTGGCATGTAGATGTTATCTATTATTGTGCAACCTTGTTTTCCATAATTTCTTTTCACTAGTTGGTGTTACATGTTTCATGTCTCCAAGGACTGTGTAGTCTACATTATTTCATACCATAATTTAATGTCCTAAACTCTAAAATACCTCTAAAGGTTCAATTTTTTACTCATTCATGTAATCACTATACACCCACCCCATAAAAAGAAACTCGCCTTTCTTCAGTTGTGTAGAAGGAGGGGGGTGTCATATCTTCACGTGAATTGGGGCTGGGGAAATGGATCCATCTAACATAAATGAGCACAGGATCATAGGTCTAACTACCAAAGAAAGCCTTCCTTACCTTGAAGTTGTTAAAAACAATATTCTTTCATTCATTTATATTCTTTCATTTATTCAAATATAAGTCCATAAATCCAACAAGTATGCTGACATAAAATGTTTCCTTGCAACATTTCCATTATTTGACATATAGATTCTATATATATATATATATATATCTCTGAATATTTTTTCTTTTATCTTCTTTATTTATTTTTTTTAGACCTTGATTTTGTAGCAGAATTTAGTATATCATGAACCCCTTTTTGTTCCCCTTATTCTCTGGACCCAAGTGCAACAGGGTCTCAAAACAGAACATTTTACCCAAACACATATTCTGACTCATATTCTGACTCAGAACTTTTAACCGGTTTCCGACTGGTGCACGCCAATGTACCGTATATACTCAAGTATAGGCCGACCCGAATATAAGCCGAGGCCCCCAATTTACCCAAAAAAACTGGGAAACTTATTGACTCGTGTATAAGCCAAGGGTGAGACATGCCTGTCCATCCCTGTGTGTCCATCCATCCCTGTGTGTGTGTCCGTCCATCCCTGTGTGTGTGTCCATCCATCCCTGTGTGTGTGTCCGTCCATCCCTGTGTGTGTGTCCGTCCATCCCTGTGTGTGTGTCCATCCATCACTGTGTGTGTGTCCATCCATCCCTGTGTGTGTGTGTCAATCCATCCATCCCTGTGTGTGTGTCCATCCATCCCTGTGTGTGTGTCCATCCATCCCTGTGTGTGTGTGTCAATCCATCCATCCCTGTGTGTGTGTCCATCCATCCATCCCTGTGTGTGTGTCCATCCATCCATCCCTGTGTGTGTGTCCATCCATCCCTGTGTGTGTGTCCATCCATCCATCCCTGTGTGTGTGTCCGTGCAGCCCTGTGTGTGTGTCCGTGCAGCCTTGTGTGTCCAGCCTACCTGTGTCCCGAGCCTGCTTCCCGAGCCTCCGTCCCGAGCCTCCGTCCCGAGCCTCCGTCCTTCTGCCATGCCAGGATCGCCGCTCTTCGTCGGCGCCTCGGCGGCCATTCCACTATTCAAAAGCCGCGACCTCCGTCTGTGATAGGCGGAACACTCAATTTCCCAGCAGTCTGTGTTCCGCCTATCACGGACATCCTCTCATCCTCGTCCGTAGTATGAGGATGAGCGGATGTCCGTGATAGGCGGACCACTGACTGCTGGGAAATTGAGTGTTCCGCCTATAACAGACGGAGGCGCGGCTTTTGAATAGTAGAATGGCTGCAGTCTGTCTGCTAGACACGCTGATCGGGCAGGCAGACGGCGATGACTCGAGTATAAGCCGAGGGGGGCACTTTCAGCCTCAAAAAAGAGGCTGAAAATCTCGGCTTATACTCGAGTATATACGGTACGTCAGTACAATGGCACAGACAGGCAATCAATTTTCCGCCGTGCCATCGCATGCGCGCCACCGGCTGGGACCTCCATGAGTCGGGTCGCAGGTCCCGCAGACTCGATCGCCGCGGGGATACCCACGATCGTCTCTCGGGGAGGAAGATGCTAAAGTAAACAAGCATCTCCCCATGCTGCCTAGTGGCAGTGTCACTGATCTCTGTTCCCTGTGATTGAGAGCAGTGATCAGTAATGTGTCACATGTAGCCATGCCCCCCACAGTTGGAAACGCGCCCCAGGACACACTTAACCCTTACCCTGCCCCCTAGTAGTTAACCCCTTCACTGCCAGTGTTATTTACAGAGTAATATGTGCATTTGTATAGCCCTGATTGCTGTATAAATTACAATGGTCCCAAAAATGTGTCAAAAATGTCCGATGTGTCCGCCATAATGTTGCAGTCATGATAAAAATTGCTGATCGCCACCATTACTAGTAAAAAAAAATGATTAATAAAAATGCCATAAAACTATCCCCTATTTTGTAAACGCTATAACTTTTGCGCAAACCAATCAATAAACGATTATTGTAATTTTTTTTTTTTTTTACCAAAAATATGTAGAAGAATACGTATTGGCCTAAACCGAGGGAAAAAAATGTTTTTTTATATATTTTTGGGGGATATTTATTATAGCAAAATGTAAAAAATAATGTGTTTTTTTTTCAAAATTGTCGCTCTATTTTTGTTTATATTTAATTCACACCAAACTCTGTCACCCCAAAATTACTGGCTGACTGAGGGCCACCCGGGATGCTCTATCATCCAATTGGGTTCTCTTTTCAGAAGTTGATCAGACTTCCCTTCCCTCGAGTACGGTCGAGAGGCCAACTGACTAATATTCCAAATCAAAATGCAGAGATTTTACCTGTTCCTGAAGTTGCAACTGGTAATTTACATATTTATCTTCTTAATACATCAGCTAGCAAGGTATTGGCTGCTTTGCAGAGCGAAACTATAAAACAATTTAAACATATATTTAAACTTTTGCAAAGTTTTCCTGCTTCTCTGCGAGTTCCTTATCTGTGTTACTGATAGGCAAGCAGGCTACAGCTCAAAGGTAGTTTCTAACTGTGAGTTTACAGGCACACAGAACATGAGATGAGAAGAATGATTTCTTTTTTTTTTGGTCTTTAAATTTATCCACCAAATCCTGATACCCTTTCATAGTTAGTTTACCTTTGAATCCACACTTCCCCTCCCACTTAGTACAATACTTAACAGATTTAGGTATTTTGCTCTTCAGAAATGTCTTATCTCCTTTTAACGGCACATTAGGAACACAACAGCAACATAAACAAGCATTCTTTTGCAGAGACTATTCCTCATTGTATGCGTTTGTCGGGTCTCTCATTTAGCTATTAAAAACCCTTGGCTCACTGTAACAATAGGAACACAAGAAGAGTAAAAATATCAGCACTCCCAACACTATAGGGAGAATCAAAAAATAATTAAAACTTGTCTCTGCATTACTGTTGTTCTTCAATGAGGTAACAGCATCAACAGAAAGGTTAAACATGAGAAAGGAGAAACTAAACACACAATAGAAAGTTAGCCTTGTGATCTAGATTTGCAGAGCTCTTGCTGTAGACTCATCACTGCAACTTTGCTCTAACTATAGACTTGCCATGCAAATTTGCTACAGATTAAAAAAATGTCACCTAGAACTTGTGCTTCAAGTGCTCCACAAGTGTACAACTTACCACTGAAAATGTGAAGCAAGTTACCAGACTTACAACAAATTTGTGGCAAGTTATCCTTGTTATCTGTGACAGTGAATGGGAGTGTCTTTTTCATTATCAGTTAGCTGCTGCAATTGCAATGTTCTAAAAAGGAAAGAAGCAGGGTTGGCATCCCTTTAGAAACGATTAACCCTTTGGGATTATCCCACCAAAAATGCCATTTGTGTTGCGGAGGATGCCCAAAATCTGAGTTGTATCTTGGTGCAGAATTCTAGGGAAATTAGTCAGCCAATCACAGGAATCGCAGGAAGTGACATTTCTGGTGGGGGAAGGGCTGTCACCAATGGAAGTGACACATGCAAATACACTTTTAGAAGGTATACTTCATGTAGGAAGGGGTGAACTTATTCCCTGGATATAGCCACTGCTTTGCCAATGTTTGGTACTCTTTATTACCAGGTAGAAAGAAGATGGACTTTGTTTCTATCTGGAGTGATGTACTTAAAAGATGATAATATTTAATAAATATCAAACAAAAACTTAGTGAAGCTGCCACCCAGCTTGCCTATACCACTAAACACAGTATCTGACAAAAGTAAGTACACCCCTCCGTCACATTTCTGTAAATCTTTTCATGTGACAACACTGAAAAAATTACACTTTTTACACAATTTAAAGTAGTGAGTGTACAGCTTGTATAACAGTGTAAATTTCCTGTCCCCTCAAAACACTGTACTTATCGGTGTATAACACACTTTTTCCCCCTTAAAATAGGGGAAAATCGGGTGCGTGTTATATGCCGATATAGGCTGCCACCGAGGGGAAGGAGGGGACGAGCACTGCCGAAATAGAGCCAGATCCCCTGTGTACTCAGCTCGGCTTGCAGTCACACTCAGTCCCACCCCCTGGATGGCTCCTAGCACTGATGTCCCAGCATTGGACCGGTGTTATGTCCATCATAGGATCCAGGCCAAGAGGTGGGACTGGGCGTGAAGCTGAGCCTAGTACACAGGAGATCCGGCTCTATTTCGGCATCGGTCGTCCCCTCCTTCCCCTCCGTGGTAGCCTATATTTCGGCAAGGCTGCAGATGGGCCAGAGTGCGGCTATCCAGAGTTTCGTTCTGTTTCTACACAAGGCTGCAGATGGGCACTGAAGCTGCAGATGGGCACAGATGCTCACTGACCATTATTTTGCTTCAAAGTGTTTTTTTTTTTTTTCTGAAACTTCCCTCTTAAATTGGGGTGTGTGTTATACGCCGATAAAATACGGTAACTCAACACACAGCCATTAATGTCTAAACCGCTGGCAAAAAAAGTCAGTACACCGCTAAGTGAAAATGTCCAAATTTATCCCAACGTGTCAATATTTTGTGTGACCACCATTATTTTCCAGCACTGCCTTAACCCTCTTTGGCATGGGGTTCACCAGAGCTTCACAGGTCGCCACTGGAGTCCTCTTCCCCTCCCCCATGATGACATCACGGAGCTGGTGGATGTTGGAGATCTTGCGCTCCTCCACCTTCCATGTGAGGATGTCCCACAGATGATCAATAGGGTTTAGGTCTGGAGTAGGGATGAGCTTCGAGTTCGAGTCGAACTCGTGTCCTACTCGAACATTGCCTGTTCAGCGAACAGTGAACAATTTGGGCTGTTCGCGGCAAATTCGAAAAGCCAGAACACCCTATACAAGTCTATGGGAGAAATCTAAAGTGCTAATTTTAAAGGCTAATATGCAGGTTACTGTCCTAAAAAGTGTTTGGGTCCTGCCCCAGGGGACATGGATCAATGCAAAAAAAAGTTTTAAAAACTGCATTTTTTTCAGGAGCAGTGATTTTAATAACGATTAAAGTGAAACAATAAAAGTGTAATATTCCTTTAAATTTCGTACCTGGGGGTGTCTATAGTATGCCTGTGAAGGGGCGCATGTTTCCCATGCTTAGAACTGTCCCTGCACAAAGTGTCATTTTGCAAGGAAAAAATGACTTTTAAAATCACTTTCCATTGTCGGCTCTCGTATTACAGAGAACACTCAATGAGTGTTCTCTGTATTAGCCGACAATTCATTCATTGATAAAAAAAAAAAAAAAGCATGGGGGTTCCCCTAAATTCAGTTACTAGGCCCTTCAGGTCTGGTATGGATATTAAGGGGAACCCCGTGTCAAATTTTTAAAAAAATTGACGTGGGGGTCCCCCTAAATATCCATACCAGACCCCCGCACGCATACCCTGCAACCACTGCTCAGGGTTGTAGGGATAAGGTCCTTCTCCATATCATCATGGGGACATGGTACTTTAATGGGTCACAGACCCCCAAAGCATCCTCCCAATGTTGAGGGCATGTGGCCTGGTACGGTTCAGGAGGGGGGGGCGCTCTCTCCCCTCTTTTCCTGCGGCCTGCCAGGTTGCGTGCTCGGATAAAGGGTCTGGTATGGATTTTTAGGGGGACCCCAAGTCAAATTTTTTTTAAATTTGATGCGGGGTTCCCCTTAATATCCATACCAGACCTGAAGGGCCTGGTAATTGAATTTAGGGGAACGCTTTTTTTTTTTTTTTCTTTTTATCAATGACTGAATTGTCGGCTAATACTCTAATAATCTGTATTACGAGAGCCGGCGATGAAAAGTGATTTTAAAAGTCTTTTTTTCCTTGCAAAATGACACTTTGTGCAGGGACAGTTCTAAGCATGGGAAACATGCGCCCCTTCACAGGCATACTATAGACACCCCCCAGGTACGAAATTTAAAGGAATATTACACTTTTATTGTTTCACTTTAATCATTATTAAAATCACTGCTCCTGAAAAAACTGCTGTTTTTAAAACTTTTTTTTTGCATTGATACATGTCCCCTGGGGCAGGACCCGGGTCCCCAAACACTTTTTAGGACAGTAACTTGCATATTAGCCTTTAAAATTAGCACTTTAGATTGTGAACGTTCGAGTCCCATAGACTTTAATAGGGTTCTAAAGTTCACACGAAGTTTAGGTCTGTTTGCAGGTTCTGGTGCGAACTGAACACGGGGGTGTTCGGCTCATCCTTAGTCTGGAGATATGCTTGGCCAGTCCATCACCTTTACCCTCAGCTTCTTTACTTCTTTAGCAAGGCAGGCAAACATCTCATGTTGGAGGTGTGTTTGGGGTGGTTATCATGTTGGAATACTGCCCTGCGGTCCAGTCTCTGAAGGGAGGGGATCATGCTCTGCTTCAGTATGTCACAGTACATGTTGGCATTCATGGTCCCCTCAATGATCTGTAGCCCCCCAGTGCCGGCAGCACTCATGCAGCCCCAGACCATGACACTCCCACCACCATGCCTGACTGTAGACCAGACACACTTGTCTTTGTCCTCCTCACCTGGTTGCCCCCACACACGCTTGTCACCATCTGACACCAAATACCTTTATCTTGGTCTCATCAGAGCACAGGACATGGTTCCAGTAATCCATCTCCTTAGTCTGCTTGTCTTCAGCAAACTGTTTGTGGTCTTTCTTGTGCATCATCTTTAGAAGAGGCTTCCTTCTGGGACGACAGCCATGCAGACCAATTTGATGCAGTGTGCGGCGTATGGTCTGAGCACTGATGGCCTGACCCCCCCCCCCCCCCTTCAACCTCTGCAGCAATGCTGGCAGCACTCATACGTCTATTTCCCAAAGACAACCTCTGGATATGACGCTGAGCACGTGACCTCAACTTCTTTGGTGGACCATGGCGAGGCCTGTTCTGAGGGGAACCCCGTTCTGGTAAAACTCTGTATGGTCTTTGCCACCATGCTGCAGCTCAGTTTCAGGGTCTTGGCAATCATCTTATAGCCTAGGCCATCTTTATATAGAGCAACCATTCTTTCTTTCAGATCCTCAGAGAGTTCTTTGCCATGAGGTGCCATGTTGTACTTCCAGTGACCAGTATGAGAGAGTGAGAGCGATAATTTCAAATTTAACACACCTGCTCCCCATTCACACCTGAGACCTTGTAACACTAACGAGTCACATGACACCGGGGAGGGAAAATGGTTAATTGGGCCTAATTTGGAGATTTTCACTTAGGGGTGTACTGACTTTTGTTGCCGGCGGTTTAGACATTAATGGCTGTGTGTTGAGTTATTTTGAGGGGACGGGAAATTTACACTGTTATACAAGCTGTACACTCACTACTTTACATTGTAGACAAGAGTCATTTCTTCAGTGTTGTCACATGAAAAGAGAGAAGAAAATAAAATGAACCCATTAAGACACCAAATCTTGGAATTGTTCTTAATTAGCAATTAATTCAGAGTATTATATAAACCTATATTTAAGACAGTAGAAATCTCATGCAGGGAACAAGATAGACTACATGTACACACACCCCCCTTTGTGCGCACATCAAAACACACTGGCAGAAGAGAAAAGTTACCTTTAAAAAGATAGATTATATGTGTAGGGGATGACATTTTGGATAAAATGTTACACGCGTGTAAATTTCGTTTTTGCCTCAGAACAATAAAGGTACTGAGGGTTGATTATGTAGGTAGGCCTTAACACCAATCTGGCCAGGCTGTGTTTGGAAGTTCTGCCTGGTCATGTGAAGAGTGAGGTGCACATGACAGGCCAGAACCAGGCCTGGTTGGACGTTTGGGTGTCGGCCTTCTCGGAGACAATCAGTTGGAGTGCCGGGCCCGCTGAGGAGTCTGGGAAGGGGGTACTTAAATGGTGTGGGTCACATGGTTGAGGAGAGGTGTTTGTGAGACTCGTGTGGTCTGGTCTGGTTCCAGGACCGGGGTGGCCCCGTGAGGGGTCCCGGTCACGGCGTGTTCCACATCCCGCAACATGTTCCTGTTAGTGGCCCCTGCTAGACCTGCCTGGTTTGGGGTAGGGATCCATCTGTTCCCGAGTCTTGGAACTGGCTGGTCCGAGGCGCAGTAACTGAGGGAGGATTCAAAGTGTCCGGGAGTGCTCTCGGCTTGGAGGGGCACCACAGCTCGTGGAAATGACCGGGGAGGACTCTTCGGAGGAGGGCCGGCATGAGGCATCCTGAGAAGTGCCTGGTTACTGAGTTGAGAAGGACATTGACGAATTCACACTTTTCCAGTACCATTGAGGAAGCGAAAAACGTTCCAGGTACGGCGGAAAAAGGTTCCTATTCACCCTCAGTTGATTGATCAAGTTTGAGTCAACCTACTGACTGCCATGATCTCTGGCTAGAGATCTGTTCAGCCTTGAAGTGCCCAGCTGCGAGTGGCTACTCTCTGGGTGGAAATAGAGACTTTGCTAGACCTGCAGTTTAAGGTGCCTGAGTTCTTCACCCCGTGCCCCCTCTGTTCCCTAAGAGACTGTTATTTGAGAGTTCTTACTGCAAAATAAAACCTTTTAAAGAGGACTTCATCTGTGTCAGTGTTCAAGTTGTTGGGTATCAACCCTGGGAACCCCTAGACGTGGAAGAGCAGGCCAAGAGAAGGTAAACGGTAAGCCCATTAAGTCAAGGCCGCCCTGCAACGGGTGGTGGCCGCTACACATGCAAACATACTATAGTATTAATGATGACCTCTTTTTATATTTTTGCATTTTATTATGATGTACCTATTTTGTGCAATAAGAGTATATATTGGTGTTCTTTTTAGGAGGGAAGGAGACGCACGGCAGAAGCGAGGAGGAGGAGGAGAAGACACAGGCGCCTGATCCCCACCGCTTCCTGAAGCCCGCCAATGCCCGCCAAAGCCCGATGCCTGATGCCCACCGATGTTCACCGCTGCCTCAAGCCAGATATTTACCGAAACCGGATACCCAATGCCCATCCCCTAGCTGGGGTAAGTGCCGGAGGACCGATCTGCAGACAGCAAGGGGGGGATGTTGCCTTCCTTTACCTCCCTACTCCCTCTTCCCACTCCCAGAATCCCCTCCCCCCTTAAAGTGAAGGGCCACCCTAAAAAAAAAGTACATTAACATTCTTTTAAAAAAAAATTTTTTTTTACTCACCAGAAACCCCTGCTGCCTCTTCCTATTCCGTGGTGCTGTTTCTTCAATTCCTCCTCCTCGGCCAGCGACCCTGTTGTCTTCTGGGACATGTGTGTGTCCCAGGAAACAACGGAGCCATTCACAAAGCGCTGCGCAACTCGCAGTAGGAAACGGGCAGTGAAGTTAGGATAGCGGCGCTGGCAGCCGATCTGATGGACGGATCGGCCTCGGGGCGGCTGACATCACAGGCTCGCTGGACAGGTAATTGTCCTTATTAAAAGTCAGCAGCTACTGTGTTTGTAGCTGCTGACTTAAAAAAATAAATAAATAAAAAAAAAACGCCAGAACATCCCTTTAACAAGAGAGGGAGGGGATAAGAAAACGAAATAAAAAAAAGGGTGGAAACGATTTCCTCCCTTCTCTTTCCCACCCCCTTTCTCCCCCCTTCCCCCCCTTCCCCCTCCCAGTCTCCTCTTTCATATTGCATCTACTAAAATGCCATACTTCCCAGAGCTGCCGTACCTAGACAGATCAATGGTCAACAGGTACCTGATATTTTGTTGATAAGGTAAAATTGGCCCATTGCGACCATGTTTTAGGGAAGCGGGGCTTCTTGCTTATTTAGCGATGCCGTAAGTTCCTCCATTCCCATGATTTCATTTACTGCTCTAATCCATTGACCTATAGTGTGTGTGTAGGGGGGGGGGGGGGGGGTTCCAATGTGTTGGCACACAGGCCCTGTAAAAGACAGTAGGGATGAGCTCGATGTTCGAGTCGAACCTAAGTTCGACTTGAACATCGGGTGTTCACCTGTTCGCCGAATAGCGAATAGCGAACAATCTGGAGTGTTTGCGGCAAATTAGAAAACTGCGGAACACCCTTTAAAAGTCTATGGGAGAAATCAAAAGTGCTAATTTTAAAGGCTTATATGCAAGGTATTGTCAAAAAAAAGTGTGTAGGGACCCAGGTCCTGCCCCAGGGGACATGAATGAATGCAAAAAAAAGTTTTAAAAACGTCAGTTTTTTCGGGAGTAGTGATTTTAATAATGCTTAAAGTGAAACAATAAAAGTGTAATATTCCTTTAAATTTTGTACCAGGGGAGTGTGTATAGTATGCCTGTGAAGTGGCGCATGTTTCCCGTGCTTAGAACAGTCCGAGAGCAAAATGACATTTCTAAAGAAAAAAAAGTCATTTAAAACTGATCACTATAATGAATGGTCGGTCCCGGCAGTACAGATAAGTCATTGAAAAAAACGGCATAGGATCCCCCCAGTCCATTGCCAGGCCCTTTGGGTCTGGTATGAATATTAAGGGGGACCCTGAACCAATTTTTTTTTTAATTGCGTGGGGATCCCCCCAAATTCCATACCAGGCCCTTTAGGTCTGGTATGGATATTAAGGGGAACCCCGCGCTAAAATGAAAAAATGGCGTGGGGGTCCCCCCCCAAAAATCCATACCAGACCCTTATCCAAGCACGCAACCTGGCAGGCCACAGGAAGAGAGGGGGATGAGAGAGCATCCCTCCTCCTGAGCCGTACCAGGCCACATGCCCTCAACATGGGAAGGGTGCTTTGAGGTAGCTCCACAAAGCACCTCGCCCCCATGTTGATGGGGACAAGGGCCTCATCCCCACAACCCTTACCTGGTGGTTGTGGGGGTCTGCGGGCGGCGGTCTTATCAGAATCTGGAAGCCCCCTTTTACAAGGGGACCCCCAGATCCCAGCCTCCCCCCTGTGTGAAATGTTAACGGGGTACAAATGTACCCCTACCATTTCACAGACAAATTGTGCTAATGACACAAATTACAAGACATGGCTTGGGACAAGTCCTTTATTAAAAAATAAAAATGTCCCACGTAGTCCATTCATCTTCTCTCACTCCGCCGACGGACCAAAAAGAAAAAAAAAATATATATATATATATTTTACCTGTAGGGGCATATTTTGTGGCATTTCCAGAATATAATGTAATTATTTTAACATAAAAAAAAAAAATCCAAGTACCCTTTTCCTAACTGATATCCAGCTGTCACATGACCCAGCTCTCTCCCAGCCTGTCTGCAGGGAAACATCAGCAGGAGGGGCTTCTAGTTCTCTGCTGCTGGTCACATGTTCAAAATAAAAACAACCTTTGGAATACAGAGTAAAAATGAATCATTAATATCAATAAACCATTTTAAATTGTCATACAAATTTATATTTGAAATCAAATCTTTTATTATTTTTTGGCAGTAACATGGTGTGGCCGGATTTCTGCCAGTCACAGATTGTGTCACATCCCCCTCCAGCCTAGGAGGGAGGTGAAGGAGGGAGGTGAAGCCTCCATCAATCTACATGTAATATCCCGCCTCCCATTGTGTTTAGCTGGTTGGTGGAAGAGGAGAGAGGGAGGGAGTGGGCTGTCATTGTGTATACACCTGCATGTGTGACTCTATAGTCACATGGGCTGCTCAGATGTGATGGGGAGGAAATGCTCAGCATAGAAACTCACACAAAGCACTGAGCATGTGCAGAGCTGCAACCACTGCTCTGCAAAATCCTCAACTGCATTGGTGAGATGGACAGGAGGAGGAGATAGAGAGCAGCAGGATCAAACAGTTTTTTTTTTTTGCAGAATACAGAAAAGGAATCTCGTAGTGCTGAGAGAGTATGATGTGGGTTTAGTGACTCTTTTAGTAAGTTCTTTATTCGGTCTGTTTATTATATTTTCTCATTTGAGATTTCAGATTTGGCACTGGAGATGGAATGGTCAGGTGGTAAGGAAGGTATATAGTTTGCCACAGCCATTGTTTGTTCTCGCCTCCTCTCTCGCTGGCGACGGTAAATTCTAATGGCTAGACACATAGCCTCCTCCAGTAAGGCTGGGTAGGAGAAGTTGACCAGAGCGTCTTTAATAGCATCTGAAAGGCCAATTCTAAACTGGCTGCGGAGAGCTGCATTATTCCAGCCAGATTCCGGGGCCCACCTGCGAAACTCTGAGCAATACATTTCAGCTGTGGTAGTTCCTTGTTTTAAGTTACGCAGGGTCGATTCTGCAGTAGCAGCACAATCTGGATCATCATATAGCAACCCAAGGGCTTCAAATATGGCATCTACTGTTAGTAAGGCTGGATGGTTTTGTTCCAGGTTAAAGGCCCAAGCCTGGGGGTCACCCTGTAGTAGAGAGATAATGATTTGAACCCTCTGAGTTTCAGGGCCAGACGTGGATGGCCTCAACTTGAAATATAATTTGCAGCTGTTTTTAAAGTTGCAAAACCCTTTACGGTCTCCAGAAAACCGGTCAGGCAGAGGAATTTTTGGTTGAGATGGAGTTTTTGTAGTGGTGGTAGTAGGAGATTGCACCTTGGTGAGCTCTGTGGCCATTTCCTGAACTTGATGTGATAAACGGCAAAGTTCTTGTGTAAACAACTGAGCCTGTTCAGGATTCATGATAGGTTTCCCTTTATGTATTGGCTCGTGTTAATGTCAGGCTAGGAGCAGATAACAAGTAACAGTTCAGGTGTGCTGATTATACAGAGTTCAAAGCACATACCATGAGCAGGTCTAAGCAGAGCAGGTCAGCTGGGACTTGTAGTTCACCGCTGTAGATGAAGGTAGATGATTGCTGCACCTTGTAGTTCACTGCTGTAGATGAGGATAGATGATTGCTGGACCTTGTAGTTCACTGCTGTAGATGAGGATAGATGATTGCTGGACCTTGTGGTTCACTGCTGCAGATGAGGATACTATAGTAGAATCAGACAAAGCGTCGTCTAGGCAAGCTGGGTCATACACAGGTAGATCAGAATCCAAACGGTACCGAATCAGAAGCAAGCAAGGAGGGTCAAACAAGCCGGGTCATACACGAAAGACACAGAGCAAATATCAGCTGGATCAAACACGAGTGAACGCTGTAACACGAGCGCTGACTGAATGCTGATACAGGTGATTTAAAGGTGAGCTGGCCAATCACTGTTTCCTAGACACAGGTTGTGTCAGGTGAGTTGCGCTGGGTCCTAAAGGGATTCTAGTACTGACATCCACTAAATCCTTTTGAAGTTGGGCCCGCTCAAACATGTCAGGTGGGGGCTCGCCTTCTCCACTTCCGGCATGTTTGGGCGGCCTCAATTCGGGACTTCTGGACCATCAAGACTGTCTCCTCAGGACATACCTGGGTGTTCAACAGCACTCCCAGACTAAGATTTATGCCTACAAGTCTTCCAAGTTCAGAGGAAAAGAAACAAGTTTTAGCTTACGTAAGCTCTTTATTGACTCAAAGCGCAGCCATTCCTGTTCCAGATGGTGAAGGCATGTATTCCCCTCTATTCTTGGTGTAGAAGAAGAACAACACATGGAGGCCAGTCATAGATTTGACTCATCTCAACCGGTTTACCTGAAAGGAAAAATTCAAGATGGAATCACTATTAACGATCCAACAGTCGGTCCATCCAGGGGACTGGTTGGTGTCAATAGATTTGAAAGATGCCTACTTTCACGTTACAGTGGCAACAGACTTCTAAAAGTTCCTTTGCTTCACACTAGGCGATCAACATTTACAGATTACCTGCCTTCCATTTGGACTCACGATATCACCTCAGGTGTTCTCCAAGGTTCTGTTAGCTATTGTTACTATTCTCTGAGTCAAAGGAGTTCTTTAGACATGTGCATTTTGTTTCGTTCCGAATCGAAATTCGGAAGAATTTTCATTATTCGGACATTCGGATGCATCCGAATTACTGAATTACAATGCAATCCAAATTCAACCGAATCCAAAATAATGTTTTGAATCAAAAAAACATGGACGAAATTAGAATCAAATTCGAAAAAAATTCTAGTCGAATCGAAATCGAAAACAAATTAGAATAAAAATCGAAAAAATATAAATCGATTTCTAAAACATAATACAGTAAAATAAAATAATAACACAATAGAATGAATATAATTAATAGAATGTAATGAAATACAACAGAAGAATATGACCTTCTTCTGAAATTATAATTTCGAATAGTATAAATTCAAATTCGAGAATAGATTTGAAAATAACTCAAAACAAT
This sequence comes from Lithobates pipiens, assembly GCF_037356315.1. Classification (NCBI taxonomy): domain Eukaryota; kingdom Metazoa; phylum Chordata; class Amphibia; order Anura; family Ranidae; genus Lithobates; species Lithobates pipiens. The sequence continues at coordinate 593,180,608 of NW_027507764.1, read as the reverse complement.
GGAAACTAAAATAATATATATTATATTTTATTACAGTCTATTCGTAGTCTATTCTTTTCTATTATTTTATATTCTAATATTTTCTATTCGAATTTGATCCAAATTTTTATACTAAATTAGAATTTCAGAAGATGGTTTTATATATCTATATATATATATATATATATATATATATATATAGATATATATATATCTATATATATATATAAATATATCTATAACCATCTTCCGAAATTCAATTTTTTTATAGAATGAATTAGAATAGAAAAGATTTGAATAGAAAAAAATGAACTAGAAAAACAATTGAACAGAATAGTATAAAATATTATTTTATTCTATTCCAATCATGAGTCCAAGCCTTATTCTTCAAGGGGAAACCCTAACCCCAACCCTAACCCTAAGTTGTGTATTGTGCACTTGCCACATCACCTGCCACAAGTTGTGTATTGTCCACTTGCCACATCACCTGCCACAAGTTGTGTACTGTCCACTTGCCACGCGACCTGCCATGAGTGCCACGCGACCTGCCATGAGTGCCACGCGACCTGCCACAAGTGCCACGCGACCGGTCACATGACCAAGTTGTGGATTGTCCACTTGCCACGTCACCTGGCACAAGTTGTGGGGTTCCTAGCACCAAGTGACCCCGAGATATGGGCTGTCAAGCACTTTTCTGCAGCAGAGAATGACATTTTGCGACCCGAATTTGGGGCCACGTATCTCGGGGCCACTTGTAGCTAGAAACCCCAAGTATGCAAACACAGTAGAACTAGCACAACAACATCTCCAAATTTGGGGTTTCTAGCACCAAGTGACCCCGAGGTACGGGGCTCCAAATTCAGGTCGCATAATGTTAAGCACTTTTCTGCAGCAGAGAATGACATTTTGTGACCCGACTTTGGGGCCATGTATCTCGGGGTTAGGGATGAGCCAAATACCCCTGGTTCGGTTCGCACCAGAACTTTCCAACGGACCAAAAATTTGTGCGAACTTTAGAACCCCATTGAAGTCTATGGGACTCGAACGATCTAAATAAAAAGTGCTAATTTTAATGGTTAATATGCAAGATATTGTCCTAAAAAGGGTTTGGGGACCTGGCTCCTGCCCCAGGGGACATGGGTCAATGCCTAAAATGTTTTTTAAAAATGGACGTTTCTTCGGGAGCACTGATTTTAAAGATGATTAAAGTGAAAAAAAAGTGAAATATTCCTTTAAATATCGTGCCTGGGGGGTGTCTATAGTATGCCTGTGAAGTGCCACGCATTTCCTGTGTTTAGAACAGTCCCTGCACAAAATGAGATTTAACGGAAAAAAAGTCATTTAAAACTGCTTGCGTTTTTAATGTAATGTCTGGTTCCGGCAATATGGATGAAAATCATTGAGAAAAAAATGGCATGGGTAGCCCCTGCCCATTACCAGCCCCTTTGGGTCTTGTACGGATATTAAGGGGAACCCCGTACCCAAAATGAAAAAAGGAAAGGCGTGGGGCCTCCAGGTCCTATATACTCAGAACAGCAGTATACAGGCGGTGCAAACAAGACAGGGACTGTGTAGGTTTGTTGTGTTAAGTAGAATCTGTTTGTAATTTTGAACTGGTACATTTTTAAAGTGTAGCTCCAGTCAAAAAATCTATTTTTTAAGCTTTTTGGAAAACATAGGGAAGGGTTATCACCCCTGTATAATTTTTTGGGCCATCTGTCTTTTTTCATCTCACTTCCTGTTGTCTCCTTCCGTCTGCAAGTAGGAGACGTTTGTAAGTTGGATGTTTGAAAGTAGGGGCCTGCCCTATATGCTCTGCAGAAATGTGGCCCTAAGGTATTGGTTTTGCCACAACACTGTAAGCCCTCAAAGTGACTCTTGGTGGGCGCTGGAGCGCCCTGCTGTGAACGATTATATCAAGAATTGTAATTACATGCCATTGTTGAACAGTGGTAGAAAAATTGGGCCTTTGGGGGTTGTGGTGCTGGTGCCACAACACTATAAGTCCTCACAGTTACTCTCGGTGGGCACAGGAAGGGGCCCTGCTGTGAAATATTATATCAAGAATTGTAATTACATGTCCCTGTTAAACAGGGGCTGAAAAATTGGGCCTTAGGCACTGGTGCTATGACACTGCAACCTCTCCCATATACTCTAGTTGTAGTGCAGGAATGAGCCCTGCTGCAAAGCATTGCATCAAAAATTGTAATTACATGCCCCTATTAAACAGGGGCTGAAAAATTGGGCTAGTGGTGTCACCCAGAACCAAAAATGTTCTTCCAAGCTATCAGCAGGATCATTGAGGAGGAAGAGGTTAAGGGATGTGACATTTAAAAATAAAATGATTCAGTTACATCAGCTTCAGGTGCTTCTGGTGGTGATCCAAGTCTGATTGATCTTTATGAAGGTCAGTCAATCAACCGAGTCGGTGGACAGGCGTACCCTGTGATCGGTTACAAAGCCAGAGGATTTTCGGTGGGGAAGGTGTCCAAGTCTGACCTTGCCCCTAGGTATTCCTGCACCATGTAAATCAGACGCTGGCGATGGTTGCTGGAACCGATCATACCTTGGGGCTACGGACTAAAAAATTGTCTGAACACATCGGTCAGACGGCCACCTTCTCCACCGCTCCTTCTGACCGAAGCCTCAGCAACACGTTGTCCAGGACCAGGAGTTTGTAACCTCCCAGTCTCTGGGAACGCGTTGCACAAACCTTTCTGCAAGGCCTCCCGGAGATGTCTCATCCTCTGCTCCCTCTGCGATGGCAAGATAAGGTCGGCAACCTTACCCTTGTACCGTGGATCAAGGAGAGTGGCCAGCCAGTAATGGTCCCTCTCCTTGATCCGAAGAATACGAGGATCCTTCCGCAGGCTTTGCAGGATCAGGGAGGCCATGCAGCGTAGGTTAGCTGAGGCATTCGGTCCGGAGTCCTCTGGGTCACTAAGGACGACATGATCCGCAGCCACCTCCTCCCAGCCACGTAGAAGTCCACAGGTTTCTTGGGACTGTAAATCATCCCTAAAAGACTGCTGCTGCTGATGCTGAGTGCCAGGCTCACGGTGCATGCTTGGCCAATCATGAGCCAGCAATGCACTGCGATGGCGCGGTGCATTGTGGGCCGTGAGCGGCACACGAATTTAGCGCGAACGGCCCATAACGTTCGGTATTCGCCGAACGGGTGAACAGCTGGTGTCAAACACCAAGCTCATCCCTAGTTGCTACGTCTTCTTCTCATCCTCATCCTTCGCTTCCTTTGTTCCTCTTCCTCTTCCATCAATACTGCCAACCCAGCTGTTATGACAGCTGACATTAAGTAACCCAAAGAGAGCATTTTGGACACAGAACAACAGGGAACAAGGAAGAAAACAGGAACAAGAATGATGTCACAAGAGCAGATAAGCTCTAATTGGCCACTTGTACAGTTCCCTGTCCTGGAGGCGACTTCAAGTCATGTTGTAAGTCACCCCAAGTCCTGTTGAAGTCGTCCCAAGTCGCGCTGTGATCCATACTCAAGTCGTGTCCAAGTTGCCTCACTAAGTCGCGCTGGAAGTCGTGTTGCCCCTGTGTGAATGGAGTCTAACCCCTATCTCTAACCTAAACCCTATCCCTAAACCTTTCCCCCTAACCCCTATCCCTAACCCTAACCCCTATCCCTAAACCTTTCCCCCTAACCCCTATCCCTAACCCTAACCCCTATCCCTAAACCTTTCCCCCTAACCCCAATCCCTAACCCCCTAACTCCAACTCTAACCCTAACCCTATAAAAAATATAATATATATGTATATCTATAGATATAGATCTATATATATATAAATGACCATCCTCTAAAATTCGATTTTCGTATAGAATGATTTTGAATAGAAAAAATTAGAATAAAATAGAATAGAAAATAATAGAAAAGAATAGACTAGAAAAACAATAGAATAGAATAAAATATAATATATTACATTTAATTGTATTATGTTATATTGTTTTTCTAGTCTACTCAATTCTTTTCTATTCAAATCTTTTCTATTCTAATTGAAATCATTCTATACTAAATTAGAATTTCGTAAGATGGACAGATTCATATATAAAAATTAGAATATTTAATATATAAAGATTAGAATATAAATAGAAAATAGACTAGAAAAACAATAGAATAGAATAAAATATAATATATATATTGTATTTTATTCTATTCTGTTCTATTGTTTTTCTATTTGATTCTTTCCAATATTTTCTATTCTATTCTAATCTTTTCGATTCAAATTTGAATTCATTCTATACGAAATTCGAATTTTGGAAGATGGTTTTATAATATAAAATACTGTATGATGTCATTACCTCCCCCTCCTCCATCTATAGAAAGACCATTACCTCCATACACCATCCAATCAGAGCTCAGCATCCCCATCCATCCCCCACACTCACTAATACCCCTCACCCTCACATTATTTTAGCACATCTCCTGTAGTCTATTAATAGCTATTTCATTTTTTTTATTTCTTTTTGCAGATTATGATCCATTTCCTTTATTTCCATCATATCTCCTGCAGACTATTAGCATCTATTTCATTAATGAATGGAAGAACGGTTTTAGGAAGAGACAACAAGAGAGACATCATCACCGCTTATATCTCTTTACAGAGGGAAATGGCTGCTAATAGTTTGCAGGAGACCAGCAAAAAAATAAATAAATAAATAAATAGATGCTTATAGTCTGCAGATCTGATGAAAAAATTAAATAGATACTAATAGTCTGCAGGAGATCTGCAAAAAACTATATAAATGCTAATAGTCTGCAGGAGATCTGCAAAAAACTATATAAATGCTAATAGTCTGCAGGAGATCTGCTGGAAATAAATAGTAATCTTCAAAAAAATGAAATAGATGCTAATAGTTTGCAGGAGATCTGCTGAAATAAAGGAAATGGCTGCTCTAATGCAAAAAAAGAAAATAAAAATGAAATAGATGCTAATAGTCTGCAGGAGATCTGCAAAAAAAAAAATGAAATAGATGTTAATATACTGCAGGAGATCTGATGGAAATAAATAGTAATCTGCAAAAAAAAAAATTATGAAATTGAATCTAACAGTCTGCAGGAGATCTGCAAAAAAAAATAAATAAAAGAAGTGAAGTGGCTGTTAATAGTCTACAGGAGAACTTCTAAAAAAATAAATCGATGCTAATAGTCTGCAGGAGATCTGGTGAGAAAATCTATATATATATATATATATAAAACCATCTTCCGAAATTCGAATTTAGTATATAATGATTTCAATTTTAATAGAAAAGATTAGATTTAAAAGAATATAAAAGAATAGATTAGAAAAACAATAGAACAGAATAGAATAAAATATAATATGTTCTATTCTGTTCTATTGTTTTTCTAGTCTATTTTCTATTTTATTATAATCTTTTCTATCCAAATTTAAAATTAATTAATTAAAAAATTTGAATTTATTCTATTCAAAATTCGAATTTCAGAAGATGGTTATATATTCTTTCTATTTTATTATATTAAATTATATATATATTTTTTTCTATTCTGTTCTAATCTTTTCTATTTGAACCACACACATCTTATTTCATTTATATTTATCACATCAATGAAGTTGTCAGCATGCCTGACTGAAGAAGTCACAGATGTTGATCGCAAGGCAAGTACATATGCTGTATGTCATTGTCACACTTGCCACGTCACCTGCCACAAGTTGTGTATTGTCCACTTGCCATGACACCTGCCACAAGTTGTGTATTGTCCACTTGCCACATCACCTGCTACGAGTGCCACGTGACCGCCCATGAGTGCCACATGACCGGCCACAAGTGCCACGTGACCAAGTTGTGGATTGTCCACTTGCCACATCACCTGCCACAAGTTGTGGGGTCCCTAGCACCAAGTGACCCCAAGATATGGACAATATGTCAAGTACTTTTCTGCAGCAGAGAATGACATTTTGCAACCTGAATTTGGGGCCACGTATCTCGGGGTCACTTATAGCTAGAAACCCCAAATTTGGTATGCAAACACAGTGGAACTAGCACTATAAAATCTCCAGATTTGGGGTTTCTAGCACCAAGTGACCCTGAGATAAGTGGCCCCAAATTCAGGTCGCATAATGTTAAGCACTTTTCAGGTCACAAAATATTTTCGAATCCTGTTGAAATAGTTTCGAATGTGGTTAAAAAAGTTTCGAATCCGGTAGAAATATTTTCGAATGTGACCGATTTTTCGAATTCAGTCGAAAATGAAACGAAATCCGAAAACAATTTTAACGAATCTAACTAAATTAATTAATTAACCAATTAAAACGAAACAAAACAAATTATTTCCTTTTGCACATGTCTAGAGTTCATCTTCACCACTATTTAGACGTCCTCCTCCTAGCTCAGGACAAAGGTCAACTTTTAGAACACAGGAGCCTGGTTATTGGCACTCTACAAGTGTTTGGGTGGCTCCTGAATTTGGAGAAAAGTCATCTGAATCCATCTCAGTCTCTCGTGTTTCTAGGTGCCCATTTCACACGGTGGAAGGCACCATCTCGTTCCCCGAGGAGAAGATTGTGGTGATCCGGAACAGGATCCACTCAACCCTCGCTTCATCTCACCTGACCGCTCTTCAATGTCTAAAGGTGATTGGCACCATGGCAGCCACCATTCCCCTGGTGAAGTGGGCGCAATGGCACACTTGCCCAATCCACAAAGGGTTTCTCCAACAATGGGATTCTCCCAGCAAGAATCAGCGCATCCTTCTCACTCCATCCATGAGAGAGTCTCTCCTTTGGTGGCTCCAGGGGAAAAATCTCCACAACTCATTCGATCCTTCCCATCACATGGGTTACAATAATATCAGATGCCAGCAATTGGGGCTGGGGTGCTCATTGCCTATTGGAAGTGGCTCAGGGCAGATGGAACTCACCATCTTAAATAAAATAAAGGATTGTGTTCAATATACTGGAACTGTGGGCAGCCTTTCAGGCGCTCAGGTCCTTCCGCCATCTGATAGAGAACTCCTCAGTGATGCTCGGGTTGGACAATTCAACCGCGGTGGCTTACATAAGGATGCAAAGTGGAACTTGCAGCTGGTTTCTCCTATGAGAGGTGGAGCCAATCATGAACTAGGCTCAGAAGAATTTATCCAACATTTCGGCAGTCTACATTCCAGGGGTTCAGAATGTACAGGCGGACTTTCTATCTCGTGTTCAAATGGACAACAACGAGTGGTCCCTAACACTGGGAGTGTTTCCAGAAGTGGATCTCTTTGCATCCCCATGCAATTACAAGCTGACCAAGTATTCAAGGTTCCGGGATCCCCAAGCCTATGGGATAGATACCCTCATGGACCAGTGGAGGTTCAGCAAGGCATACGCCTTCCCTCCAGTACCTGTGATACTCCAGTTTCTCCGCAGGCTCAGAACAGAGGAGGTGGAAGTCATAGCAGTAATACCGTTCTGGCCCAACAGGCCATGGTTTTCCCTCTTAACACTCCTCAGTTATCGGGACTCAGTTCCTCTGCCTCTCAGACCAGATCTTCTGTCACAAGGCACAACCCTGCATCCATGTCCAGCTCTCCTACACCTCAGGGTCTGGTTTTTGAGAGGGGAAGGCTTGAAGCCTTAGGTTGTCCTGAAGAAGCCATTCTGACTCCTCTTAATGCCAGAAGGAAGAGCACGAATAGAGTTTACGAACGAATTTGGTGCAAGTTTTCAGAACACTTGTTTTCTAGACCTAATCTGTGTGGTTCTCCAGAGGTCCAGGATATCTTTAGTTTTCTGCAATCAGGTTTGGATTTGGCTCCAGCAGTAAGTTCTCTTTGTGTACAAATATCAGCCATCTCTGCGTTTATAAGAATTTCATGGGCTAATCACTCCCTGATTCATCAGTTCTTCAAGGGTGCTATCAGACTTAGACCTCAAAGAAAACCAAGGTTCCCTAAGTGGGATCTTCCTCTTGTTCTAGATTTCCTTTCCACACTTGGAACACATCCCAACAAACCTCTCAGTCAAAGATCTTGCGCTCAAGACTGTATTCCTGGTGGCACTAACATCAGCCAAAAGAGTGTCTGAAATCATAAACCTAGTTTCCAAGGAGCCGTTCCTGACCTTTTCCCCCAGATAGAGCAGTGTTAATTCCCATGCTGGGCTCAAACCCTAAAGTAACATAAATTTTTTAGGAAAATCAAGAAATTGTGCTGCCTACCTTTGAGGCAACAGAAGGTCAAGATGTCCATCCCCTCGATGTGGGACATACTTTGAGTCAATATCTGGAAGATACAGAATCTTTTAGACAAACGGACTTCCTTTTCATTCTTCTACAGAGAAAAAATAAAGGAAAACGGGCCTCAATTCAGACCATTCAAAAGGCTTATAAAGCAAAGGGCTTGGCTCCTCCAGAGGCAGTGACTGCACAACTCAACTCGGAGAATCTCAACTTCCTGGGCGGCTTCTCATCATGTCGCGCCTGAAGCAAGGGCGGATCCAGAGCCTAGTCTCGGGAGGGGCACTGCCAGAAAATTTTGCGGCAAATGGCTGGTGTTAGCGCTTCAATCATCACAGCGCCATGATTAATATAGTGGCAGGATGATTGAAGCGCATTATTTCTATTATTACATTGTAATATAAAATTGAATAGTTCAGCTCACCATAATGTAGAATCAGTGGGAGCGTGTCACTTTTCACGTCGCCTGCCACCAGATGCAGCGTGTCACTTGCTATGTCGCCTGCCACCAGATGCAACGTGTTTCTTGCCACGTCGCCTGCCACCAGATGCAGCGTGTCTCTTGCCACGTCGCCTGCCACCAGATGCAGTGTGTCACTTGCTATGTTGCCTGCCACCAGATGCAGCATGTCACTTGCCACCATTTGCTGCCACCAAATGCAGATTGTCACTTGCCATGTCACTTGCCACATCCCCTGCCACCAAATGTGAATTGTCACTTGCGGCTGAGCAAGAAGACAGGTGTTGTCAGGAAGCCGCTGCTCATTTGAATATGTGACTGAAGGGATGTGCGTCGTGGCCATCTTGGTACACCCCCACTTGTCTTTAGAAAAGTTAGAAGTCAGCAAGCGGACATCTTTATACACCCACCGGAATCTTGCTTTTAACAGTTATTTTTAACAGTAAACTCAGTTTATTTAGTGAAATATAAGTTGAGTTTACTTTTAAAAATACCTGGGAAAAGCAATACTCCGTGGGTGTATAAAGATGTCCGTTTGCTGACTTACAACACTAGGCTTACTGTCGACGAGTGCGGGAGTACCAAGATGGCCACAACGCAACATCCCTTCAGTCACATATTCAGATGAGCAGCGGCTTCCTGACAACACCTGCCTGCTTGCTCAGTGACACGCCAGCCCGCTGGCATGATTGCCCATCCGCTCGCTCACCCGCTGGCCTGTTCAGTCACCCGCCGGCTCACCGGCTCATTATTTTCTCGAGGGGTGCAATTGCCCCGTTTGCCCCCCCCCCCTGGATCCGCCCCTGGCCTGAAGTTATATGTAGATCGGCTTTTTGGTCATCTATTAATACTTTTGTTTCCCACTATTCTGTTGAACCAGCCGCTTTGTCCTCCATTAATTTTGGTTTGAAAGTGCTGTCAGTTGTCAGTGTTAAATAAATGTATTTTCTTTGCTCAGCATTGTGCCCACCTGGGTGTGTTCGGTGAGTTATTTCCCACATGTATGCTACCATGGAGCCTGTGAGGAAAACGGAAAATTTATATCAAATACTTACCGTAATTTTCCTTTCCTGATTGGCTCCATGGCAGCTAGTTAGGAAACATGACTAGGAGCTCACAGCTGAAATTTATAGTGAGGGGTCCTATTGGGTAGTTATGGAGGCAGGGTCAACCCAATCGTATGCTGCCATAGAGCCTATCAGGAAAGGAATATTACGGTAAGTATTTGATATAAATTTTCTGTTTTATTGGGATTTTATGTGATAGACCAACACAAAGTGACACATAATTGTGAAGTGGAAGTTAAATGATAAATGATACAAATATGTGAAAAGTGTGGGGGGCATTTGTATTCAGCCCCCTTTACTCTGATACCCACAAATGCAGTGCCTTGCAAAAGTATTCACCCCTTTGGCATTTTTCGTGTTTTGTTGCCTCACAACCTGGAATTAACATGGATTGTTTGAGGATTTGCACCATTTCATCTACAGAACACAATGAAGATGTTTTTTTGTTTTTTTTATTGAGAAGCAAACAACAAATAGAACAAAATAACAGAAAACATCAATGTGCATAACTATTCACCCCCTAAAGTCAATACTTTGTAAAGCCACCTTTTGCGGCTATCACAGCTCCAAGTTGCTTTGGATAAGTCTCTATGAGCTTACCACATCTTATCACTTGGATTTTTGCCCACTCCTCCTTGCAAAACTGCTCCAGCTCCTTCAAGTTGGATGGTTTGTGCTTGTGAACAGCAATCTTTAAGTCTGGCCAGAGATTTTCTATTGGATTGAGGTCTGGGCTTTGACTAGGCCATTCCAACACATTTACATGTTTCCCCTTAAAGCACAAGTGTTGATTTAGCAGTGTGTTTGGGGTCATTGTCCTGCTGGAAGGTGAACCTCCGTCCTAGCCTCAAATCACACACAGAGTGGTACAGGTATTGCTCAAGAATATCCCTGTATTTAGCACTATCCATCTTTCCCTCAACCCCGACCAGTTTCCCAGTCTCGACTGCTGAAAATGGTGTTCTTTGGGTGATGTGATGTGTTATCGTTTTTTTTGATGGCCAAAAAGTTAAATTTTAGTCTCATCATACCAGAGTACCTTCCTCCATACATTTTGGGAGTCTCCCACATGCTTTTTTGCAAACTCAAAACGTGCTATTTTGTTTTTTGCTGAAAATAATGGCTTTCCTCTGGCCACTCTGCCATAAAGCCCAACTCTATGGAGCGTACGGCTTATTGTCATCCTATGTACAGATACTCCAGTCTCTTCTGTGGAACTCTACAGCTCCTCCAGGGTTACCTTAGGTCTCTGTGCTGCCTCTCTGATTAATGCCCTCCTTGCCCGGTCCTTGAGTTTTGGTGTGTGGCCGTCTCATGGCAGGTTTTCTGGTGTGCCATGTTCTTTCCATTTGGTTATGATAGATTTGATGGTCCTCTTACAGATCATCAAAGATTAGGATTTTTTTATAACCTAAGGCCGCATACACACGGGCGGACTGTTCGCCCAACCTTGTCCGCTGAACAGTGTTTGGGCGGACAGTCCGCTCGTGTGTGGGCTTTCAGTGGACAGTTTCAGCGGACAGTTGGACGGACAAGGTTTTTCGGAAATTCCGAAAAACTGTCCGCTGAAACCTTGTTTGAGCGAACAGTCCGCCCGTGTGTAGGCTTGTTCGACAAACTAAGTTCCGCGCATGCTCAGAAAGGATTTACACGCCGAAAGTTATAATGCAGTGTATAGGACGTCGTATTTTTCGTCCCGACGTACGGCACGTTCACGTCATCGCGCACGGTTTCAGCGGACTGTTCGTTCGTCGTGTGTGGCCATGTCCGTCCATGCTAATTTTGAGCGGACTGTTTGCCGAAACTGTTGGACGGACAAAGTTGGGCGAACAGTCCGCGCGTGTGTACGCGGCCTAACTCTGAATTTCTCAACAACATTGTCCCTTACTTGTTTGGAGAGTTCCTTGGTCTTCATGGGAGTGTTTGGTTAGTGGTGCCTCTTGCTTAGGCATTTCAAATAGGTAGAAGAGGAGATGGAGGATTGTGTCAGGATGGACGTGGAGGATAACACTCAGCAGCAGTCTTCAAGGGATGGTTTTCAGTCCCCAGAAACCCAAGGAGTTGTAGGTGGCTGGGAGGAGGTTGTTACGGATCATGTGATCCTTAGTGACCCAGAGGACTCAGAATCGAATGCCTCTGCAAACTTACGATGCATGGCCTCCCTGATTCTGCAAAGCCTGCAAAAGGACCCTAGGATTCATAGTATCAAGGAGAGGAATCATTACTGGCTGGCAACCCTTCTTGATCCATGTTACAAGGGTAAGGTAGCAGAACTTATCCTGCCTTTGCAGAGGGAGCAGAAGATGAAACATCTTCAAGAGGCAGTGAAGAAAGGTTTGTGCAATGCGTTTCCATACCCTGGGAGGTTACAATTTCCTGGTGCTGGACAACTTGTTGTTGAGGCTTCGTTTAGTCAGAGGAAGAGCGGTGGAGAAGGTGGCTGGCTGACCGATGTCTTTAGACAATTTTTCAGTCCTCAGCGCCAAGGTCTGATCAGTTCAAGCAACCATCGCCAGCATCTGCGTTACATGATGCAGGAATATCTAGAGGCAAGAGCAGACTTGGAAACCTTTCTAACAGAGCATCCACTGGTTTACTGGGTCGTGAGGATGGACCACTGGGCAGAACTTGCTCAATATGCAATTGAGCTACTGGCCTGTCCTGCATCCAGCAGCTTTTTGAACGCACATTCAGTGCTGCTGAAGGGTTTGTAACGGATCAAAGAGTGCACCTGTCCACAGACTCTGTTGATAGGCTCACATTCATAAAAATTAATTAGTCTTGGATCAGCAGCTATCAAGCACCTGATGCTGATGTAACTGATTGAATTTGCTTTTGATCTGGGATCCCTTGAAGACTGCCTATGCTGACTATCCTATTCTTCCTCAATATTGATGATGCTAGCGTCCAACAATATTTTTGGTTTAGGGCACCACCACCACTGCCCAAGGCCCAATTTTTCTGTCCCTGTTTAACAGGGGCATGTAATTACAATTTTTCATCTAATATTTCACAGCAGGGCCCATCCCCGCTCCCACCAAGAGTAACTGTGAGGGCTTACAGTGTTGTGGCACCACCACCACCACCAAAGGCCCAATTTTTCTGCCCCTGCTTAACAGGGGCATGTAATTACAATTGTTGATATAATATTTCATAGCAGGGCCCATTCCTGTGCCCAACAAGTGTAACTGTGATGGCTTACAGTGTTGTGGCACTACCACCACCAAAGGCCCAATTTTTCTGCCTCTGTTTAACAGGGGCATGTAATTACAATTTTGAATCTAATATTTCACAGCAGGGCCCATTCCTGAGCTCACCAAGCGTAACTGTGAGGGCTTACAGTGTTCTGGTACCACCAACACCTAAGGCCCAATTTTCCGCAGAATATATAGGGCAGGCTGTATAGTATATATACTTCTGTTCAGAGTATATAGTGCCTGGGGCCCCCCACACCATTTTTTTTCTAATTGGGTGTGGGGTTTCCCCTTAATATCCATAACAGATCCAAAGGGCCTTGTAATGTGGTGGGGGGGACGGGACCCATGCCATTTTAACTATATTGGCGGGACCTGACAATACATTACAGCTTCAAGCAGTTTTAAATTACTTTTTTCCTTTAGAAATGTAATTTTGCTGTGGTATTGTTCTAAAAAAACTGCACCACTTTACAGGCATACTATAGACACCCCCATGTACGATATTTAAAGGAATTATTCGTTTTTTTTGCATTGATACATGTCCCCTGGGGCAGGACCCGGGTCCCAAACACTTTTTATGGGAATAACTTGCTATAAGCCTTTAAAATTAGCACTTTTGTTTTTTCACGTTCATGGTGGTGGCAGCATTATGTGGTGGGGATGCTTTTCTTCAGCAGGGATAGGGAAGCTGGTCAGAGTTGATGGAAAGATGGAGACAAATACAGGGCAATCTTAGAAGAAAGCCTGCAAAAAAAGTTCACTATTAGCACCCCCCTATATTTTATTGCTTCAAAGATGGGGCTGGACTACCTGAGTGGAAGTGTGTAAGGTGGGCTAGTAAACAGTTAGGTCACAGGCGCTGGTAGGTGAGAAATATGACACACTACTGGAGTGCTGGTGGACAGAGTTCTGAATACAGTGCACACAATGTATACCCCATCATGTCAGGAGTGGTAGTGGTCAGGAGAAGATGTCCTCCTGATGGTAAAGAGCAGACCCCCTCTAGGAAACACTTGTCAGGTGATCTGGGCTCCTATGTTACATGGGCCCTAGGTGTTCTTCAAAGCCCTGCTCTGGAACCAAGGGTGTCGCTAGGTGGGAAAAAGACCAGGGGCTTCAGCCCACAGGTAAATTTGATAACCCCTCCCACATTTTAAAGGAAGTCCAGCCCATGCTCCTCCCAATGCCCCTCTTACCCTTGTCCAATGCCGCACCATAAAATTAACCTATTAAAACACCAAATCTTGGAATTTTTCCTAATTAACAATTAATTCAGAGTATTATATAAACCTATATTTAAGACAGTAGAAATCTCATGCACGGAACAAGATCAACAACACGTACACACACACACACCCCCTTGTGCCCACATCAAAACAAACTGGCAGAAGAGAAAAGTTACCTTTAAAAAGATAATAGTTTGAGATAAAAGAAATAACAATGTATTGAGTGAAAATCTGAAACAGTCTCATACACTGTAGCTAAAATATCATTTTCTACTTTACAGTTATTGCGCATTATTATCTGTAAATACATTTATTATATCCTTTAATTTAACACTAAATTTATGTTTTTCAATATATTGAAAGATAAGAAAAATACTTAGAGCCCATGCACATTGTCATGGTTATGCAATAGAGTTTGTCTGCTTACCTGTCTCCATGTGTTTGTCTCTAGAGACAAGCCGACCCTCACCTGACTGTTTTTGTAATCCATCCTCTGGCATGGCTCCACCCTAGCTCCTATCAGAGAATTCTATATTAACCTGTGCACTGCAGGCCAACCCTGCTGAACAACCTTTGTGTGTTTGGCTTCCTGTTACCTACAGTGTGCTCTTCTGTTACCGACTTTGGTGTGTCCCTGACTATTTCTGTTTGCCTGTCATCCTGACCTTTTGGCGTGTCCCTGACTATCCCTGTCTGCTTGTGGCTCTGACCTTGGCTTATCCCTCACTATCCCTATCCTCCTGTTGCCTACTGTGGGTGTGAGCTGTGGGGGACCCTGGGGGTCGTGACCTGGAGCCAGTTGCAGCCCAGTCCATACTCACCACTAGAGGCACTGGTGAACACCTGCTGGCTCTTAGACTCCGCGCCCCAGGGAATCTTACGCTCTAACCCCGGTGGGATCCGTCTTGGTGTTTCGGCGGCCCTGCCTTCCTTATCACCTTGACTCCTGTACACAGCCGTCAGCCGTAGGGTCCACAACCTTGCGGTGCACTCCTGATCCCTAGGGTGTGCATCTGTCACCTGGCCTCAAGGTGACCTGACACACATCTGAGACCAAGGCAATCTATTGCAGTGTGTTTAATACATCTTATGTTGCATGTTAGCATGCATTTGTGCCTTGGGGTGTCATTCAACAACAACAATAAAAAAATCTTAAATGTTGATTGTACATTCTACATAAAATTCTATTATAAAGACAAAAGCAGAAAAATAATAATTTTCCTTACACAAAGCATGACAGCATACACGAATGGATAGGCTCCGCCTTCCGCCCAATCAGGACTGGTTATTATATCTGGACTATATTTAAATAAGTCACCTCCCCTAGGGGGTATTCTCTTTTTTTTCCCTCAAACACTCAACTGGTTATAACTATGAATTAATGAAGATTTTTATTTTTGCCCTCACCTGCCGGATTCATCTGGCCAGCCGCACAGGTTCAGCCTCTTTCCTGTAACGAAGCCCCTCTGTTCAGTTGTAAAGCTTCCATACGAGGGAGACCCCCCCAGGTCCAGATACTGGGGGGCTGGGGTACTGGTCTCTGGATGCAGGTAAAACAGTTCTATCTTGTGGTTAGTTGGGACTGATCCAGTCTCTACCCCCTGGTGAGTTGTGGCCCCACACACACATTTTGTTAGTTTGGCTTTGGATATGTTGGTTTCCCTTAAAAAGATACTAGAAGGTTTTTTTGTGGTCAGGGCTGCCCCCTTCCAAGATGGCTCCTTTTCTGTTTCCTGTGGCTGGATGCAGCTTTCAGTCAGCAGTGAAATGATATTGGGGTGTAGTGTCACATTATGCTGCCTATCACAGGATGCTGCGGAAGTGACGTTTCCGCCAGAAATTGCGTACTGCGCATGCGCCGTGCGTTCCAAACGCTAGCACCGTGCGTTCCAACATATGTTCGGCAATACAGTTAAGCAAAAGCATCACAGAATGTTACGGAAGTGACGTTTAGCGTGCGTTCCAAACGCTAGCGCCGTGCGTTCCAACATATGTTCGGCAATACAGTTAAGCAAAAGCATCACAGAATGTTACGGAAGTGACGTTTAACTTTTGAACCAGCGAAACCATCACATAATGTTATGGAAGTGACTGTGCAGACAACACAAACACTGGGCGTTACAACACCAATACTTCCCTTGTTACCTCGGATCAGTTTTTAAATAACCATGCTGAGCTACGTGTGCTGTTCGGTTATGGAGTGCTGGTACTTGTAGTGCCTATGCTGAGCTACGTGCGGTCTTCGGTTATGGAGTGCTGGGACTTGTAGTGCCTATCTTGAGCTACGTGTGGTGTTAGGTTCTGGATTGCTGGGACTTGTAGTGCCTATGCTGAGCTACGTGCAGTCTTAGGTTCTGCATTGCTGGGACTTGTAGTGCCTATCCTGAGCTACGTGCGGTCTTAGGTTATGGAGTGCTGGGACTTGTAGTGCCTATGCTGAGCTACGTGTGGTGTTAGGTTCTGGATTGCTGGGACTTGTAGTGCCTATCGTGAGCTACTTGCGGTCTTAGGTTATGGAGTGCTGGGACTTGTAGTGCCTATGCTGAGCTACGTGCGGTGTGTTGTGTCACATTTTGCTGCCTATCACAGGATGCTGCGGAAGTGACGTTGCCGCCAGAAATTGCATACTGCGCATGCGCGATGCGTTCCAAACACTCGCGCCGTGCGTTCCAACATAGTTTCGACAATACAGTTCAGCGGAACCATCACATAATGTTACGGAAGTGATGTTACACACAACACAAACACTGGACCGTTCGTTACAACACTAATACTTCCCTTGTTACCTAGTAGGTTTTGCATTGCTGGGACTTGTAGTGCCTATCCTGAGCTACATGCTTCAATGTTCAGTGTCCTCATCCCTATCCCCGAGCTTCAATGTTCAGTGTCCTCATCCCTATCCCCGAGCTTCAATGTTCAGTGTCCTCATCCCTATCCCCGAGCTTCAATTTTCAGTGTCCTCATCCTTATCCCCGAGCTTCAATGTTCAGTGTCCTCATCCCTATCCGCAAGCTTCAATGTTCAGTGTCCTCATCCCTATCCCCCTGCTTCAATGTTCAGTGTCCTCATCCTTATCCCCATGCTTCAATGTTCAGTGTCCTCATCCCTATCCCTGAGCTTCAATGTTCAGTGTCCTCATCCCTATCCCCGAGCTTCAATGTTCAGTGTCCTCATCCCTATCCCCGAGCTTCAATGTTCAGTGTCCTCATCCCTATCCCCCTGCTTCAATGTTCAGTGTCCTCATCCTTATCCCCATGCTTCAATGTTCAGTGTCCTCATCGAAGCAGGGGGATAAGGATGAGGACACTGAACATTGAAGCAGGGGGATAGGGATGAGGACACTGAACATTGAAGCTCGGGGATAGGGATGAGGACACTGAACATTGAAGCTCGGGGATAAGGATGAGGACACTGAACATTGAAGCAGGGGGATAGGGATGAGGACACTGAACATTGAAGCTCGGGGATAAGGATGAGGACACTAAACATTGAAGCTCGGGGATAAGGATGAGGACACTGAAAATTGAAGCTCGGGGATAGGGATGAGGACACTGAACATTGAAGCTCAGGGATAGGGATGAGGACACTGAACATTGAAGCTCGGGGATAGGGATGAGGACACTGAACATTGAAGCATGTAGCTCAGGATAGGCACTACAAGTCCCAGCAATGCAAAACCTACTAGGTAACAAGGGAAGTATTAGTGTAACGCACGGCCCAGTGTTTGTGTTGTCTGTAACGTCACTTCCGTAACATTATGTGATGGTTCCGCTGAACTGTATTGCCGAAACTATGTTGGAACGCACGGCGCGAGTGTTTGGAACGCATCGCGCATGCACAGTACGCAATTTCTGGCGGCAATGTCACTTCCGCAGCATCCTGTGATAGGCAGCAAAATGTGACACTACACCGCACGTAGCTCAGCATAGGCACTACAAGTCCCAGCACTCCATAACCTAAGACCGCACGTAGCTCACGATAGGCACTACAAGTCCCAGCAATGCAGAACCTAAGACTGCACGTAGCTCAGCATAGGCACTACAAGTCCCAGCACTCCATAACCGAAGACCGCACGTAGCTCAGCATAGGCACTACAAGTCCCAGCACTCCATAACCGAAGACCGCACGTAGCTCAGCATAGGCACTACAAGTCCCAGCACTCCATAACCGAACAGCACACGTAGCTCAGCATGGTTATTTAAAAACTGATCCGAGGTAACAAGGGAAGTATTGGTGTTGTAACGCCCAGTGTTTGTGTTGTCTGCACAGTCAGTACCGTAACATTATGTGATGCTTTTGCTTAACTGTATTGCCGAACATATGTTGGAACGCACGGCGCTAGCGTTTGGAACGCACGCTAAACGTCACTTCCGTAACATTCTGTGATGCTTTTCCTTAACTGTATTGCCGAACATATGTTGGAACGCACGGCGCTAGCGTTTGGAACGCACAGCGCATGCGCAGTACGCAATTTCTGGCGGAAACGTCACTTCCGCAGCATCCTGTGATAGGCAGCATAATGTGACACTACAGGGGTAACTTCTGGCCCACTGTAGCAGTGGCCGGGAGCTCCAGGGAATGGATTGGTGTCCATCTGGCAGGTACGGAGCCTCTCCCACCCCCCATAGAGCCAGTTAGGGAAGGGTGTTGCACAGAACAGGTAATCTTTCCATGGGCTGTTATGGTGTGTCTGAATCATTATGCTGTTAATATACAAGCTGCCAAAGTAGGATAAACTGCTGTGTATAGTTCTGTCTGTTTCATTTGCTTCACAGGTTTTGTTTGTCTGTCTGTAGGACTACTAATGTGCTGCAAAGTTGAGTCTTGCTATTAACTTAGCAATGCCTGGCTTCAGGGGCGTAACTATAGTGGGTGCAGCAGTTGCGACCGCAACTGGGCCCTGTGATGCAGGGGGCCCATGCAGCCCCCTCTACATATGGCCGGCAGCAGCATAGGCAGCTAGGGGTACCAGTGCACCATGCACACGGGTGGCTGGTGGAGGGTGACTAACAGAGCTCCATGCTCGACTATCGCACTGGCTGCTCTTTAGTTGTGCATTCCCTGCATGACCTGTGTCCTCGGCCGGCTCCTCAGAGTACCCCTCTCCTGCTCCATGCATTGCCGCTCAGTCCGATGTCTGTTCTCCCCAGCCAGAGTCCCGCCCCCCCTCCCCCCCGAGTCCGGCCCACACTGCACTGCATACTTCTCCCGGGTAAACAAACTTTAAGCACACAGATGCAGTGCAGCCCTATGAGAGACGGCTCCCCGGAGGACACTGCAGGCTTGTCTGCCAGCCCCCCTCCTCCCCCGTCATACACAGATGATGAAGGACCCCATCCCCCACACACCATTACCTACCCCTCCATCTCCCCCTGGGGACAGGGACCCCTTCTCACGTGGGGACAGGGCCCCCCACCTCGCCTGGGGGCAGGGACTACTCCTCACCTGGGGGCAGTAACTTCATCTGCCCTGGAGAAAAGGACTTCATCTCTTCTGGGGACGGGGACCCCATCCTGCCTAGGGACAGTCCCC
Organism: Lithobates pipiens; assembly: GCF_037356315.1. Taxonomy (NCBI): domain Eukaryota; kingdom Metazoa; phylum Chordata; class Amphibia; order Anura; family Ranidae; genus Lithobates; species Lithobates pipiens. Next base: position 593,160,944 of record NW_027507764.1, on the reverse strand, counting down.
CAATGGGGCACCTAAAAATAAAAAAATAAACAAATATAAAAAAACTACTGATGCCAGTGGTGGAACTACAGGGCTCACAAAGGTCATACTTGTGACCAGGCCCTGGAGTTCCACCACCGGACTCGGAGGGAAGGGCCCTGATTGGGGTTCAGGGGGGCCCCTCATGGTTTCTTGCATCGGGGCCCTGAAGGTTCTAGTTACACCACTGCCTGGCTTTGCATGTATTTGGTTCTTTGTACCTTTACAGGGCAGTTCCCTAGTGTAGGTGATCCTGCCAGTTATATTAACCCTTCATGGCCCTGCTTATGACGACAAAATGATGCTTTAGTATGGATGTCACTGCTATGCATTGTGTTGCTGCTATGCGTTGTAGGTTCTGCGTTTAGGTGCAATGTGTTTAATGATTGCTATGCATTAACCTATTTGTTATGTCTAAATGCAAGCGTAGAAAAAAAAAAAAAATTCAATGTTCTGCTTAGGTAACAGTGCTTTAAAGAGGAAGTAAACCCCGATGGGAGGAGAGGGAGGATGGAGTAGGAGGAGGAGGAGAAGAGCCAGGCCTGCATGCAATCCGTGGCGGTAAAACCAAATCTACATGGATGCCATGGGTTACATGCTTGACGGCCGTCAGAAAGTTCACCCAGTGGGCAGTAAAAGTTATATACCTTCCCTGCCCGTGTTTGCTAGACCACGTGTCTGTGGTCAGATGTATCTTGGCACCGACACTGTGTGCCAGAGATACATTCACTTGCCGCTGAACATGGCCATATAGCTCTGGGATGCCCTTCTGTGAGAAATACTTCCTTCCTGGGACCTTCCATTGTGGTGTTCCAATGGCCACAAATTTTCGAAAGGCCTCCGAGTCCACCAGTTTATATGGCAGTAGTTGGCGGGCTATTAGTTCTGACAAGCCAGCCGTCAACCGTTGGGCAAGAGGGTTATCCGGCGTCATCATTTTTTTTACGCTCGAACATTTGGCCCACGGAAGCCTGCCTTTTTGAAGAAAAACGTGAGGATGGCATGATGGAAGGTGGAGTGGAGGACAATTGTGAGGAGAAGGAGTAGTAGAAGACGAGGTTAGACGGTGAGAGCCTGGAGTGTGGCTTTGTGGGTTCCATTGCTCCCACTGGGCTCGGTGATGGCAGCTCATGTGCCTTCTTAAGGTGGTCGTCCCTAGGTGAGTGTTGGGCTTACCGCGACTTATGCGTTGACTGTAAAGGCTGCAGATGGCAACACTATTGTCAGCAGCGGACACGTTAAAAAAAGCCCACACTGCGGAGCCATGTGCCGGTGTCCTGGGAGCGCCAGATGTGACCGTACATGGTCGATGACTCGCTCCTAATACATTAGCAGTCTGCTTTGTCCCTCCTGTGCAATGTAAGTTATTCCTGCTTCTCCTCCCTATCTACTGGTCCATATCTCCCTCTGAACTCCCCTCCTCTTCCTCTCTTGTGGGCACCTACGTGACATTACTAGACACGTCATCATCGACGTCACCTTCCCCATAATTAGAGATCTCGGAGTAGGCAGCAACAGCGAGGACCAACCTCCTCCTTGGGCTGATCTGGGTACTGTCATCAGACTGCTTAATGGCGGTTGTTGCTACCTCCTCTTCCTGATCCAATGCCAAGAGTGGCTGCGCATCCCTCTCCTCCTCGGCTGACTCCTCCTTTTCCGATGCTAGCGTCTCTTCCGCTGTGCCGCCCAAGCTCCCCAGAACCTATTTGACATGCTAGGTAAGACGTTGCCATGCTGTGCTGCGTCTGTTGTGCCTGGAAGCCAAGAGCCACACTGGCCCTGCACTCCTTTCAGCTTTGCATTCACAGGCAGATCAGTGGCTAACACCGCTCAATTTGACAGTTGGTAAAGTGGTGTGTGACAACAGTGCCAATCTGCTTAGTGCATTGAAACTGGGCAAAATTACACACGTGCCATGCATGGCACACGTCTTAAACTTGGTCGTGCAGCGATTCGTTGTCAAATGCCCTGGGGTCCAGGACATCTTGCGGCCCATTTCAGAAAATCTTACACGGCCATGGCTCGCCTTGCTGACATTCAGCGGCGACACAATCTTTTGCGATTGCCAGATGCAATGGAACTCAACCTTCTATATGCTTGATAGGCTGCTCCAGCAGAAATGTGTAGTTAACGTCTACCTGTACGAAGTCTGTGGCAGAACAGGTTCTGGGAGCTTGTTTTTTTTTCACAGCGCCAGTGGCTGCTCATGCGAGACGCATGCAGACTTCTGCGGCCATTTGATGAGATCACCAAACTGTCAGTCGCAGCCATGGCACCATCAGTGACATGGTACCATTATGCCTTCTTTATGGAGCGTGCATTGCGTCGTGTCATTGATCAAGCCATGGAGGAGCAGAAGCAGGAAGATGAGGAAGTCACAAAGCTGGATGAATTCCCAGGGGGGGCTACTCTATCTGAGACAAGTCAACAACAGGTGTCTGAAGAGGAGTCAGAGGAGGATGGTGCCAGGGCGGATGAGGAGGAGCAAGAAGAGCATGCTTTAAACCTTTCTGGGATCCCTGTTGTTGTCCGTGGATGGGGAGAGAAGAACGAGGAGGCCGACATTATCCTGGATGATGAGCAGGAGCCGGGCCACCACACCGCTTCCAGTTTAGTGCAAATAGGGGCCTTTATGCTCCAGTGTTTTAACAGGGACCCCCCGTGTAAAAAGCATAAAGGTCAAGGACTAGTACTGGGTGGCAATGTACTTGGACCCCCGGTACAAACACAAAATGGTGGAAATGTTACCATCATCACAGAGAACTGTCAGAATGGAGCACTTCCAGGCCTTGCTTCGAGAAATGCTGCATTCTGCTTTTGCGTGCGCTGGCAGAGGAGGAATTCCCACTCCCAGAGAAGGAGTTGCGGGTACCAATCCAACAGCGCCTGCAAGAAGAGGGCGGTTTGAAGATGTGTTGGTGACTTCTGATATGAGGTCATTCTTTCAGCCGACCCATCGACAGGTGTCATCCGGATCCAGCATCAGGGAACGCCTAGACCGATAGGTGTCCGACTACATCGGGTTAACGGCCAATGTGGATGCTCTGAGAAGTGATGAACCCCTGGACTACTGGGTGGGCAGGCTTGACCTCTGGCTAGAGCTTGCCCAATTTGCAATGGAACTGTTGGCTTGCCCCTCGTCCAGTGTCCTGTCCGAAAGGACGTTCAGCGCAGCAGGGGGGATCATGACTGATAAGCGCACTCACCTAGCTTACGACAGTGTTGACTACCTCACATTTATAAAAATTAATGAGGCATGGATCTCGGAGGAATTCAACACATGTGACCAGTAGACCATGTATATGCATAACTCTATAAACGATTTATTTAATCGAGCACACGGACCTTTTTCCTACCTTTGGCTCACTTCCATGTACAAAAAAAGCACACCGTACTATATGCCCGTACCCTCCTGTTTGAAGAGGTTGAGCGGTGTCATATTTTTGGGTCCAGCAGTGAGTTGCTGGCATCAGTGCTGGTGTCAGTGCTCTCTATCTCTGTGCTGGTGTCAGTGCTCTCTCTCTATCTCGGTGCTGGTGTGGTGTCAGTGCTCTCTATCTCGGTGCTGGTGTGGTTTCAGTGCTCTCTATCACGGTGCTGGTGTCAGTGCTCTCTATCACGGTGCTGGTGTCAGTGCTCTCTATCTCGGTGGTGGTGTCAGTGCTCTCTATCTCAGTGCTGGTGTGGTCTCAGTGCTCTCTATCACGGTGCTGGTGTCAGTGCTCTCTATCACGGTGCTGGTGTCAGTGCTCTCTATCTCAGTGCTGGTGTCAGTGCTCTCTATCATGGTACTGGTGTCAGTGCTCTCTATATCGGTGCTTGTGTGGTCTCAGTGTTGGCGTCAGTGCTCTCTATCTCTGTGCTGGTGTCAGTGCTCTCTATCTCGGTGCTGGTGTCAGTGCTCTCTATCTCGGTGCTGGTGTCAGTGCTCTCTCTATCTTGGTGCTGGTGTGGTGTCAGTGCTCTCTATCTCGGTGCTGGGGTCAGTGCTTTCTATCACGGTGCTGGTCTCAGTGCTCTCTATCTCGGTGCTGGTGTCAGTGCTCTCTCACGGTGCTGGTGTCAGTGCTCTCTATCTCGGTGCTGGTCTCAGTGCTCTCTATCTCGGTGCTGGTCTCAGTGCTCTCTATCTCGGTGCCGGTCTCAGTGCTCTCTATCTCGGTGCTGGTGTCAGTGCTCTCTATCTCGGTGCTGGTGTCAGTGCTCTCTATCTCGGTGCTGGTGTCAGTGCTCAGTCTCTATCGCGGTGCTGGTTTCAGACAGTGAGGGAGATAGCAGCGGAGAAGCCAATCAGCAGGCAGTGCCAGCACCATGGCTGAGGATCAGCACTGGACAGGCACCTCCGGACCACCGCAGTGGAGCCCTGCATAGGTGGGGGTAAGGACTGGGCAGAGGGAGGGGCTCAAGCACAGGTTGGCACACTGGGACACTGGCACAGGACTGCGCTGCCCTGACTGTGGCACTGATCATCTCCTGCACCCCCTTCATAGCCTGCCCTGACCTTGCTTCTCCTCCATGGCCCTCATGCGCTCCTGAATTGTCAAAATTTCACAGATAAAAAAAGAATGCTTGTCGTTGTCGATCCCATATTCACTTAATACTTTTGGTATGTCAGTGTCCATGTTGTGGGACTATGTGTGCACAGCTAGTAAGTATTTTGTGGCTGAAAATATGACCTGGAGGTTTTTAAGGTTCACCTGCCATTAAAGTCAATGGGGTCCGCCGCAAACTTTGCAGTTCGAACTTTTGGCCACATTTGCGGTTCGCGTTCATGAAACGTCCCATCGGAAGTTCGTCCATCACTAGTCAGCAGGATAGCCTGTATAGCCACCAGACTCGTGATCTCTAAGCTCCTCGTCAGGATCATAGTGCATGGTTGGGCAGGTTGAAAAAGGACATAAGTCCGTCTAGTTCAACCAGGATCCGTAGTCATACAGCTGGGATAAGGACAATGATCTGGTGGCCTTACAGGCCATGTTGTCCTCAAAGTACAGTCTTTGGCCCAAGTAGTTTAGTCTTCCTGAGATCTCAGACCACAACCGAGCCAAGTGTATCCAAATTTAGCCACGTTACATCTAGCAACTGGGAGACCCAGTTAGAAAGGCACATTGCGGGAGCTCTTCTTCATTTGAAACCTGGTGGATACCGGGGGAACGGGCGCCAAACTCCAGCTATACTAGAACATGGAAAATCTTGCAGGGTCATTCTTCTAAACAAGACTACCTCAATAGATTCAGTGACACCAAAGTAGTATTTCTTAAGGATATCATGTCTTTGAGAACTCTTTCATAGATCCAAGCGTCAAGCAGTAAACTACCTTCTTGCTACCATGATCAAACAAATGGCTCTGATTTCTTCTTCACCAGCACCAGACGAAGGTCTGCATCTTTGCTTCTGGGTCAAGACATCACCCTTCCGGCATGTCCAAACTAAGATGTCAAGTGTCACCAAAGCTGGAGTAAAGAACTCTCTGTGGAAGAAATACATGGAAGTAGTCCTTCTCTAGAAGGTCAGACAGTGGCCTCTTCAGGCCTGGCAGTATCAGAAGAAGACTTACAAGACTTGCTAAGACAATATCATTATCTCAGGTCAGAGTAGCCTAAAGGGCTTATAGAAGGAAAATAAATTCATCAATCTAGTGCAGAGCTCACTTTATCAGATGGATGTGCTCATGGGCAAAATTCAGAGGTCCAGAATTTTATAGGATACCAACCAGGTTCATATACTACAAACCATTTCTTGCCTACTGCAAAGTCAATCAGGCAACATTGGAAGCAGGCTAATCGACTTTAGTTCTAAACTGATGTTATGTTGATTCAAACGCTTCAGCATGGTTTTGTGGGCGTGCTACATTTGTGTATGCTGTCATGCTTTGTGTCAGGAAAATGGAAAATTTTATACTTACCTGATGGTAATTTTCCTTTCCTGATGCAAAGCATGACAGCATACAGGTCCCTCCCTTGTGGGTTTCGCATTTGAGTATAGTTACGAGAATACCGCCTAGGAGGAGGCATCTTATTTAAATATAGTATAACCAGTCCCGAGTGGGCAGGAGGCGGGGCCTATCCATTCGTGTATGCTGTCATGCTTTGCATCAGGAAAGGAAAATTACCGTCAGGTAAGTATAAAATTTTCCGTGTTCTGGTTGTCAGCATTTTCAAGCGTTAACCACTTAAGGACCGGAAGGATTTGCCCCCTTAATGACCAGGCCATTTTTTGCAATATGGCACTGCGTCGCTTTAACTGACAAATTTATGTCCTTTTTTCCCACAAATAGAGTTTTCCTTTGGTGGTATTTGATCAACTCTGCGGTTTTTATTTATTTTAAACAAAAAAAGAGTGACAATTAAAAAAAAAAAAAAAACAATATTAATATTATAATATCCAATTAAAAAAAAACAAAAACAAAAAAAAGTCTTCATCAATTTAGGCCAATATTTATTCTTCTATATATTTTTGGTTAAAAAAAATTGCAATAAGCGTATATTGATTGGTTTACGCAAAAGTTATAGCATCTACAAAATAGGGGATAGATTTATGGCATTTTTATTATTTATTTATTTTTTTACTAGTAATGGCAGTGAGCTGCGATTTGTAGCAGGACTGCAACATTGTGGTGCAGATCGGACACTTTTGACACTTTTTTTGGGACCAGTGGCATCTATACAGCGATCAGTGCTATAAATATCCACGGATTACTGTATAAATGTCACTGGCAGGGAAGGGGTTAACACTAGTGGGCGATCCAGGGGTTAAATGTTCCCTAGGGAGGTGTTTCTTACTGTGGGGGGAGGGGACTGACTGGAAGTAGAGAGAGATCGCTGTTCCTGATCACTAGAAACAGCAGGTCTCTCTCTACTTCCCTGACAGAACGGGGATCTGTCTGTTTACATACACAGATCCCCATTCTGGCTCTCTGAGGAGTGATCGCGGGTGGCCGGCGGACATCGTGGCCGATGCTCACGTGCATCGGCTCCGGTGTCGTGCCGCGGGCACACTCTTGCTCCCTATCTCTCTTAACCACTTGCTTACTGGGCACTTAAACCCCCCTCAGTCCCAGACCAATTTTCAGCTTTCAGCGCTGATGCACTTTGAATGACAATTGCGCGGGCATACAACACTGTACCCAAATGAAATTTTTATCATTTTTTTCCCACATGTAGAACTTTCTTTTGGTGGTATTTAGTTACAGCTCGGAGTTTTATTTTTTTGCTAAACAAACAAAAAAAGATGAAAAAAAAAAAAATCATGTTTTAATAGTTTGTTATAAAATTTTGCAAACGGGTCATTTTTCTCCTTCATTGAAGTGCGCTGATTAGGCAGCACTGATAGGCTGCATTGGTGGGCACTGATGGGCTGCATTGGTGGGCACTGATGGGCTGCATTGGTGGGCACTGATGGGCTGCATTGGTGGGCACTGATAGGCATAGTTAAGGCGGCACTAATAGGCACAGATAAGGCGGCACCGATGGGCACAGATAAGGCGGCACTGATGGGCAAAGATGGGCACAGATAAGATGGCACGGATGGGTGGCACGGATAAGTGGCACGGATGGGTGGCACGGATGGGCACTGATAGGTACCACAGATAGATGGGACTGATGGGCACTGATAGGTGGCACTGATAGGTGGCTCTGATAGGTGGCACTGGTGGGCACTGATGGGCGGCTCTGCTGGGCACTGATGGGCGGCACTGCTGGGCACTGATGGGCGGCACTGGGGTGCAGCACCTTTGCGGCAGATTGTGGGCACTGTGGGTGGCACTGTGGGTGGCACTGTGGGGTGGCACTGTGGGTGGCACTGTGGGTGGCACTGTGGGCACTATGGGTACTGACGGGGGGCACTGACGGGGGCACTTACTTTTATTCAGGATGGCACTGCGGGAGGCAGGTGGGCACTGGCAGGTGGCAGGTGGTCCCTTGTATTGCTGGCCGTGATCGGGACTTATGTCCCGATCACGGCCGCCGGTGATCGGCTTTTTTTTTTTCTCCTCGCGCTGTCAGCGCGAGGAGGAATAATAGCCGATTACCGGCTCCGTTCTATCACATGATCAGCTGTCATTGGCTGACAGCTGATCACGTGATAAGGGGTCGGGATCGACCCCTTGCACGGATCGGTGATCAGGCGAGTCTCATGGACTCGCCGATCACAGAGCGCGCCGCGCGCGCCCCTCAGGGGGCGCGCAGGCCGCTCGTACACGGGACGACGTCAATAGACGTAGTCCCGGAAATGTAGGTCCGCGCTAATGCCGTCATTTGGCAATAGCGCGGATCCCAAGTGGTTAAAGCGCCCAATGTATAACTACTGGAATTCGCACAGCCGTGCCAACCTGCCACAGTATAATGATGGTGGCTGGACGGCAAGCAGTTAAATTGGATGTAGCACCCTGAAGTTTAGGCAGAGTTGCTAGTAAATTTATCTGCCAAGTGATAGTTGTCTTGGCCAATTGTTAGGAGATCAATTGATTCCACCCTAATTCTGGAATTGCTGCACTTCTCTCTTCTGTCACTAGATGGCCGGTTATCTGGTGATGTTGGATAAGACAAGGGCATTGCAAGGACAGATTAGGAATAGATGGGGTGTCTCAGCCAATGGGCAGGGATTTTATTGGGTCCCTTGACCTGCTGGGAGAACCTTTTTATTTGGGTGAGGTCAGGCGATCAGGGTTCTGCGCCACCTTTGTGCTGTCCCAGGCTGCTAGGCCAGAGCCTGAGGCCTATCCTAGGGACATCTGGCCTATCCAGAAGCAGGAGAGCAGCGCAGGGTTGGGATTGCAGCTTGCAATCCAACCAGAAGTGACGGTTCTGCCGGCTGGAGAACCTGTCCTGGTTGAAAGTAGAGGGGAAGCTGTCGCCACTAAGGGCCCATCCACCTTACCACCAAGGACCACCATGAGTAGCTGTAGCAAGTACCGGAGCAGTATTCTCACCAATCGGAGGTGGTGAAGAATTGGGAAAATTCAGCAGGTGTCAAGCCGGGGACCCAGCCAGCGAAGGTGACACGTTCAGAGCAGCCTTGTGTGTCAAGCCAGGGACCGAGCAGACCAGTGGGGTGACGCTTGAGGAGTATCTGTGAGTGCCAAGCTAGGGACCCAGCAGAGATGGGAGGATGACCCTCACTGAAAAGATTGGAAGAGCTCAGGAGATCCAGTGGCAGTGGGTCATCGGGTCTAGGTGATAGACTGGGAGCTCAGTTGAGTCAAGATCTAAAGCGGAGATTGTGAAGGAAGTGAGAGAGTTCATTGCAACCTTTGTTAGAAAGTGTTCAAGATTGTTGCCATAGGAGACAGCTTGTCTACACATGCAGATGTGGTGTCTAGCTGGGTGCCTTTCCCTGCATAGCTGTCTACCTATAGAAATCTCAGAGTCTGCTAACTAACATTGCAACTACTAAAGGGTGTCCTGGCCCTACTCCTCTCTCCCACAGTTCTGTTTAAGAGAAAATAAATCTCTTGCATTCAAGAAGTGTCTGGTGCCCATTACTCTAGCTTACATTGCACCCGCCATGCCTCCTAATCCATTCTACATAGAAGGATGTCGGCTGTCCTTAACTCTGGAAGTCACCATTAGGCCTGGACAGGCCCAGAACTTGGCTACTTGTAATTGATTGCTTAATACAGAAGAAAATATGGGGCTTGTCCCCAATACATTGTGGAATTAAATATATTGAAATAGGTAAGGGTATGACTTGTGCTGTAACCTAGTAGGTATGTGATGTTCGAAGGAACTGCAGACTATAAAGACTTTGATGGCAGTATTGAAACCGTGCTGAAACTGAGAACTATAGCTGTAGCTGTAATTGGCATCTAGTCGTTTGCTTTTCAGGAGGGGACCTAAGTGGGGATGTCTATGTACTCAGGTGAGAGATAAGTGTGGTAGGGTTGGACATAATTGGGGTTGAGTTATGGAAGATAGATAGCAGGATCCTTTTGATAAACGTTTTGACTAATTCCCTGTATTTTGCATGTAGGAATACAGTAGGTGTGGTGATAATAGGCTTTCAGAAGAATTCTAAAACACCCAGCATCCCTGTCAGATACCATTCAATGTATCAGAGGATGGTAACCGATGTTATAATTTGGGCGAAGGACCAGTGTGTGCATCACAACGATTGCTGTTATCAGTGGCCTTGGAGTTATTGTACTAGCTGGGGGTTCTCGCACTGGCTCGGAGATATCGTACTGGCTGGGAGTTTTTTTGCAAGGGTTGCAGTGGTTTAAGTGAAAATAAAGAAGCGAGGATTGGATCATGGACCAGTAGTAATCCGCCAGGCGCCAGCTTAGCTCAGCCTTACATGTAGTGTGCGGTTGCGCCCATCCTATGCATTACCACTCAGACAGCACTGAAGGCAGCCAGAGCCAGGATAGGCGAGCTGGCCACCCGGCCACTTACACAGAGCGAGAGTGGGGATCTCCCACCCAGAGTAGCCGCAGTGTCCCTCCCGCCTCTAGGACCCTGCTGCGCCTATGATGGACCTCATGGCATGGGACCAATGTGACCATCATAGGAGCCGGGTCCAGGTGGTGGGACTTTGTGTATGTCACTCGGCCAAGCTGGGTAAGCCGGAGATCGATCCCCGCTCTCTGTGTATCGCTCAGGACTAATAATTCTCTTAGGAATGCCAAGACCCGGGGCTTTTTGGGGGCCCACGCAGGGCTATAGCCCCGTTCAGCCCCTACCCCCTCCTGACGCTATTGTCTGGAACCATGAAAGAATTCCAAAGCCTCAGGCCGCAACCGCGTGGTAAATTCTACAAGGGATATCATTTATACTGCAGTGAAGCAAAACATCACGGCCACAGCATGTGCACATCCCCAGGCATTCCCTCTGCAGCTAAAGGGTGTAGCAGTTGAGGCACCCAGGGGGTGCTAGTTTGCCCCCTCCCGGCCATCATCATTTTTTGGGCTTTTTGGCTCATTTTAGCCAACCTCACCATATACTTTGTGGTTGTGCTCCTATAAAATATTCAGTCTTTGGTAACTTGCTATAGTGACCATATAAAGATATCATCAATAACTATTTGTATGTTTAATTTTATAGGTAAAATGGTGCTAAAAGATTGTGGAAAGTTTGTTCGTCAGAAACTAAACGAGGGCCTGAGCATCATAGAGAAGGCTGGTTCCCTGAACATTTACAAGATGCTTCCGAATTGTATGAACAGTCAGAAGATATGGGAGTTTGGAACGACAAAGCCAGATAAGCAAAACAAAGTGATCATGATGGTCGGTGAAACCGGATCTGGTAAAACAGCCCTGATTAACACTATGGTCAACTTCATCCTTGGTGCGGACTGGAAGGACGAACACCGGATCCAGATAATAGAGGATATTAGTAAAAAGAATGAAGCTCACAGCCAAACGTCGAGTGTCACCATCTACCAGATCAACCATGAAGATGGCTTCCGAATCCCGTACTCCATAACCATCATTGACACTCCGGGGTTTGGAGACACCAAAGGGATGGATCATGATGAGAAAATCATGCGGAAGATACGAGAATTTTTTCAAAAATGCAAATTCACAAAAATCGCTGCAGTTTGTTTTGTGGTGAAGTCGTCTTCGGCTCGGTTAACTCCAACGCAGAAGTACATCTATGACAACATTTTATCAATTTTTGGGAATGACATCAAGGAGAATATAGTCTTCTTCACTACCTTTGCAGATTTTCAGGAACCAAATGTTCTCTCAGCAATTATGGAGGCTGACGTTCCCTGTGCAAAATCTGAAGATGGAAAACCTGTGTACTTCAAGGTCAATAACAGCTTGGTGTACGCTGATAACTGCCCTGATAAGCTGGGCAATGGTGTCTACAAGGCCCAAGAACTGCAGTGGGAGATGGGAATGGAAAGCATTGAAAATTTTCTTTTACACTTTTTGCCTGAAATAGCCAGTAAAGATTTAAGTTTAACAAAAGAAGTTCTAAAGGAAAGAAATGCTTTGGAGGTAACTTTGGACGGACTTGTCCAAAAAATTGAGGAGGTGATTTATAAACGACATGAACTGGAGCAAACAGAGAAAGCTCTGAATGGGCACAAGATGGAGGTTGAAAAGAATGAGCATTTTCAAATGAAAGTGATTCAATACCGTAAAGAAAAGAAAGATTCATCCGAACACTCAACCAACTGCAATGAATGCAAGTCTACATGCCACCAAGACTGCCACGTCTATTTCAACCCTTTTGTTTATTTTTGTGAAGTGTTTAATAAGAAGGGAGATTGTTGTGTGTGTGGACATAGAACTAAAGTACACTGTTCAGAAAAGTCTTACTATAAAACTTCCATGGTACTTGGAGTGATCACTTTTCCTGAAATAAAAAAAAAATACGAAGATGGAAAGAAGTTGACTCTTGAATATGTTCTCCAAAAACTGGAGGATGAGGTTCAGGAGGCAGAGGACGAGGCGCTGGAACTTATTCATAAGGTCAACAGGATTCTTCAACGTCTCCAGGAGATCGCCCTAAAACCCAACTCAGTGTCCGCTCTAGATTACATCCAGCTGCTCATCGAGAAAGAAAATCAGGAAAGAAAGGATGGATTTAGGGAGAGAATCAAAATGCTGGAAAAAACCATCAAAAGATTTAATCTTATCAGTAATATTCAGTCTCAAGATGCAGTCTTAGACAACTTAATAGCAGAAACTGCCAGAGCTTTTGACATTTCTGAATAACAAGGAACCATTTGAAATCTGGAAGGTCCCAATTATCGCTTTGTTGGATTACGCTGTTCTCTATCTGCCTCCCTGTTAGCATGTTGTGTACACATGGACATACACTACTGCAACAACAATCCTCATATATTATACTGCTGGTAGTAATTCTGCGTTGGTGTCAGCTGAAATGCTTACTTTTAATATAGTGTTGGCTGTAATTTGTATGTTGGGTGTATGTTGGGTGTAATTTCCTATCTCCCATCTCCTGTCTCTGTTTCCAATAAAAAGTGAGCAGGGCCCAAGCGATCCATTCTTCAGCATCTGACTAAGAAGACCTATCTACAGCAGCTTTCCAACAGGTTATGGGCCCGGCTACAACCAAAGTACCATATGCCGTACTGCTGCCAGCTACAGCTCAGTGTGCCAGCAGAACAGTCTCCGAAGAAGAAAGGCCAGAAAGCTCATACAATAGTTACTAACTGTTCTTCATCAATATTTTCAGCTGCTAACCTGACAAGTTTAAAAATGAAGATGCAATTGATAAGAGAAGATACCTGGATGTGTATACAAGAGTCCAGACTACATCCATCTACAGATGAGTGGACACAGAATGATCAGAAATGTCAGATCCCCTGCAAGCATAGACGATGATCAGATTGTGCACATATGTGAGCGCGAAGAAGGAGGAAAGGAGGAGCTACAGATGCTTAAGAGGTGCCAGACTGTGGCCAGTGGTATTAGAAACTGCCATGGTGTTGGTGAGAACAAACCGTGGCCCATCATTGGTTTAAGTGGAAGGAATAGTGCCACACATTGCTGCCACCACCGTAAGCCGGCTGTCTGAGGGCGCCAGGGTGGAGGAGGTGGTAAATTTCCATACCTCTTGGATTAGCCACCTTGCCAGGATTTGAAGTAAGTCACAGACAGTGGCGGCCGGTGGGATTTTATATATTTTTTTTTTTTTGTGGGGGGGGGGGGGGGGGGGGGCGGCAAATAGTATGCCACCGTTAGTCGGTCGGTGGGACAGTCAATCGCACTTAGCACATCGCAGCTTCCCATGCTTGGTGGCAGCCTCCCATTTCCCTGTTCTCCAGGGGGACAGCGACGGCTTTTGTTTCCTCACTACCTTGATGGCCAATCGAAAGTCTGGCCGTCGATTTGAAGATGTTGTAACACTTGGGTGGACTCATGGCACAATGCTCTGTGCTCCGAGCCCACCCTATTTTGAAGCCTATTAGAGCCTATGGCTCTAATCAGGTGCTTCAAAAAAATCACCCCTGCTGCTGTAATTCAGGCACCTGGCATCCTGAAAAGGGCCAGACGCCTGAATATGGGGTGGCTGCGGCGGCCATGGATAGATTCATGCTATTCATTATTCATATAGGGGTGGCGAGGATAAAGGGATTGGCGGCCGGGCACTCCTAATGGACAGGCCGCCACTTGTCCCGGAGAAGTTAGCTGAGACAGTTACTTGCCCCGGCAGGGGCGCGTTAGCATGGGCACCAGTGTCACCCACCATGCAGGGTTTCCAACCACTTTAAAGTGTTTGTTAAGGCATATATATAAGTCTATGCCAATCCCTCTATTAGAGACTGGCATAGCACACCCTGTAGGTTTTATTTAAAAATGAGCGCTGCAAATACTGATTATCAGCTGTCTTCAGGCCGGTCACGTGACTCGCGGCCGCTTTCCAGCTTTGATAGATGTCTTCTGTGGGAGGGGCCGTGATCACCCTCTGATGTCGGAGAGAGATCACGTGACCGCTTGTCTCCTCAGCAGAAGACACCCATCAGAGTTGGAAAGCGGCCGCGAGTCACGTGACCGGCCTGAAGACAGCTGATATTCAGTATTCACACCTCTTGTTTTTAAATAAAACCTACACAATGTGCTATGCCAGCCTCTAATAGAGGGACTGGCAGGGACAAAATTGATATTTTATTATTAAAATAATAGCGGCGGGGGGGCGATGCCGGAGAATAGAGGGGACAGCAGCCTATCACAGAGGGAGGCACTTTGACCTCGGTGATCAGGGTGGAGCTGCTCTGGTTATGGTGGTCTGATTAGAGAGGCCATACAGGAAGTGGTAGGTTTGGGGGAGGGTTTACAGTTTAGAGGGGGGCACAAGCACTGTGCTGTGTAATCTGCTTTAAGGGACCAGAATCAACATTTTTATTTATTTTTTGGGTTAACAAACGCTTTAAAGGCAAACAGAATTTGGAAAGCTGGATGAATAAGCAAATTAAGAGAAATTAAACCACAAAAAATGTTAAAGAAGAAATAGAAGACGCTTCATATACTGAGCGTGACTTTCACTCAAAAGAGAGCGTCTCATAATTTTTCACCTGGTGCACTGAACCCGGAGCTACAAGTCACATGATACAAATGTCTTTATGCAGCTTTATTAACAACTAACACCCTTCCTGTCCAGGACAATTCTCAGCTTTCAGCGCTGTCACACTTTGAATGACAATTACTCAGTCATGCAACACTGTATACATATGGCATTTTATATACTTATTTGAGACGGATAGAGCTTTCTTTTTGGTAGTATTTAATCACCATTGGGCTTTTTATTTTTTGCTCTAAAAAAAATGTTTTCTTAGTTTCTGTTGTAAAATATTACAAATAAATAATCTTTCTTCATGCATTTACACCAAAATGTATTCTGCCCAATTTTTTTTAGTTAAACAGATAACCCAAATCAGTGTATATTATTTGTGAAAGTTATAGCAACTACAAATTATGGAATATATTTGAAAATTGATCAATCCTGATGTACTGACAGCCTGGCATTTCATGATGCCAGTAAAGTACAAATGCCCCCAAATTACCCCTTTTTGGAAAGTAGACAGTGACTCGCAGGTATTTAGTAAGAAGCATGGTAAGTTTTATGAAACTGCAATCTTTGCCACTTTTTTGAAAACGATTAAAGAAAATATTTTTTTTTTTGCACAAAGTTATCTTTTTTTTTCTTCGATACTTTATTTTAAGATAAATCACAGAAAGTACAGAGACCACAGAAACCCATGTCAAAATGCATCACCGGTTAAAAACCCACCTCATTAGAAACAAGTGAGGTGAGAAACAGTACACGGGTCAAGAAGATAACATTCTAGAAGGCCCGCCTCTAAAGGGTCTCTGCCTCCAGCAAGGGTTTTCGTTTTCATTTTTGTAAAGAAAAAGAAGAAGAAAAGAAAAACAAATAACAAAAAGCAAAAAACTTAAAACGAAAAAAACAAAACAAAAATAAAAGGGGTTGGGTGGGAGAAAGGGGTGGAAGGAGCAATGCAGTCAAGCAAAGTTGTAATTTTAACAATTTAGTTTTTAAACACAGCATAGATATAAATACAATTACACCCCAAAACACATTCTGCTGCTCCTCCCGAGTATGGGGATATCACATGTTGTGAGACTTTTTTTCTGCCATAGAGAGGCCCAAAATCCAAAAAGCACCTTCAGGCTTTCAAGGGGCATCAATAATATATTTGATTTCCTGACTACCTATGATATTTCTTGAGGCTCCAAAGTGTCAGGAAAAGAGAAACACCCACAAAATGATCCAATTAGTCAAACAGAACCCCCCAATGTATTTACTAAGAGGTATGGTGAGTCTTTTGAAGATCACATTTCTTGCAACAAGTTTTTGGAAAATGTGGGTAAAAAATATATATATTTTTTTTTTTACTGAAAGTTGTCAATTAAAAGCCGTTTCTCACAAACAGCAAAGGCATACATATAATTACATCCCACAACACATTCTGCTACTCCTCCCAAGTAGGGGGATACCACATGTTTGAGACTTTTTAACAGCCTGGCCACATAGAGGGACCCAAAATACAAAGAGCACCTATATTTGTTCTAGGAGCATAAATAATGTCCTGACTACCTATCACATTTTTGAAGGCCCTGGAGCACCAGGACAGTGGAAAGACCCACAAAATGACCACATTTTGGAAAGCAAACACCCCAATGTATATATTCTAAGAGGCATGGTGATTTGTTTTTTCACAAGTTTTTGGAAAATGTGGAAAGAAAAAAAAAGGGAATTAAGTCAATTTGGTAAAATATTTCTCACACACAGCTCAAGTATACTTAGCCCCTGTACACACGATCGGAGATTCCGACAACCAAATCTGTCAGATTTTGTCAGACGGATTTTGTCCGAAACTGTTGTATACACACGGTCGGACGAAGTTGTCGGAAAATCTGATCTTTCAGAACGTGATGACGTAATTTCATTATGACGGGACTACGTTCAGGCTAGTAGCCAATAGCTTTGGTGTAGGAATTTGATCTGAGCATGCGTGGCACTTTGTCCGATCGGAATTCTCTACACATGATCGGAGTATGTCCGATCGGAGTATTTTGTCGGAAAATATTTCCGGCAAGTTGGAAAATTTGGTCCGACGGATATTCTGACGGAAACAGTCCGATGCAGACCACACACAGTCGTAATATCCGACAAAACGCTCCGATCGGACACATTCCGTCAGAATCTCCGACCGTGTGTACAAGGGCTTAGGGTTACAACCCAAAATACATCCTGCTACTCCTCCCAAGTATGGCAATACCACACTTGTGAGACTTTTTCAATGTTTTGACTGTCTATATACGGGACATTATATCTTGTGTATCACACAAATCAACCAATTGTATCAAAACCAATGTACTGTAATGTCACCTCTATACGAGTGGTCAGGGAATATAGCTTAGTGTAGCTTCACCTATAGCAGTCCCTGTTTCTATAAGCCAAGCAGGCCAAGCCTGCTGGTATGTGGCTGCCCCATAGCACAATGTTATGTTTACTGGCCAGGAAGTACAGGAGGCTGACCAAAGGGTGAAGAAAAGAGTGCCAGTGTTTCCAGTAGTGCAGTTATCTGCAGAGGATGGGTGGGACTAGCGTCTCGCAGGAATGTAATAAGTGGATGTGCAAATGGGTCAATACTGTCAGGCAGATTCATAGTCAGCAAACAAGCAAAGGATTTCTCCAGGTGGCAGGCAAAAACGAGCACCGAGAAGAGAACTGCTAGAAGCCCAGCCTTGACAGTACCCCAAAGTACCTTCGTGACCTGAACCATGAGAACGCTGAGCAGGTGGTCAGTAGGGTTGATATGGAGGGTGGAGGGGCAAGTCAGGATCATCAGGTAGGGAGATGGGTTAATGTAATTAAAGTGACCTCCAGAGGTTGTTCTGGCTAGCTCAGTAGATTGTTTTAAGAAAGGCCTGGATTCTTTCAGAGGTGTACATAATATAACTGGGTACTGACATTTATAAGTAATGTTGATCCAGGGAAAATCCGAATGCCTGAGGAAGGATTTTTTTACTCTGTTGTAGCAAATTGAATCATACTTTGCTGGGGGTTTTCGCTTTCTTCTGGATCATCCGTGGATGAACGATTGTGTATATGGGAGTGTTTGTTATTATTTTTTATTTATTTTTATGGTTGAACTAGATGGACTAGTGTCTTTTTTCAACCTGACTAACTATGTAACTATGGTGCCAGTTACGTGCATTACACCCATTGAGAAACTTCAGACCAGGTGGGAACAAGGTTTCAAAACTCTCGAAACATGTTAATCTATGCCTCTATAGGGACAAGTCCCATGAGATGTGGACAGTTTATGGACCCATGTGGAGGATTACATACTGAGATATGTTTTTAATCAATTTGGTTTTTGTGAGTATATTATTTATCTTTGTATAACAATAAAGCCTTTGTTTTGGGATAAAGTACTAGGCCTACGCACCTTCTGTTTCTTTCATACTCTAGAGCAGGGATATGCAATTAGCGGACCTCCAGCTGTTGCAAAACTACAAGTCCCATCATGCCTCTGCCTCTGGATGTCATGTTTGTGGCTGTCAGAGTCTTGCTATGCCTCATGGGACTTTTAGTTCTGCAACAGCTGGAGGTCCACTAATTGTATATGCCGGTGGCTCTAGAGTGTGACTTCCCAGGCATACCTTGCAAAGGTGAGAGTCCATTACTTGGCACAAGTCCATGCTATGGCATGGAGCTCCTGGGTGGCTGCTAGCTGTAAAGGGTTACATCTTCTTCTGTGAGCCTCTTGCTTCTGTTCCCATGTGGCTGGAGCTGGAGCTGGAGCCCTCCTTGTAAAGCATCTGGAGATTACATTTTTATAGCTTGTCTTTGTCTTCTTCCCATGTAGACCCCTTGTAAGCAGAGCCCTCCTCTCTTTTATAAAAGCACTGGGATAGAGCCAGAGCCCACAAAGAGCAGGAACTGTAGAACTAGCATTAACTCTTCCCTAACCTGGAAATTTTATAGATAGACAACTCCTATCCTCATACTAATTAGTGGATCCAAATTATTGTTAAAGCGGGAGTTCACCTAAAACAAAATTATTAAAAGCCGGCAAGTACAAATATTGCAGCTGCTGACTTTTAATAAATGGACACTTACCTTTCCTGGAGTCCAGCGATGTCGGCAGCCAAAGCCGAGCTGTTGCTCAGCTCTTGGCTGCTGCCGGCGCCATTCTCGGTGAGGGAATCAGGAAGTGAAGCATTGCAGATTCACTTCCCGGTTCCTTACTGCGCATGCGCAAGTCACGCGGCGCAATGAGAATGGTCTGCGCTGTCTCTGGGACCCGTGTGTGTCCCAGCAGACAGCGCGGTGGGACAGGAAGAGGCATAGACTACCATGAGAGTCTATGCCTGAAAGTGGGTGCAAATACCTGTCTGTAATGTGTCAAATGTTTTATAAAATAATGATAGGGCTCTAGGCGCTACCTCTAAGGAATATATTATGGGCCACGTCCGTGGTTTATAAAAGATTCTCCAAGCCCTCTATACTGGACGAGATCAGTAACCCATCTCCACTAGGGAAAGGCCCCCGAAATCTCTCTAGTACTGGGATTGGACTAGTTAATCTTTAACAAGCTACAGTGTCCAAATTGAGGTACTCAGATTTTATACAGTATTCCCCTATATATTGGGTGTGTATGCAGTAGGTGCTAAAATCTAGAAATGGTGATAACCAAAGAGAAAACACAGAGAGAACGCAGTAACAAACACCCTACGTTCTCTGCGTACACCCCATTGATGAAAAACAATATTTTATAATGGGATAGCTTACACCAATGGGATGTAGTACATATTTATAAACACTAGGAAGAAGACTTTAAAGAGGAAGTAAAGGCAAGTTTTTTTTTTTTTTAAAAGCACACCCTGTAAGGCAAAGGCATAATAAGCTAGTATGCATAGCATACTAGCTCATTATGAATAACTTACCTGAGAATGAAGCCCCCAAAGCGGTCCTCCGTCTTCCTCTTCGCCGCTGCCATGGATCCCGGAGCGACTTCCAGGTCTCGTGGCTCCGGTAGCCGACACTCGCGGCATATCGCGGCCTGCCCCAGTGCGCCTTCCAGTAAATATCTCCTAAGCCGTATAGGTTTAGGAGATATTTCTAGGACCTACAGGTAAGTAGTGATGGCCCGAACCTCCGACGGGACGTTTGGCGAACGTGGACCGCGAACGAGGCCGACCGTTCGCTAAACCGAACGTTCTCCGCGGGCCCCATTGACTTCAATGGGAGGCAAACGTTTCAAACCTTTAGGTCGAATTTGCAGCCACGAGGTAATTATTAGCAGGGAAAACATAGTCCCACCACCTGGCCAATGACATAACACATGCATGAGGTGAATTTGGGATCGATAACTACAAGCATTCTTTTTTTATATGGGAAATTGTTCTGACAATTCAGGACTGTGGAGCGCATGAAGGCAATGGAGGAGAGGGAAGGTCAGGGACCAGGGTAGGCAAAGAAGAGGGTGCAGGAGATGATCACCAGCAGCGTGACATACAGCAATGACACCTGCACCGTGATAGAGTCATCTGACAACAGCACCGTGATAGAGGGCACTGACATCAGCAGCGTGACATACAGCATTGGCAGCAACACCGTGATAGAGAGCACTGACATCAGAAGCGTGACATTAAGCACTGACATCAGCACAGTGATATACAGCACTGACAGCAGCACCGTGATAGAGGGCACTGACATCAGAAGCGTGACATTAAGCACTGACATCAGCACAGTGATATACAGCACTGACAGCAGCACCGTGATAGAGAGCACTGACATCAGAAGCGTGACATTAAGCACTGACATCAGCACTGTGATATACAGCACTGACATCAGCACCGTGATATACAGCACTGACAGCAGCACCGTGATAGAGAGTACTGACATCAGAAGCGTGACATAAAGCATTAACACCAGCACCGTGACATACAGCATTGACAGCAACACCGTGATATACAGCACTGACATCAGAAGCGTGACATTAAGCACTGACATCAGCACCGTGATATACAGCACTGACAGCAGCACCGTGATAGAG
The DNA here is from genome assembly GCF_037356315.1 of Lithobates pipiens. Classification (NCBI taxonomy): domain Eukaryota; kingdom Metazoa; phylum Chordata; class Amphibia; order Anura; family Ranidae; genus Lithobates; species Lithobates pipiens. The sequence continues at coordinate 593,139,920 of NW_027507764.1, read as the reverse complement.
GGCACTGACATCAGAAGCGTGACATACAGCACTGACATCAGCACCTTGATATACAGCACTGACAGCAGCACCGTGATAGAGAGTACTGACATCAGAAGGGTGACATAAAGCATTAACACCAGCACAGTGATATACAGCACTGACAGCAGCACCGTGGTAGAGAGTACTGACATCAGAAGCGTGACATTAAGCACTGACATCAGCACCGTGATATACAGCACTGACAGCAGCACTGTGATAGAGGGCACTGACATCAGAAGCGTGACATACAGCACTGACATCAGCACAGTGATATACAGCACTGACAGCAGCACCGTGACATTAAGCACTCACACCAGCACCGTGATATACAGCACTGACAGCAGCACCGTAAGCAGCCCCAGGAGTAAGTCAGCACAGCACAGGGATGGTGTGATCCCCTCATAATAAGAACCCCCAGGAGGAAGTCAGCACAGCACAGGGATGGTGTGATCCCCTCATAGTAAGCAGCCCCAGGAGTAAGTCAGCACAGCACAGGGATGGTGTGATCCCCTCATAATAAGAACCCCCAGGAGGAAGTCAGCACAGCACAGGGATGGTGTGATCCCCTCATAGTAAGCAGGCCCAGGAGAAACTCAGCACAGCACAGGGATGGTGTGATCCCCTCATAATAAGAACCCCCAGGAGGAAGTCAGCACAGCACAGGGATATCATAAGCAGCCCCAGTAGAAATATGACACCGCTCAACCTCTTCAAAGAGGAGGGTAGGGGCATATAGTACGGTGTGCTTTTTTGGGACAAGGAAGTGAGCCAAATGAAGAAAGAAGGTCTGTGTGCTTGATTAAAAAAATAGTTTATAGACATATACATGGTCTACTGGTCACATGTGTTGAATTCCCCCGAGATCCATGCCTCATTCATTTTTAGAAATGTGAGGTAGTTAACACTGTCGTGAGCTAGGTGAGTACGATTATCGGTCACGATCCCCCCTGCTGCGCTGAACGTCCTTTCGGACAGGACACTGGATGAGGGGCAAGCCAACAGTTCGATTGCAAATTGGGCAAGCTCTGGCCAGAGGTCAAGCCTGCCCACCCAGTAGTCCAGGGGTTCATCACTCCTCAGAGCGTCCACATCGGCCGTTAACCCAATGTAGTCAGACACCTGACGGTCTAGGCGTTCCCTGATGCTGGATCCGGATGACACCTGTCGATGGGTCGGCTGAAAGAATGACCTCATATCCGAAGTCACCAACACATCTTCAAACCGGCCTCTTCTTGCAGGCGCTGTTGGATTGGTACCCGCAACTCCTTCTCTGGGAGTGGGAATTGCTCCTCTGCCAGCGCACGCAAAAGCAGAATGCAGCATTTCTCGAAGCAAGGCCTGGAAGTGCTGCATTCTGACAGCCCTCTGCGACGGCGGTAACATTTCCGCCATTTTGTGTTTGTACCGGGGGTCTAAGTACGTTGCCACCCAGTACTGGTCCTTGACCCTTATGCTTTTTATACGGGGGTCCCTATTAAAACACTGGAGCATGAAGGCCCCCATTTGCACTAAAGTAGAAGCGGTGTGGTGGCCTGGCTCCTGCTCATCATCCAGGATAATGTCGTCCTCTTCATTCTCCTCTCCCCATCCACGCACAACAGGGATCCCAGAAAGGTTTAAAGCACGCTCTTCTTGCTCCTCCTCATCCGCCCCGGCACCATCCTCCTCTGACTCCTCTTCAGACTCCTGTTGTTGACTTGTCTCAGATAGAGTAGCCCCCCCTGGGAATTCATCTAGCATTGCGACTTCCTCATCTTCCCGCTCCTGCTCCTCCACAGCCTGATCAATGACACGACGCAATGCACGCTCCATAAAGAAGGCATAAGGTACCATGTCACTGATGGCGCCATGGCTGCGACTGACCAGTTTGGTGATCTCCTCAAATGGCCGCAGAAATCTGCATGCGTCGCGCATGAGCAGCCACTGGCGCGGTGAAAAAAACCCCAGCTCCCCAGAACTGTTTCTTTCGCAGAGTTCATACAGGTAGACGTTAACTGCACGTTTCTGCTGGAGCAGCCTATCAAGCATATAGAAGGTTGAGTTCCATCGCGTCGGGCAATCGCAAATAAGACGTCTGACCGGCAGATGGTGTCGCCGCTGAATGTCAGCAAGGCGAGCCATGGCCGTGTAAGATCTTCTGAAATGGGCCGAGATTTTCCTTGCCTGCCGCAAGATGTCCTGGACCCCAGGGTATTTGACAAGGAATCGCTGCACGACCAAGTTTAAGACGTGTGCCATGCATGGCACGTGTGTGATTTTGCCCTGTTTCAATGCGCTAAGCAGATTGTCACCGTTGTCACACACCACTTTACCAACTGTCAAATTGAGCGGTGTTAGCCACTGATCTGCCTGTGAACGCAAAGCTGAAAGGAGTGCCGGGCCAGTGTGGCTCTTGGCTTCCAGGCACAACAGACGCAGCACGGCATGGCAACGTCTCACCTGGCATGTGGAATAGGTTCTGGGGAGCTTGGGCGGTGCAGCGGAAGAGACGCTAGCAGCGGAAAAGGAGGAGGCAGCTGAGGAAGAGAGGGAGGAGGATGGAGTAGGAGGAGGAGGAGAAGAAGAGTCAGGCCTGCATGCAATCCGTGGCGGTAAAACCAAATCTACACGGGTGCCACGGGTTACATGCTTGACGGCCGTCAGAAGGTTCACCCAGTGGGCAGTAAAGGTGATATATCTTCCCTGCCCGTGTTTGCTAGACCACGTGTCTGTGGTCAGATGTATCTTGGCACCGACACTGTGTGCCAGAGATACATTCACTTGCCGCTGAACATGGCCATATAGCTCTGGGATGCCCTTCTCTGAGAAATACTTCCTTCCTGGGACCTTCCATTGTGGTGTTCCAATGGCCACAAATTTGCGAAAGGCCTCCGAGTCCACCAGTTTATATGGCAGTAGTTGGCGGGCTATCAGTTCTGACAAGTACAACAGGAAACAAAATAAATCAAGTACGGCGCTGTCACATCCTATCCAGTTCCTCCAGAATACCTCTGCACAATATATATTGCTTGTTACATCCACTCTGGGTGTTGCTGCTCTTATTAAAGTCCACTGGGTGGCAGACAAACCTAAAAAGCACAGAGAAACAGAGCGCACACCAGCCCTAGTGCATTAAAGTTTATTTAACTCAATAAAAGGTTAAAAAAGCCAGGTATGTCACTCACAAACATCCGTTGAGTAGTAGCATTGGTATTTACAGCCTCCACTGTTGCCTCCTTCCCCGATTTTAGGCTCCCTGCAGTAGCTAGCAATACGGATGGTTAAGTACTCGGTTCGCTTGCTGGCTGCAGGTACACTCTCTATCCACGCCTCACACGCACGGACCTGCCGGCTCTGGATGACGTCACTCGCAATGGGGGGCGGATCTCTCAACGTGTGTACTGACTCTGACGCTGGCTATGGGAGGGAGGGAGGGCGGGGAGGGTGTCAGCGTATTTATGCTGTAAGCACACATTAGGGCGTCACCTGAAGAAGGAGGCCACGCCTCCGAAACATGTTGTCTTGGGAACAGTCATAGCCAGCGTCAGAGTCAGTACACACGTTGAGAGATCCGCCCCCCATTGCGAGTGACGTCATCCAGAGCCGGCAGGTCCGTGCGTGTGAGGCGTGGATAGAGAGTGTACCTGCAGCCAGCAAGCGAACCGAGTACTTAACCATCTGTATTGCTAGCTACTGCAGGGAGCCTAAAATCGGGGAAGGAGGCAACAGTGGAGGCTGTAAATACCAATGCTACTACTCAACGGATGTTTGTGAGTGACATACCTGGCTTTTTTAACCTTTTATTGAGTTAAATAAACTTTAATGCACTAGGGCTGGTGTGCGCTCTGTTTCTCTGTGCTTATCAGTTCTGACAAGTCAGCCGTCAACCGTTGGGCAAGAGGGTTATCCGGCGTCATCATTTTTTTACGCTCGAACATTAGGCCCACGGAAGCCTGCCTTTTTGCAGAAAAATGTGAGCTTGGCGTGATGGAAGGTGGAGTGGAGGACAATTGTGAGGAGAGAGGAGAAGGAGAAGTAGAAGACGAGGCTGGACGGTGAGAGCCTGCAGTGTGGCTTTGTGTGTTCCGTTGCTCCCACTGGGCTCGGTGATGGCAGCTCATGTGCCTTCTTAAGGCGGTCGTCCCTAGGTGAGTGTTGGGCTTACCGCGACTAATGCGTTGACTGCAAAGATTGCAGATGGCAACACTATTGTCAGCAGCGGACACGTTAAAAAAAGCCCACACTGCAGAGCCATGTGCCGGTGTCCTGGGAGCGCCAGATGTGACCGTACATGGTCGATGACTCGCTCCTGATACATTTGCAGTCTGCTTTGTCCCTCCTGTGCAATGTAAGTTATTCCTGCTTCTCCTCCCTATCTGCTGGTCCATATCTCCCTCTGAACTCCCCTCCTCTTCCTCTCTTGTGGGCACCCACGTGACATCACTAGACACGTCATCATCAACGTCACCTTCCCCACCCCTATAAGTAGAGATCTCGGAGTAGGCAGCAACACCGGGGACCAACCTCCTCCTTGGGCTGATCTGGGTACTGTCATCAGACTGCTGAGTAGCGGTTGTTGCTACCTCCTCTTCCTGATCCAATACCAAGAGTGGCTGCACATCAGAAATGTCCTCTTGATATGGATCGGCAAATAATTCCTGTGACTCAAGTGGAAGGTATGTGGTGGTGGTGGTGGTGGTGGTGTTGTTGATGGTAGTGGCTTTGGGGGTGCACATAGCAGAGAGTGAAGAAGAGGGTGCAGATCGAGAGGATGAGGAGGGTGCAGAAGAGTAAGGCTGAGTGAGCCACTCAACCAAGTCTGGTGCGTCCTTTAAAGTAATTGAACGCACCTTCTGCAACTTCCCACTTTGGCTCAAGGCTGTTGCTCCTGCCCTACCCCTACCACCCCTGCGGAAGGGCCTGCCTCTTCCTCTGCCTGTCATTTTTTAAATCACCCTGTGACAAAACTCCTAGTCCCTGTCAGGGTCGTTACCTGGATGGTCGCGGTGCTGCCCGTGTTGGTGCGCGCCGATGTCCTGCGGTGCGTGCTGGGGTGCGTGCTCCTGTGCGTGCGGTGTTGCGCGCTCCTGTGGGCGCCGGTGCGCGTCGGTGTGTGCCCTCACGTGCCCCTGCTGGCGCTGGTGCGCGTCAGCGCGCTGTGGTGGGCACTTCGGGTGGCGCTGGTGTGTCTGCCGGCGTTCGGGCGCGCGCGCACGTGCGCGGTGCTTGGCGCCAAAAGGCCTATTTAGGTTTACCACTGACATCTCCCAGTTGCTGCCTGATCAACAGCTTCTCGGTTCCTGTCCCGTTGTTCGTATCCTGAGTTCCTGTTTGCTTATCTCCTGACGACCCGGCTTTCCTTTGACACCGCTGACCTCCGCCTGCATCTGACCTTCGGCCTGTTTGACCTCTCTTTTGCGTGCTCCTTCTGTGCCTCTGCTGCCCGCCTGTTGCCGTACCCTGCCTGCACCCGGACCTGCCTGCTCCGCTCCTGTTCTGTACCCAGTTTGCCTGTGCCCTACCTACACACCTGCTGCTGGAAGCTTCCTGCAAATTCCTGCTCCTGAAGCCATATCACAGGCTCTCTTACCACTCCGCACTCTCAGCCACCTGTCTGCTCTATCAGGGGTTGTAAGTCGGACACGTACGGGAGACCACCCTCTGCCCAAGCGGACTCATCGGTTCGGTAAGTGCCAGCCTGACAGTCCCTATACCAATGAAGGACTGCTGCAGTATAGGGCAGCAGTCAGCAGTACTGCACCTCAACCCTATCTATTGTGGACCGATAGCGGTCCTTACAGAACAGCAGACTGTACCGCACTCAACCCTATGTACTGTAGCACCCTAGACCAAGTTACCAGTCCTTATAAGAACTTTTGTGGACCAAGCAGGTTGTGTGTTAGTGATTAGCAGACTGTACGTCAGTCCCTATACCAATGAAGGACTGCTGCAGTATAGGGCAGCGGTCAGCAGTGGTGCACCTCAACCCTATCTATTGTGGACCGATAGCGGTCCTTACAGAACAGCAGACTGTACCGCACTCAACCCTATGTACTGTAGCACCCTAGACCAAGTAACCAGTCCTTATAAGAACTTTTGTGGACCAAGCAGGTTGTGTGTTAGTGATTAGCAGACTGTACGTCAGTCCCTATACCAATGAAGGACTGCTGCAGTATAGGGCAGCAGTCAGCAGTACTGCACCTCAACCCTATCTATTGTGGACCGATAGCGGTCCTTACAGAACAGCAGACTGTACCGCACTCAACCCTATGTACTGTAGCACCCTAGACCAAGTTACCAGTCCTTATAAGAACTTTTGTGGACCAAGCAGGTTGTGTGTTAGTGATTAGCAGACTGTACGTCAGTCCCTATACCAATGAAGGACTGCTGCAGTATAGGGCAGCGGTCAGCAGTGGTGCACCTCAACCCTATCTATTGTGGACCGATAGCGGTCCTTACAGAACAGCAGACTGTACCGCACTCAACCCTATGTACTGTAGCACCCTAGACCAAGTTACCAGTCCTTATAGGAACTTTTGTGGACCAAGCAGGTTGTGTGTTAGTGATTAGCAGACTGTACGTCAGTCCCTATACCAATGAAGGACTGCTGCAGTATAGGGCAGCAGTCAGCAGTAGTGCACCTCAACCCTATCTATTGTGGACCGATAGCGGTCCTTACAGAACAGCAGACTGTACCGCACTCAACCCTATGTACTGTAGCACCCTAGACCAAGTTACCAGTCCTTATAGGAACTTTTGTGGACCAAGCAGGTTGTGTGTTAGTGATTAGCAGACTGTACGTCAGTCCCTATACCAATGAAGGACTGCTGCAGTATAGGGCAGCGGTCAGCAGTGGTGCACCTCAACCCTATCTATTGTGGACCGATAGCGGTCCTTACAGAACAGCAGACTGTACTGCACTCAACCCTATGTACTGTAGCACCCTACACAGACCAAGTTACCAGTCCTGATAAAGAGCTTTGTGGAACAAGTGAGTTGTGAATGATTAGCAGACTGCAGCACAAGGGCAGCAGTCAAGTATAATATTCTTTCTATATTTGGAAGAAAGAATATTATACGTGTACAAGCCTATTACCGTACCACTGATACCAGTCCTGAAAAGAACCTTTGTGGAACTAATAGTAACAGCAAGTCTTTAAACTGACCCTCACTGCCTGACACACTGCTCCCTTCCTGTCCCTATACAAAGTGGCAAAAAAGAGGAGACTGGAACGATTAGTGGTTACTGGAACAGCTATTTTGTGGACCTGATAGTAACAGCTAATGATGATGATGATGATGATGATGATGATGAAAGACTAATCTGGCTGCCCCTGTAGCACACACCGTCCTTTCTCTTTCTCTAAACTGACAAAAGACACTCAGGCTGCTGCAAGAATCAGTAGCACAGCAAACCTATATACACCTAACACCTATACCAGTCCGTAAAAGAACTTTTGTGTACCAAATAGCTAGCGTTTTATCTGTCCCTACTCCACACAGCAACCTTTCCCTATAGTGACAGAAGAAAGAATGTAAAATGGCCACCGGATCGGGTGTATTTATAGGTTAGGGGGAATGTCCAAGTGTCCATGTGCTGTCATGTCTCAATTGGCTGTCCTGTACCCCATGATAGACGTGTCATCATAGGTCAAAGTTCTTTTACACATTAAACACGTAAGTCCGCCGGGGCGAACGACGGGAAAAGGCAAGTGAACGAGCGGACTGCGAACGACCGAAATTCGCCACGAAACGACCGCCGGGCGAACCGTTCGGCCATCACTACAGGTAAGCCTTAATCTAGGATTACCTGTAGGTCAAAGTTGGTTGTAAGGGTTTTCAACCACTTTAAAGCACAAAAAAATCAAAATAAACAAATCAAAATAAAATAAAGCTAAAGAATAAGGGCCGGTTCACACAGCGAGGCGCGGCGAGGCGTCTCCGACTTACCTCGCCGCGACCTGCGGGGACCTCAGCGGCGACTTGCAGAGGACTTCTGTATAGAAGTCAATGCAAGTCGCCCCCGAAGTCGCCCAGAAGTAGTACAGGAACCTTTTTTCTGAGTCGGAGCGACTCGAGTCGCTCCTCTCAGAACGGTTCCATTGTACAGAACGGGGGCGACTTGCGGGAGCGAGGCGAGGCGAGCCGTGTCGCCTCGCATCGCCTCGCTGTGTGAACCGGCCCTTAAAATTATGACTGTGTGAATCTAGTGTTAATTATATAACTCCTCATTCAGGGTGTTCCTATAAAGTTCATTATATCCACAGTTTATATCTCCATGTGAAAAAAGGGGAAGAAAAAAAAAGGGGGAAAAAAAAAGAGAGAAAAGACCCCTGATATATTCAGTGTGACAAAAGTCCAAATGCTGTCCAAAAAGTGCAAAAATACAGAATGTGCAAAAAGATACAAAAAATAATTTTTTTTAAAAAAAATTGTGAAAAAGTCTTGCAAATACAGTACTCAAAGTTCCATTAAGGTGCAATGTGCAAATTATAAACTTCAACGTAGATGTAAAGTACTCAGTCAGTTTATAACAGATTTCCAGACGAATCAGAAAAAGTGACTTTGGTGCTTATTCACACAAATCCAGTGACTTCCGTGTTCACCCCCTTTGGGTCCCCACTCACCAGATCCTTATTCCCCTAAGGGGTTATGTGCATGTAGTATCTCCGTTAGGGATGGCCTTGCAGTTCGCCCGGCGGTCGGTTCGCGGCGAATTTTGCGTGTTCGCATGCTCCATAAAGAAGGCATAAGGTACCATGTCACTGATGGCGCCATGGCTGTGACTGACCAGTTTGGTGATCTCATCAAATGGCCGCAGAAGTCTGAAGCGTAGCGCATGATCAGCCACTGGCGTGGTGAAAAAAAAACAGTTCCCCAGAACCTGTTCTGCCACAGAGTTCGTACAGGTAGACGTTAACTGCACGTTTCTGCTGGAGCAGCCTATCAAGCATATAGAAGGTTGAGTTCCATCACGTCGGGCAATCGCAAATAAGACGTCTGACCGGCAGATTGTGTCACCGCTGAATGTCAGCAAGGCGAGCCATGGCCATGTAAGATCTTCTGAAATGGGCCGAGATTTTCCTTGTGTCAGAAACCATGAAACAGACTGAGACAGAAGTATAATCAAAGCACACTTGTTTATTAATAAAAATAAAAAAATGAAAATAGAAAAAAGCGTAGTCAAGCATAGCCAGAGTCCTGTAGCCAGATCAGGTAGATAGCCAGTCCAAAGTTCAATAACCAGATCGGGTAATCAGCCAGGCCTGAAGTTAGGGATCCAAGTAGAGCAACAGCAAGCAGGATAAGAAGCTAGGAGGGATGTCAGCAAGCCAGTCTTGAAATAAACCGCAGGAGATGGTTCCTTGTGATGTGACCAACGCAAAGGCAGAGGTGAAGTGAGCTGGAAGGCTGTAAGTAGGCAGGTCAGACGAGCATCATCGGGAACAGCTGGTAACTGTGGAGAGAGAAGAGAGCTGGCAAATAGCCGACAGCTGAGCGGCCAGCCCAGAGAAGGAAGGGCTAAGCCAACCCTGACAGTACCCCCTCCTCAATGACCCCTCTCCCTTGGAGGGCCACCGGGCTTGAGGGGAAACCGTCTATGGAACTCACGGAGGAGGACAGGAGCATGTACGTCAGAAGATGAAACCCAGGGGGACCGTACCCCTTCCAATGCACCAGGTACTATATGCGCCCACGGAACCTACGGGAGTCAACAATGGATTGTACCTCATACTCCTCATGGTTCTCAATCTGAATAGGGCGAGGATGTGGCACCGAGGTGGTAAATCGGTTACAGACCAACGGTTTCAATAAGGAGACATGAAACACATTTGAGATGCGCATACTAGGAGGAAGATCCAACGCGTAAGCCACTGGGTTAATCCTGCGAAGGATACGGAAAGGCCCAATAAACCGAGGTGCAAACTTCAGTGAGGGAACACTAAGCCGGAGGTTGCAAAATGACAGCCAGACCCTGTCCCCAACCTGGTTGGAAGGCGCAGGCATGCGTCTGCGGTCAGCATGAAGTCTGTACCTATCATTAGCATGACGCAAAGCCTCCTGGACTTGTACCCAAGTAGAACGATGACCACGGAGATGCTCCTCTAATGCAGGAATATTCTGCGGAAGAAACGAGTCAAGCAACATAGAAGGCTGGAAACCATAATTCGCCATAAATGGAGACAATCAGGAGGCAAAATTCAAGGCACTGTTGTGAGCAAACTCTGCCCAAGGTAATAGTTCAGACCAGTTGTTATGATGGTCAGAAATATAGCAACGTAGGAATTTCTCCAAGGACTGATTGGCTCGTTCTGCGGCCCCATTAGACTGCGGGTGATACGCAGAAGAGAACGCAAGCTGGATTCCCAACTGTGCACAAAAGGCTTGCCAGAACCGGGAGACAAACTGACTGCCCCTGTCCGAGACAATCACCTTGGATAGCCCATGTAAGCGAAAGATCTCCCGAGCAAATATGGAAGCCAGTTCCTTAGAGGTGGGCAACTTCTTAAGTGGAATACAATGACACATCTTTGAGAACCGGTCAACCACCATAAGGATAACAGTGTAGCCTTGGGCGTTGGGCAACTCCACAATGAAATCTATAGACAGCTGAGTCCAGGGCCTCTCTCCATTGGGTATGGGTTGTAGGAGGCTCACTGGAAGGTGTCGTGGAGTCTTACTCTGAGCACACACGGGACAGGCAGCTACGAAGGCAGTAACATCAGCCCGTAGACTAGGCCACCAGAATTGCTGGGAGATGGCCCAAATGAGTTGATTCTTCCCAGGATGGCCAGCTGCCTTGGGAGAATGGTAAGTCTGGAGCACTGCAGAAGGGAGGCTCTCTGGGACAAAGCATCGGTCACAAGGTTTATCAGGAGGAGCATGGACCTGAGCAGAAAGAATTTTGTCACCCAAAGGAGAAGTAATGAAAAGTAGATACAGGTGGGACTTTATATGAGCCGTGACCATCCGGTACACAGGGCTCCATCCCAATATTTGGACAGAACAAAGGGGAAGAAGGGGCAATGCGGGGGCGAAGATGGGACTTTATATGAAACAAGACACTAATGCCCCGTACACACGAGAGGAATTAAGTCTGACAGACCTCCAAAGGAGTTCCGCCAGAGTTCCGCCAGAGTTCCGACGGAGTTCTGGCGGATTTTTCGACCGAACGGACTTGACCACACACCATCACACCAAACTCCGACGGAGTCGAACGTGATGACGTACGACTGGATTCGACGTAGGAAGTTCATAGACAGTAGCCAATAGCTGCCCTAGCGTCGGTATTAGTCCGTCGGAGTAGCACACACACGAGCGAATTTTTCGAAGGGGACCGGGTCCGGCGGAGTTCCGACGGGAAAATTTAAAGCATGCTTCATTTCTAAAGTCCGTCAGACTTTGGCGAATCAAAAGTCCGTTGCAGCCCACACACGATCGGATAGTCTGACGGACTCGGTCCGTCGGAGTTTGGATGTCGAAAAGTCCGCTCGTGTGTACGGGGCATAAGGGTCAATTAAGAAATCAAGAAGTAAGACTGGTGCGAACCGTAGCCAAGATACAATCAGGAGGAATCACAGGAACCGGAACCGACTCCGACTTGGAAGTGGAGGAAAATTGTTGTGACAAGGCATCGGCCCTTACATTCTTAGTACCGGGTAAGAATGAGACAATGTAATTAAAGCTCGACAAGGAATATACCAAGTTAGGCATGTGCAGCGTGAAGGCGAGGGGCGTGGTCGGATGTGGGAGTGAGTGAGTGAGTGTGAATGCTGGGCGCGCTGACCCTGTCTCCCCTCACTCCCCCTTGATGGGAAGAAATCATCCTGGTAACAGAAGCGGCGTTTAGCCGCACGCTGAGCCCAACACAGTGGTCCCAGCCTCCCTCCTACTGAGCCCGTGGAATCTACCAGAGTGTGCAGCGCGTGTGACGTTGGAGCCAGCCGAGGGAGATCTCGCGGGAATACGAACTATCGCGAGCTCCAGACTCGGCTTGTCAGTGGTGCGGTAGCTGGAGGGATCCGAAGGAACCTACACAGTGGCCGCGGGATATCGCGAGTTCTGCCATAGCAACCCAGCAGGGCGGGTCGTTTGAAAATCGAAGGACGCAGCGAGCGGAGATCTGGCTGAGGAGCTTCGGAGTAGCCTAAGACAACTGCCTAGGCGAACGGTAATGCGGGAGAGAGTAGTGGGGGAGAGAGGAGCAAGGAGAAGGGTGTAAGAGCCAGGGAATGTGTACTTGAACGTCAAATGAACTGTTTCAGCGCTGTTTATTAAAACTAACTTGCCGGGAGGAAGTGGCTGTTAGGCTCGAGTGCAGCTGGGGCTCATAGTGCAGGATTGGCAGTTCTGTTCCCCATGATGGAGCTGGTGGAAATTCTCTCCCTCTCTCTCCCCCCATATGACTAGCTTGCTGTGTTCTTGGAATGAGGAATTGAGCCAAAGCAATTGTATAAGCCCTATATTACAATTGTGGTGAAGATAAGTGCGAGTAGGGAGTGTGAGCTGGGAAATGTCTATGGTTAAGGCCGCTCTTAACAGCTAACATACCATCCTCTCCTTCCCCCTCTGCGGTAGTTCTGGCGAAAATTATTTTTCTCTTTGTATGGCTAGCTGGTTGCGCTCCGCGGATTGAGGACATTGTATTATATTAACTGTACTGCACTGTATGGATTTGCAATTAACTATACAGACTACATAAAAAATCAATTGCAAGGAAATTGTGCTGCCATTGGGCCCCCACCCACCTTCTGGAAGCAAGTTAGCCCCCTCCTTCCTCCATTGGCTATACCCCCCCTCCCCCCCCTTTTTTTTTTTTTTGGAGGGGTGCTTCGCTATATCCTAGCAATACTATTAGCTAAGCATATAATATCCCTGGTCGCTACACCATGCTTAGCAAACGGGCCACCGAGGATGGATCGCTTAGGGAGGGGAACCAAAAAACCCGGGGCGCCAAAGAAAAAGCAAGCCAGGCATCCGCTGTAGCGGCTGCAAAACTTGAACGCTTTGCTCATGCAACCTCTCCTACCAGAAGGGGACTCCACCAGCCAGTAGGGCAAACAAGGCCACAGGGGGCCGCTACAGATAGGAGAAGCTTTAGCCAATTAACACCAAACCCTGGTCGCTCACCCAGTGGTAGTAAGGTGAACGACTCGGTTGTAGCAGCAAGTAAGACAGCACATAACACAACAGCTTTAGCGGAACTCCCTAAGCTAGGGAACGGTGAACCTACACTACGCGACATACTGCAAGCAGTTAACGAATGCAAAGTTTCTATTTGTGGTCTCGATAATCAGCTGAGTAGTATTAAAACCGAACTACACTCTATGGGCCAATTACTGAGCAATACAATGGAAAGAACCACGGTACTAGAAGGAAGATTAAGCACGGTTGAGGATGAGCTCCCCCCATTACAGCAAAAAATGAATGGGCTACAGAAACAAATAGCGATGCAGGCATTAAAATTAGACGAAATGGAAAATAGAAATCGCAGGAATAACGTTCGCCTGATTGGTCTTCCAGAGGGGAGTGAGGGCCCCAACCCTATAAACTTCCTGGAAAACTGGTTTAGGGAACTTCTGGGTGATACCCCTTTTACTCCACTTTTTGCCATAGAAAGGGCTCATAGAGTCCCCTCAAGATCTCGGCCATCAGAGGAACGCACCAGGCCCTTGATATTGAAATTCGTGAATTATAATGATCGCACTATTTTGATGCGTAGGACCAGGGAACTGAGGGACATCTTCTATAAAGGGACCAGGGTTTCGTTCTATCCAGATTTCTCACCAGATCTACAGAAGCAGAGAGCAGAGTTTATCCCTATCAAGCGAACTCTCCAAAAATACAAGATAAGCTATGCACTGCTGTACCCTGCCCGGTTACGCATAACTGCTCTGGGCTCAACCCTTTTTTTTGGTGCTCCATACGAGGTGGAAAAGTGGCTGGAGGAACATAAAAAAGACCTCTAGCTCTCCTTAGTACTACCATGATTGGAAAACTTGCTTTTTTTGTTTTTTTGTGAGGCCTTCCCCTCCCTTGTTCCCCCCCCCCCCCCCCCACCCTTATTTTCTTTCTTTTTTTTTTTTTTTTTTCAGAATGAGGTCTGCACAATATTTGCATGAGGAAAATTTTATTAATCAGCAACATGGAATGTATAAATGGCAGTTAGTCTTAAGGAGTGTTATGTCACTATAGAGTCACTTTTTAGTAAGGAGGGGGGTGGAAGGGTTACGGAACGAATAAAATAATATAGTATAAATATCACTATAAATGTTTAATAGCTATGTATTAGGGGGGTAGTATTGAGCACCCCCCCCCCCACCTTTTTTTTTTTTTCGAAGGAAGGAGGGAAGAAGGGGGAGGGGTGAAGGGGAGAAGTAAGGAGGAAATTAAAATAGATGAGAATATGGTTAAAGTAACTAGCATATTTAATGTGAGGGGAAGTATATAGTCTTCCTCTTTATGAGACCGGCACAAGACTTGAACATTTATCGGGGGAGGGAGGAGTTGAAATATGCGCACCTATTTCGCACAAATTATAATACGTAAGCTCATTGGTGAGGCACTATGTGGGGATAGGGGTTTTTCCCCCCTTTTTTTTATATTTATTTATTTATTTATTTATTTTTTGTTTGTTTTGTTTTCATTGAGAAAGTGGTTAAGAAGCTTGAATACTTATCGAGAGGGGAGGCGTATGGATTTCCTCTCTATGAGATTGGCACAAGATTTAAACATTTTTGGGGGGGGGGGGTGGAGGTTATGAAACATGCGCATAGGGGAACTACACAAAATACAATATATAAGTTCTTTGATAAGGCTTTATCTGGGGTTCCCCTTTTTTTTTTTTTTTTTCTTTTTTTTCTCTTCTCTTTTTTTTTTCCTGGTAAAGTTGGGTGCAATGGCAGGTCAGTTTAGGTCTATGCCATTTAAATATCACCCAAAGTGGAGGGGGAGAGCGAGGATGAGGGGAGGAAGCCCGGGGAGTTCTTGAGTCTCCAGGTAAATCGGGGGAGAAGGGGGAGCGGGGTTGGGCACCCTGGGTTCTGAGTGTATGGTAAATTGGGCCACAATAGCGACCCCTAGGGGATGCCCTGATGGGCGTGGGCGGGTAGGGGGAAGGGTTGGGGGGGTGGGAGAAAGGGCAGGGGGTGAGCGGGAGGGTGGCAGGGTTGGGGGGGGCACTTCGAGCGCGCACTGCTGGTATGGTTCGGGTGGGGAGGGGTGGGGAGGGGTGGGGAGGCCGGGGTGTGGGGGCCCGTCGTGGGAGGACGGGCCCCCTCCCCCCCCTCCCCTGCCCGGTCTAGCAATTATCAACACTTATGGGTAGTGTACATATTATTTCATGGAATGTGAGGGGGTTGGGGGATCCAAAAAAGAGAGCAGCAGTCATGTTGGAAACAGCGAGGGGGGGTCCTGGCTTGCTTTTTCTCCAAGAGACGCATTTAACCCCTAGCACAGCCCCACTGTTAAATAACCGGAAATTCTTGGCATACTACCATTCCTTTCATACATATTCTAGGGGGGTGAGTGTCTTGGTTAGGAGGGGCACGCATTTCCTGTGTAAGGAGTCCTCTATTGGCGAGGAGGGGAGATTTGTTTTCTTATATGGTCTGTTGGGCGGGCAGCAATATATCTTAGCCAACATTTATATACCTCCTCCCTTCAAGTTGGAGGTAATGTATAAATTACTGGCGTTTTGCTTGGACAAACCAGGTGTTCCGTGGTTAGTATTAGGTGACTTTAACGAAACGCTGGACAGGTACTTGGACAGATTTCCTGAACCAGATGGGGCTAGAATAGGGCGCCTACAGGGTTTTCTATCCGAAATAGGATTAAATGATCTGTGGCGATTACGTCATCCTCAAGAAAGGCAGTATTCCTGCTTTTCCAGTACCTATTACACATTATCAAGAATCTATATGGTTTTCGGGAATAAAGAAGCGGTGGAGGTGGTACAGGATATAGAATATGGGGCAAGGGGGGTCTCAGATCATTCCCCCCTGTCCATGACAGTGTCTCTGGGCGCTAGAACAGGCTTAAGGGAGTGGAGGATAAACCCTGGCTGGTTGGAATTAATGGGCAGCTCAAGCCCCTCTCAGGACAAGATAAGGGAATTTCTTCAAATAAATAAGGGCACAGCTCCACCTGGTATAGTCTGGGACTCCCTAAAAGCTTATATCAGAGGCACATTAATACAGCAAGTTGCAATAATTAAGAGGAAAGCCCGAGAACAGGAGCTAGCTATAAGAAATAAAGTTACTCTGGCGGAGAAATCATACATAGAAGCTCCATCGCTTGCAAGACAGAAGGTATGGTTGGCCAGTCAACAAGTTTATAAAATGGCTCTTTTAAAAAAGGCAGAGAACAGGCGCATATTTCAACGCCAGCATTACTTTGGCGAAGGAGACAGGGTGGGTAGAGCCCTCTCCCTTTTGGTCCAAACTAATGGCGTCCCAACAGTTGCTCAGGTAATTAAGTCGCCAAAAGGCGATCTTGTTTCTAGTCCCCCTGTGATCATGAGGGTACTCCAGGATTATTATAAAAATTTATATAAATCAGTTACACAGGGTCGAGGCAGTCCTGTTACTGACTTTTTACTTCAAACAGCAATTCCAACACTATCAGAACAGGACAAATTGTCCCTCGAATTACCACTCACGCTGGAGGAGCTAAAAAATGCAGTAGCTGCAATGCCCAACGATAAATCCCCAGGTCCAGATGGTTTACCATCAGAAATTTACAAACGCTATGGGGAAGCGCTACTGCCGGAACTCTTGGCGACATTGAATTATGCATTAGAGGTGGGGGAACTACCCGCCTCGATGCTAGAGGCCAATATTATTTTAACTCTTAAGGAGGGGAAGGATCAACAGGAAGTCTCATCATACCGGCCGATATCCCTGCTATGTTCGGATATCAAAATACTAGCCAAGGCCCTAGCAATCCGCTTAAACAAATATATTCATAAACTAATACATCCAGACCAGTCGGGCTTTATCCCGGGTAGGGCAACTAGCACTAACATCAGAAGAGTGTTTCTTAATACTCAAATACCCAGGGATAATGTTGGGCTGGGAGCTATTCTAGCACTGGATGCTACTAAGGCCTTTGATAGCCTGGAATGGGGCTACCTGTGGAGCGTGTTAGAGAGGTTTGGCTTTGGCCCCTTATTTATCCAATGGACAAAATTGCTGTATAATAAACCTAGGGCCAAAATCAAGATGGGAACTGAATTTTCTGAAACATTCCAGCTGGAGAGGGGAACAAGAAAGGGGTGCCCGTTGTCCCCCCTCTTATTTGTATTAGCTATGGAGCCCCTGGCGGTCCTGGCAAGATCCTGCCCGGACATTCAGGGATTCCGGCGTGGAATTGTAGAAGATAAAATCGCTCTATTCGCGGACGATGTCCTGTTTTTTATTGGAGACATGGACTCTACCTTGAATAGAGTTGTGCAGTTGATGGGGGAGTTTGGTCAACAATCTGGTCTAGAGATCAACTGGAGTAAATCAGCCCTCCTGCCACTGCCCAGACCTGGGGATCAAAGGGTGTTGCCAATGATCGCAGGCCTGGAGACGGTGACTAGGCTGAGGTACTTGGGTATCTGGATCTCTGGGGAAGTAAACCAATATGTTAATGAGAATCTAGCACCATTATTGGTGAAAATGAAGTTGAAACTTAACAGATGGTGCGGCCTCCCTCTCTCTGTGGCGGGACGCTGCAACCTAATAAAAATGCTTTGGCAGCCACAAATATTATATATTCTACACAATTCCCCAATTTGGATTAACCAGAAATGGTTCCAAAGAATGGACTCACTTTTCCGGGATTTAATTTGGAAAAAGGGGCACGCCCGGATAGGGTTACATACGTTGCAGCTCCCCGTCATGGAGGGAGGTTTGGCCATACCCCATCTGGGTGCATATTTCTTGGCTGCCCAACTCCAGCATTTAGCAGGGGCGGGGCTCCAAACGGGAGGGTCCACAAACCATAAATTGATGTTGGTAGGGGTACCCCATAAGTTATTACCTGAAGTCTTAGAGGCTAATTCATTCGCCTACAGATGCCCCACCAATGTTTTAATGAGGAAGGTATGGCAGAAAGCAAAGCAAAAGATGGGTTATGTGGGAGTAACTGCCTACACCCCCCTATGGCATAATCGTCACTTGAGCGAATTAAACAAGATAGATAGATCTCTGGAATGGAATAGACAGCGGATTAATAGACTGGTGCACCTATATGAAGGGAATGTAATGAAATCCTTCGAAGTTATTAGACAGGAATTCAATATTTCTAACAGGACGTTTTATAAATATCTACAGTTGAGACATGGAATTCAAGCCCAATATGGATCACTCGCTATTGAGCGAACTGAAATCCCCCTGCTTCAGGGTCTTATGGACCGAAGGCAAGCAAAAGGCCAGATTTCTCGGTTATATATAAAGCTCAGAGGAAGGATTCTGAAAGGTGAGGGCCCAGCCAAGAGCAGGCAGGGCTGGATAGGGGATGTAGGCCCGATAACCCAAGAACAATGGGATAAGACGCTTGAGCAGGGGCACTTGGCCTCTATATCTCCATCTCAGCGTGTGTCCCATTTGCTCCTTATATATAGGGCATACTATACCCCCTATAAGATGTGGAAAATGGGCAGGAAACCTAGAGAAGAATGCCCCAGATGTGGGGCACCGGGAGACCTCTTCCATATGGTATGGAAATGTCCAAAATTGTATAGTTACTGGCTAGAAATAGTTCTTAAAATAAATAGGGTTTTTAAGACCACTCTGAAACCCGAGGCCAGGGTTTGCTTATTGGGGATATTTGAGGAGGCTAGAATTTCTCCTCCAATTAAGCCGTCTGTCCTGAGGTGTTTGTACCAGGCCAGGCGGCTGATAGCAATAAATTGGCAAGCCAAAAATCCCCTGGTATTCGGACAATGGGTTAACGTAATCAACTCTACAGTATGGTGCGAGAGAGCAATGTTTATAAAACTAAACAACTTAAGAAAATTTGGGACATTATGGAACCCCTGACTGATTAGCATGGGTTACCCCCCTGATTGAGTTTACCGTGAGGGTGGACTAGTACCTCCTTGGTAGGCGGGAGGCGAGGGGCATTTTCTCCCCCCCCCCCCAGGTGGACTTTCTTATGGAGAGCCCGTAGGGAGGGGTGGGGGCCCTCTTTGTCCGTTTCTCGCCCTTACTTTTTTCCCCCTCCATATTGAGTGGGGCCCATTGCTATCCAGCTAGAATCGGCGTGACCAGTGCCAGCGGTGTGTGCTCGAAGTGGGGAGGGAGGGTGGGTAGAAGGGTTGGGAGGGGAGGGGGGGTGGAAAAGGCGCATGGCGTGTTTGCGACAACGTGTGTGTGTTGGACGCAGCCTCACTATTGCAATACTTTGTATGAAATGAAGCCCTTTTTGTATTTCGTATAACATTGTTATTCTATATTTGAAAAAGCTTTAATAAAAAAGTATTAAAGGGGTTGTAAAGTAAAAATTTTTATTTTTTTAAAATAACAAACATGTCATACTTACCTCCACTGTGCAGCTCGTTTTGCACAGAGTGGCCCCGAACCTGCTCTTCTGGGGTCCCTCGGCGGCTGTCTCTGCTTCCTCCCGCAGGTGCTTCTCACGTTAATGCGAGCTCCCTCGCATTGGTGAGAAGCACTGCGAGCGCTCTCCCGTGATACAGCCGGCGGCTATAGCCGCTCGCTGTATCACAAGGCCCCGCCCCCCGGCGCGCTGCGTCATTGGATGTGATTGACAGCAGCGCGAGCCAATGGCTGCACTGCTTTCAATCCATCCACTCCAGCCAATCAGCGGCCAGGCTGAGCGGCAAAGAGGACGGCGGGGGCGAGCGCGGAATTTTCGAGGGGTCAGGTAAGTAAAACAGGGGGACTGGGGGCGCCAGCAGTGTGAGATGTTTTTTCACCTTAATGCATAGAATGCATTAAGGTGAAAAAAACGTTTACCTTTACAACCCCTTTAAGTATAAAAAAAAAAAAGCTCGACAAGAAAAGAGCCCATTGCGCCCTTCTGGGAGAGAGTCGCTTAGCCTCAGACAAGAATGTAAGATTCTTATGGTCAGTAAGAATAAGAACCAGCACAGTGGTACCTTCAAGGAGATGTCTCCATTCTTTCAGGGCTAAAATGATCGCCAACAGCTCTCTGTCACCAATCTCGTAATTGCACTCCGCAGGTGACAATTTCTTGGAAAAGTAGCCACACGGATGCATAGTGCTCTCAGAGTTAGGACGTTGAGACAGAAGGGCGCCAACTCCAGTCTCAGAAGCATCAACTTCTAGGATAAAAGGCAACGTAGGATCAGGATGTGCCAACACAGGAGCAGAAACAAAGGCAGCCTTGAGAGTCTCAAAGGCCTTAATGAACTCCGGAGACCAACTTTGTGGGTTACCGTCCTTTCTGGTCATATCAGTCAGAGGCTTGATCAGAGACGAGAAGTTACGAATAATCTTCCGATAGTAGTTGGCAAAGCCCAGCAAACGCTGCAGAGGACATAAACCCATGGGTCGAGGCCACTGTAGGACTGCCGAAAGTTTCTCTGGGTCCATCGAAAAACCAGCAGTGGAAATGACATGAATGTAACCTGTTCACGATGGAACTCGCACTTCTCCAATTTACAATAGAGATTATTCTCTTAGTTTCTGAAGCACACGACAGACATCTGTTTGGCTCTCCAGGGACTTGGAAAATATGAGGATATCATTGAGATAAACCCCCACACACAACTGCAACAAATCTCGGAGGACATCGTTAATAAATTTCTGGAAAACTGCCGGGGCGTTACAAAGGCCAAAAGGCATTACCAGGTATTCATAATGGCCTGTTCTGGTATTAAACGCAGTTTTCCACTCGTCGCCCTCCTTAATGCGCACGAGATTGTATGCCCCTCTCAAGTCAAGCTTCGTGAAAACCGTTGCTCCCTTGAGGCGGTCAAATAACTCTGTAATCAATGGATATCAGTAAAGAGGTACTCACCGAGGCCAAGACGCAGAGAGTGGTGGCTGTTGTGACTCAGCGCACACCACCCTTGGAGGTGATACAGGGAGTGGGTTGCACCAAGAGGCACAAGCCTCCAGCGGGATACCTGACTTGTGTGAAGGTCTGGAAGAGGGCTTGTGCAGGATGGACCGGACCAGAAGGTAAGTAGCCAGCAGGTCTCTAAAACAGGTAAAGAAAGTGCAGAAACAGGCCGAGGGTAAAACACAAGTAACCAGTCCTGGAGCCAGCAAGGCTGAGTGCAGAGGATAATCCAGAGGCAGGCCGAGGGTCAAACACAGGTATCAGTCTGAGAGCCAAAAAGGCTAAGTCCAGCAGACAGAGTATAATCCAGAGGCAGGCTGAGGGTCAAACACAGGTATCAGTCCGAGAGCCAGCAAGGCTAAGTGCAGCAGACAAAGGTTAATCCAGAGGCAGGCCGAGGGTCAAACACAGGTATCAGTCCGGTCACGCCTCTCAGTAGGGCCATGAATGTGCGTACGCCGGAGTGCTGATCCATGGCGAATTTGTGTGCGTCTTTGCGCAGGGAGATGGTGAGTTTGGTACAAATTACTTCCCTGATAATGAAATTGGGTAGGCATTCTTAATTGTGACACGATTGAGACCCCTATATTCTATACAGGGTCTTAGTTCACCGCTCTTCTTTTTCACAAAGAAGAAACCAGCACCAGCAGGAGACGAGGATTTGCGGATGAAACCTCGAGAAAGTGCGTCAGCAACATACTCCTCCATGGCCTTATCCTCCAAGACCGACAAAGGGTAAACCCGGCCACGAGGAGGTATGGCACCAGGTTGAAGGTCAATTGCGCAATCATAAGGGCGGTGTGGAGGCAAACTACCGGCTTGACCTTTATCAAAGACATCGCTAAAATCACGGTACTCCTCTGGCAGGGAGGGGAGCGAAGCGGTGCACAGGACCTTGGATACCTTCAGGAAGCATGTCTCACTGCATTGTGGTGACCAGGAGAGAACCTCAGCACGGAGCCAATCAAAAGAGGGGTTGTGCCTCTGTAACCAAGGATAACCAATAACCAGCGGAAACCTGGGTGAGGAAATAACTTGGAATTGAATTATCTCATGGTGAAGATCCCCTACGGTCATGGACAAGGGAACCGTCTCATGAGTCACATGGACAGGCTGTAAAGGTCTCCCGTCAAGAGCCTCAATGGCAAGTGAAGTGTCACGCAGCTGCAGCGGAATCGAGTGCTGCAAAACAAATGCAGCATCAATGAACAGGCCTGCAGCCCCAGAGTCGATTAGAGCCTGTATCCCGATGGACGACTCAGCCCAAGAAGGGGTGACCAAAACCAGGGGCTTATCCTTCTGGATAACTGGGGACGAAACAACGCCACCTAAGGTCTGTCCATGACAGGTCCTCAAGGTTCGGGCATTCCCTAGACGGGTAGGACAAGACTTCAAAAAGTGACCTGCCTGGCCACAATAAAGGCACAATCTCTCCCTCCTCCTAAAGGCTCTCTCATCCGCAGAGAGACGCATGAAGCCCAGGTGCATGGGTTCATCTTCACTGACCGACTCGGTACCAGGAGGCATGGGATGTGAGGGATGTGAGGGAGGGATGGGTGGGACTACAAAGCTTAGAGGCAAACATACAGGAGGCTTCCGCAAGCGCTCCTTAAGAGAAAGTCTTTCTCTGAGTCTGGAGTCAATGAGGATGGCAAACGAGATCAAGCTCTCCAGCTCAGTGGGTATATCTCGGACTGCTCATCCTTGATGGAATCCGAGAGACCATGAGAAAAAGCAGCCACATGGGCCTCATTGTTCCAAGCAACCTCTGCTGCCAGAGTACGGAATTCAATGGCGTAACGGCAACAGTTCTCGTACTGTTTGATGGACATGAGGCACTTGGCAGCAGAAGCGGAGCGTGCGGGAACGTCAAATACCCTTTTAAAGGAGGCCACAAACTAAGGGTAACTCAAGACAACAGGTTTTTTGCGTCTCCCATAGAGGGTTAGCCCAGGCCAAGGCTCTCTCAGAAAGCAAAGATATCACGAAACCTACTTTGCTTCTGTCCGTGGGAAACGCCTGATTGAGAAACCCTCTGCATTGAACTGGGTCACCCCCAAATCGCTGGGGAAGCGGAGTGGAACCAGACATACCTCTTATAGAGGTAATACTCGTGGCGGGTGCCTGCACAGAGACTGGCGCAGCAGCAGGGATGGCCTGTGACTCAGGTTGTACCGGAGCAGCCACCGTGGGGGATTCCAGGTGAGCCGTGAGATTCAGGAGCGTTTGTAACGCCATGGCAAACTGATCCATGCGGTGATCTTGCTCATCCAATCTGAAAAATATATTACCAACAAGTGGATTGACTGTATCTTCTGAATTCATGACCTTTGCCTACTGTCAGAAACCATGAATCAGACCGAGACAGAAGTACAATCAAATCACACTTGTTTATTAAATAAAAATAAAAAGGTAAATAGAAAAAGCGTAGTCAAAGCATAGCCAGAGTCCAGTAACCGGATCGAGTAGTCAGCCAGGCCAGAGTTCAATAACCAGATCGGGTAATCAGTCAGTCCAAAAATCAGGGATCCAAGGAGAGCAACTGCAAGCAGGATAAGGAGCCAGAAGGGATGTCAGCAAGCCAGTCTTTGAACAGAATGGCAGGAGATGGTTTCTTGTGATGTGACCGTGGCAAAAGCAGAGGTGAAGTGAGCTGGACAGCTTTAAGTAGGCAGGTCAGACGAGCAGAATCAGGAACAGCTGGTAACTGTGAAGAGAGATGAGAGCTGGCAATTATCCGACAGCTGAGCAGCCAGCCCAGAGAAGGAAGGGCTAAGCCAGCCCTGACATTAACAAAGTTTAGCTGGATTATTCTTGCCGTGCCAAGTTCAGTTCACTTCAGAGTATTCCAATCTGGTGTCAGAGTCTCTGGCTCTCAGGAATGACTCCTGGAATTTGTGTGTAGTTTTGATATAAAATACTAGAAATACTAGGAAATACTAAGAAATGGCAGCAGCTTCATGTGGACCTTCCAAACTATGGATCCAGCCCGCCAGAGTGATTTACCCCGCCCGCGGACTGCCCCTTTAACATTGCAGCACTCCCCTCCCCCTCTGCTACCTTAATCACACAAGACGAGAAACATGACAGGCCAGGACAAGGGGCGGGACCATTTGACTTAAGAAGCGGGTGATTACTAGGCAGCAGGCTGGTCCCAGCAATAAATCACCTGCCTTTCACTTGAAAAGTCCCGCCCTTTGTCCAGACCTGTCATGGTTCGCGTTTTGTGTAATTAAGGTAGCAGAGGGGTGGGGGAGTGCTGCGATCTTATCTGAGGGACCATGAATTGGCCCCCTGTTTAAAATGTTTGAGGACCCCTGTTCTAGAGGGTGTCACTGACCCAATCAAGAGAATTGAGGGATGTGATTTAGGAGTGCTGAAATGTTTATGATATTTCAGAGGATCTCCCAAAAATCCCCCAAAAATATATAAAAAAACAGTTTTTTCCTCAGTTTAGGCCAATACGTATTCTTCTACATATTTTTGGTAAAAAAAATCGCAATAAGCGATTATTGATTGGTTTGCACAAAAGTTATAGCGTTTACAAAATAGGGGATAGTTTTATGGCATTTTTATTACATTTTTTTTTACTAGTAATGGCGGCGATCAGCGATTTTTATTGTGACTGTGACATTACGGCGGACACATCGGACATTTTTGACACATTTTTGGGACCATTGTCATTTATACAGCAATCAGTGCTATACAATCCTGTGTAAATGACACTGGCAGTGAAGGGGTTAACCAGGGGGTGGCAGTGTAGGGGTTAAGTGTTCCTAGGGGCGTGTTACTAACTGTGGGGGGCTGGGCTTTGTGTTAGTGAACACTGATCTCTGCTCCAATCACATAGAGCAGAGATCAGCGTCACTTGT
Organism: Lithobates pipiens; assembly: GCF_037356315.1. NCBI lineage: Eukaryota > Metazoa > Chordata > Amphibia > Anura > Ranidae > Lithobates > Lithobates pipiens. The sequence continues at coordinate 593,115,009 of NW_027507764.1, read as the reverse complement.
TGCTAGGCAGAACGGGGAGATGCTGTTTACAAGGGCATCTCCCCGTTCAGCCGCCCCGTGAGACGATCGCAGGTATCCCCGTCGCGATCAAGTCCACGGGACCCGCGATCGGACTCACGGGGGTCCCGACTGGCATGCGAGCGCACCGCCAGTGGCTCGCACACGATGGCAGGGCGGCATATAAAAATGGACGTACCTGTACGCCAATATGCCTGCCCGTGCCATTCTGCCGACGTACATCAGCGTGCGCCGGTCGGGAACTGGTTATGCTAACAGATTACTAAATTGAATGAAATCAGGATTTGATAGACATCTAACATGATACTGATTATGTCTTTTCTCCTTAGGAGATGTAATGTGTCCAATGAGATTTCTGCACCTTATAATATAGGGGTGTTTGTTTTCTAAGTGATCACTTCTTTCTTATGCCGCGTACACACGATCAAACAATCCGGTGGAAAAGTCTGGCAAACTCAAGTCCGCCGGACAATCCGCCCGTGTGTAGCCTCCGGCGGACTTTTTTTACCCAAAAGTACGGCGGACTTAGAAAATGTGATTTTTATATACAGCTTACCTGTAAAATCCTTTTCTTGAGAGTACATCACGGGACACAGGAGCTCATTACATAGTGGGTTATATAGGCACCTCTGGTGATTGGACACTGGTTAACCCCAATTAAGGAGAATTCCTCCCCTATATAACCCCTCCCATATGGGAGGCACCTCAGTTTTGTAGCAAAGCAATAAGAAACCACGTAAAACCCAAGAGGGGCGGGAGCCCTGTGTCCCGTGATGTACTCTCAAGAAAAGGATTTTACAGGTAAGCTGTATATAAAAATCCAATTTTCTTGATCATACATCACGGGACACAGGAGCTCATTACATAGTGGGATGTCCCAAAGCAATGCTCAGATTGAGGGGAGGGAGACACAGATCATAATTATAGACCGCCAGGGACCGGAGGACCTAAACTGCAGCCTGCAGTACACTGAGCCCAAAGGCGATATCCTCTTGCCCTCTGACATCCATCTGATAGAATCTGGTGAATGTGTGGACTGATGACCAAGTTGCAGCCTTACAGATCTGAGCCAGGGAGGCCTGGTGATGCACTGCCCAAGAAGCACTTACAGCCCTATCAGAGTGCGCTTTCACTTGAAAAGGAGGGATTTTCCCTTTAACACTATAGGCTTGAGAAATAACCTGTCTAATCCACCTTGAGAGAGTGGATATTGATGCCGTCTGGCCCTTCCTAGGGCCTTCTGGCAAAATAAATAAGCAATCAGTTTTCCTTATCTGAGCAGTTGCTTTAAGATATATACTGATTGCTCTAACCACATCCAAAGTGTGCAAAGATTCTTCTTCTGTGGACTGAGGGTCCGGAAAAAAGGATGGTAGGATTACATCTTGATTCAAATGGAATCCCGAAACCACCTTAGGTAGAAAGGACCTGTTGGGACGCATGACTACCCGGTCCTTATGAATAATTAGATACGGTTCCTTGCTGGAAAGAGCTGCTAGTTCTGACACTCTTCTAGCCGAGGAAATGGCTACCAAGAAGACCAATTTTTTTATCAGGAGAACTAATGAAGCCAGATGCAAATGTTTAAATGGTTGCCCCTGCAAAGCCGAGAGAACCAAATTCAGATCCCATGGGCATACCGGAGGTTTGACTGGCGGTCTTATCCGCATGGCCCCCTGGATGAAAGCCCGCACCAGGGAATGCGATGCAAGTGGCTTCTGAAAAAACACTGACAAGGCCGAAATCTGCACCTTGATAGTGCTTATGGCCAAATTCATTTCTAGGCCTGACTGGAGGAAGGCCAAGATCCTGCTAATGACATACTTTCTAGGATGCCATTCCCTGAGTTCACACCAGGAAACATATGTCCTCCAGAATTTGTAATAAATAAGCCTGAAGGCCGGCTTTCTGGCATTAACTAGAGTAGAAAGGACTGGCCCCGAAAGGCCACGGTCTCTCAGAATGTGGGTCTCAGCAGCCAAACCGTCAAATTCAGACTGTGTAAAGCAGGATGGTAGATTGGACCCTGTGAGAGCAGATCTGGCCGGAGAGGGAGGATCCATGGCCTGCCTGCTGCCAACTTCATGATCTCTGCGTACCACGGTCGCCTGGGCCAAGCCGGAGCCACCAAAAGGACCGATTTTGTCTCCCTCTTGACTCTTCCCAGGAACCGCGACAGAAGCGGGCACGGGGGGGGGGGGGGAGGGCATAAATCAGATTGTACTGATCCCAGGGAACTGTCAGAGCATCTGACCCCTGAGCAAGTGCATCTCTTGTCCTTGACACGAATTTGTCCAGTTTTCTGTTGAATCTGGACGCAAACAGATCTACGTCTGGAGTACCCCACCTGTGACATATGTCCAAAAACACGTCGGGGTGCAGAGCCCATTCTCCTGGGCACAACTGCTGGTGGCTCAGAAAATCCGCCTGCCAATTTTCCACTCCTGGAATGAAGACTGCAGAAAGGCATGGAACATGCTTTTCTGCCCAGACAAGTATGGGATTCACCTCTTTTTGCGCAACCAGACTCCTGGTACCACCCTGGTGATTGATATAGGCAGCTTCTGTGGCATTGTCGGACTGAACCCGAACAGGGAGACCTCGTAGTCTGAAAGACCAATTTATGAGAGCCATATAAACTGCCCGGATCTCCAAGACATTTATGGGCAATAGCTTCTCGATCGCAGACCATTTCCCCTGCGAGCACGTCTCCTCCAACACTGCTCCCCAGCCTGTCAGGCTGGCATCTGTCGTGATAATCTTCCATGGAAGAGGAAGAAAAGTTTTGCCTTTCAGCAAATTCTTGGTTTGTAACCACCGAACGAGACTCCTGCGTGTCCCTGGGGATAGACGCATAGGAAGATCCAAAGACTGGGGCTTCCTGTTCCAAGCCGCAAGGATCCATCTTTGCAGAGGCCTTGAGTGGAACTGGGCGAATGGGATGGTCTCGAAGGAGGCGACCATTTTCCCTAACAGTCTCATGCACAACCGAATGGGGGAAGATCTCTTGCCCAGAATTAGGCGCACCAGATCCCCAATTGCCAAGGCTTTTGGCCTTGGAAGAAACACCTTGCCCTGAGCGGTGTCGATAAGCATCCCCAGGTATTCCAACCTGGTGGCAGGCTGTAGGGATGATTTTTCTAGGTTTATAATCCAACCTAGGCGTTCCAGGTGTTCTAGGGTTCTGGTAACACTGTGGTTCAGGAACGCTACTGTTTTCTCCATGAGAAGCAAATCGTCTAGATAAGCCATGACGGCTATGCCCTGAGCTCTTAGGTTTGCTAAGAGAGGGTCCAGAATCTTTGTGAAGATTCGAGGGGCCGTAGCAAGCCAGAACGGCAAGGCCACAAATTGAAAATGGCGCCGCTCTACCGCGAACCTTAGAAATTTTTGGTGTGCGGGAAAAATTGGCACATGGAGATATGCATCCTTGATGTCTATTGATGCCATAAACTCCCCCCCTTGCAGGGAGGAGACCACAGTGCGAATTGACTGCATTCGAAAGGATCGGATGCGTAAAAACCGGTTCAGATCCTTCAGATCCAGGATAGGTCTGACACTTCCATTTGGCTTCGGAATGGTGAAGAGATTCGAGTAAAACCCTGAACCCTGTTCTTTTGGGTCCACTTCTACTATCACCCCTTGGGATAGTAAGTGATCTAAGGCCAGAAATAGCAGTTTTTGCTTTACTGGGTCCCTTGACCTTAGGAAACGAGAAGGTGGAATCTCCTGAAACTCTAGCTTGTAGCCCAGAGATACTGAAGAGATCAACCACTTGTCCTCAATCTCTTCCCGCCAGGCTTCCGCAAACTGCAGGAGCCTTCCCGCCGAGCGGGGCGCCCCTTCACAAGGAAGCTTTTGGGCTCTGCTTGGCAGGCTTTCGCCCCCAGGATTTCTTCTGCCCCTGGGCCTGGCCTTGAGCCTTTCCTGTAGAGGAGGGTTGAGAAGGCCGTCGCCACTGCTTAGAGCTTGATGCTCCAGGAGAGAGAGAATGCCTAAATGATGGACGTTTGCTCCTTTTGACTGGAAGGAGAGTAGATTTACATCCTGAAATTTTTTGGACGAATTTGTCTAATTCTTCTCCAAACAAACGTTCCCCTTAAAACGGGAACCCAATCAAATGCTTCTTGCATGACAGCTCAGCTGCCCAATTCTTTAGCCATAGGGCCCTTCGCATGTGTACCAACATGAGGGACAAACGTGATGCTTGTTGGACAGAATCCAAAATCGCATCAATCATGAAACACAGAATATGAGGCATCTCTGCATATTTCTCTACTTCCTCATTGGGAAGAAGGCCAAGCATCTGCTTAACCTGTTCCTTGAGGAACTGACACAACCCCCTGGCTGCGACTGTAGGTTGCACTACAGCGCTAGTCATGGAAAAGGAGGCTTTTAATAATGTTTCCAACCTCTTATCAGTTGGATCTTTAAATACCTGCGTATTATCCAACGGACAGGTCAGGTTTTTATTCACGCAAGAAACAGCCACATCAACAGATGGGACCCCCCATTTCTTGGTGAAACTTTCCTCCAGAGGATAATGCATAGAAAACCTTTTAGGAGGAGCAAACAGTTTATCAGGATGTCCCCAATCCTCATACAACAATTTATCCATTAAGGGATGGATTGGAAAGGAATAGGCAGTCTGTGGGGCTTTCCTGACTCCCAGGGAAGAAACAGAGGACGTAGCGACTTCAGCAGCAGGCATTCTGAATGTGGTACGCACCAATTCAGTATAATATTGCACCTGTTTTCTGAGCGCCTGGGAGGAGGGGACTCTCTCCTCTTCCTCTGATTCCTCCGACTGCTCATGATCCCTGTCCCAAGACAGGGATCTCTCCTCTTTGTCAGAGGTGTCATCTGAGAGAGGAATCTCAGCAGAGGGAGGGGATCTACCCCTTTTCCTGCTATCTTTCAAGGAAGCTGAAATAAAATTCATTATTCTCCCTTCAAAACCCTCCAATGTAGCCCTAAAGGAGTCCTCAGTGACGTATACCGGGGCTGAGACATTAGGAGAGGCTGCAAAACCTGACAGGGGCACTGACTCGTCCTGAGAGGCTGGCTCCAGTCTTGCGCGCGGGGGGGGTAACTTACAGGCATTTTTAGAACCCCTGGACCTAGGCGGTGATTTACCAGTGCCCTTGTTACCTCCCCCTGAGACCCTCTTACGAGGAGACATAGTCCTAAGCTACAAAGCAGAGGTACTAGTACAAGTGCAATCACTGTTGTGCTAAAAGTCTCACAATTAGGGATGAGCCGAACAACCCCCGGTTCGGTTTGCACCAAAACTTTCGAACGGACCCCAAATTCGTACGAACGATAGAACCCCATTGAAGTCTATGGGACTCGAACGTTCGAAATTAAAAGTGCTAATTTTAACGGCTAATATGCAAGATACTGTCCTAAAAAGGGTTTGGGGACCTGGCTCCTGCCTCAGGGGACATGGGTCAATGCAAAAAAAAGTTTTAAAAACGGCCGTTTTGGCGGGAGCACTGATTTTAATGACGATTAAAGTGGGAAAAAAAAGTGAAATATTCCTTTAAATATGGTGCCTGGGGGGTGTCTGTAGTATGCCTGTGAAGTGCCACGTGTTTCCCGTGTTTAGAACAGTCCCTGCACAAAATGACATTAAACAGAAATAACGTCATTTAGGCCGCGTACACACGGGCGGACTGTTCGCCCAACTTTGTTTGTCAAACAGTTTCGGCAAACAGTCCGCTCAAACTTAGCATGGACGGACATGGCCACACACGGCACTTTTTGAGCGGACTGTTTCAGCGAACTGTTTGACAAACAGTTCGCTCAACTTTTGAAATGAACGGACTCGCCCACGTAAGGCGGAGGCAAATCCGCCCATTTCGAGCGCGTGTACAGGTAGGCGGGGCCCGCGAAGGAGACGTCGCGGGCTCCGCCGCCTGGAATGGACTTAAAGGGGAACCCCAACGCCGTAAAAAATCGGCGTGGGGGTTCCCCCAAAGTCCACAACAGACCCTTGTCCGAGCACGCTACCCGGCCGGCCAGGAAAGGGGGGCGAGCGAGCGCGCCCCCCCTCCTGAGCCGTACCAGGCCGCGTGCCCTCAACATGGGGGGTGCCTTGGGGAAGGGGGGCCGCGCGGCCCCCCCACCCCAAAGCACCTTGTCCCCATGTTGATGAGGACAAGGGCCTCTTCCCGACAACCCTGGCCGTTGGTTGTCGGGGTCTGCGGGCGGGGGGCTTATCGGAATCCGGGAGCCCCCTTTAAGAAGGGGGCCCCCGGATACCGGCCCCCCACCCTATGTGAATGAGTATGGGGTACAATGTACCCCTACCCATTCACCTGTGAAATAAAGTACAAAAAAAAACACAACACAGAGAAAAAATATTTTATTGCACAGCTCCGGGGGTCTTCCGTCTTCGGGGGTCTTCTCGCCGGACTCCTCCGCTATCTTCGTGTAGCTCTTTTACTAGCGGAGGAGCCCGGCTTTCTTCCTCCCCGCCGCCGGCCTCTTCTCCCGACTTCGGGGGTCTTGTCCCCCTCTTCGGTTCTTCTGCCGGGCCACCGCGCCTTCTTGTAGCTCTTTTACAGGCGGTGGCCCGGTCTTCTGTCGCCGCTGCCTTCGGTTCTTCTGTCGCCGCCTTCGGTTCTTCTGCCGGGCCACCGCGCCTTCTTGTAGCTCTTTTACAGGCGGTGGCCCGGTCTTCTGTCGCCGCTGTCGCCGTCGCCGCCTTCCGTTCTTCTTCTTCTTCTTCTTCTTCTTCTTCTTCTTCTTCTTCTTCTTCCCCAGGAGATGTTGACACGTCGCTCTCTCCGGCCGGAATGCCAGAGCCGCGCTGTGCGGTCACTTATATAGTGACAATGGGGCGGTGTCACATGGTATATGTCACATGGGTTGGTCACATGGTGACCCCGCCCCCTTACGATGTCATAGTCCCCATGTGACATCAACCCATGTGACCAACCCATGTGACATATACCATGTGACACCGCCCCATTGTCACTATATAAGTGACCGCACATCGCGGCTCTGGCATTCCGGCCGGAGAGAGCGACGTGTCAACATCTCCTGGGGAAGAAGAAGAAGAAGAAGAACGGAAGGCGGCGACGGCGACAGCGACAGCGGCGACAGAAGACCGGGCCACCGCCTGTAAAAGAGCTACAAGAAGGCGCGGTGGCCCGGCAGAAGAACCGAAGGCGGCGACAGAAGAACGGAAGGCAGCGGTGACAGAAGACCGGGCCACCGCCTGTAAAAGAGCTACAAGAAGGCGCGGTGGCCCGGCAGAAGAACCGAAGAGGGGGACAAGACCCCCGAAGTCGGGAGAAGAGGCCGGCGGCGGGGAGGAAGAAAGCCGGGCTCCTCCGCTAGTAAAAGAGCTACACGAAGATAGCGGAGGAGTCCGGCGAGAAGACCCCCGAAGACGGAAGACCCCCGGAGCTGTGCAATAAAATATTTTTTCTCTGTGTTGTGTTTTTTTTTGTACTTTATTTCACAGGTGAATGGGTAGGGGTACATTGTACCCCATACTCATTCACATAGGGTGGGGGGCCGGTATCCGGGGGCCCCCTTCTTAAAGGGGGCTCCCGGATTCCGATAAGCCCCCCGCCCGCAGACCCCGACAACCAACGGCCAGGGTTGTCGGGAAGAGGCCCTTGTCCTCATCAACATGGGGACAAGGTGCTTTGGGGTGGGGGGGCCGCGCGGCCCCCCCTTCCCCAAGGCATCCCCCATGTTGAGGGCACGCGGCCTGGTACGGCTCAGGAGGGGGGGCGCGCTCGCTCGCCCCCCTTTCCTTGCCGGCCGGGTAGCGTGCTCGGACAAGAGTCTGTTGTGGACTTTGGGGGAACCCCCACGCCGATTTTTTTCGGCGTTGGGGTTCCCCTTTAAGCCCATTCCAGGCGGCGGAGCCCGCGACGTCTCCTTCGCGGGCCCCGCCTACCTCGAAATGAGCAGACTTCCCTCCGAGCGGGAACAGTTTGCTCATTTCGAAAGTAGCCTACACACGGGCGGACTGTCCGCTCAAACACAGTTTCAGCGGACAGTTTTTCGGAATTTCCGAAAGACTTTGTCCGTCAAACTGTCCGCTGAAACTGTCCGCTGAAAGCCCACACACGAGCGGACTGTCCGCCCAAACACTGTTCAGCGGACAAGGTTGGGCGAACAGTCCGCCCGTGTGTACGCGGCCTTAAAGCTGCTTGCGGTTTTAATGTTATATCTGGTTCCTGCAATATGGTTGAAAATCATTCAGAAAAATGGCATGGGTAGCCCTCCCTGCCCATTACCAGCCTCTTTGGGTCTTGTACGCATATTAAGGGGAACCCCGTACCCATATTAAAAAAAGGAAATGCGTGTGGCCCCCAGGCCCTATATACTCAGAACAGCAGTATACAGGCGGTGCAAACAAGACAGGGACTGTGTAGGTTTGTTGTGTTAAGTTGAATCTGTTTGTAATTTTCAACCGGTACATTTTTAAAGTGTAGCTCCAGTCAAAAAAACTATTTTTAAGCTTTTTGGAAAACATAGGGAAGGGTTATCACCCCTGTATAATTTGTTTTGTCGTCCATCTTTTTTCATCTCACTTGCTGTTGTCTCCTTCCGTTTGCAAGTAGGAGATGTTTGTAAGTTGGATGTTTGAAAGTAGGGGCCTGCCCTATATGCTCTGCAGAAATGGCGGAACAAGGTGTTGGTTTTGCCACAACATTGTAAGCCCTCAAAGTGACTCTTGGTGGGCGCTGGAGCGCCCTGCTGTGAACGATTATATCAAGAATTGTAATTACATGCCATTGTTGAACAGTGGTAGAAAAATTGACCTTTGGTGGTTGTGGTGCTGGTGCCACAACACTATAAGTCCTCACAGTTACTCTGGGTGGGCACAGGAACGGGCCCTCCTGTGAAATATTATATCAAGAATTGTAATTACATGTCCCTGTTAAACAGGGGCAGAAAAATTGGGCCTTAGGCACTGGTGCTGGTGCCACGACACTGCAACCTCTCCCATATACTCTAGTTTTAGTGCAGGAATTAGCCCTGCTGCAAAGCATTGCATCAAAAATTTTAATTAAATGCCCCTGTTAAACAGGGGCAGTAAAATTGGGCCTTAGGCACTGGTGCTGGTGCCACGACACTGCAACCTCTCCCATATACTCTTGTTTTATTGCAGGAATTAGCCCTGCTGCAAAGCATTGCATCAAAAATTGTACTTAAACGCCCCTGTTAAACAGGGGCAGAAAAATTGGGCCTTAGGCACTGGTGCTGGTGCCACGACACTGCAACCTCTCCCATAGTGATGGCCTGAACCTCCGACGGGACGTTTCGCGAACGCGGACCACGAACGAGGCCGACCGTTCGCGAAACCGAACTTTCGCGGCGGGCCCTATTGACTTCAATGGGTGGCGAACGTTTCAAACCTTTAGGTCGAATTTGCAGCCACGAGGTAATTATTAGCAGGGAAAACATAGTCCCACCACATGGCCAATGACATAATACATGTATGAGGTGAATTTGGGATCGATAACTACAAGCATTCTTTTTTTATATGGGAAATTGTTCTGACAATTCAGGACTGTGGAGCGCATAAAGGCAATGGAGGAGAGGGAAGGTCAGGGACTAGGGTAGGCAAAGAAGAGGGTGCAGGAGATGATAACCAGCAGCGTGACATACAGCAATGACACATGCACCGTGATAGAGGCATCTGACAACAGCACCGTGATAGAGGGCACTGACATCAGCAGCGTGACATAAAGCATTAACACCAGCACCGTGACATACAGCATTGACAGCAACACCGTGATAGAGGGCACTGACATCAGAAGCGTGACATTAAGCACTGACATCAGCACCGTGATATACAGCACTGACAGCAGCACCGTGATAGAGGGCACTGACATCAGAAGCGTGACATACAGCACTGACATCAGCACAGTGATATACAGCACTGACAGCAGCACCGTGATAGAGAGTACTGACATCAGAAGCGTGACATTAAGCACTGACATCAGCACCGTGATATACAGCACTGACAGCAGCACCGTGATAGAGGGCACTGACATCAGAAGCGTGACATATAGCACTGACATCAGCACAGTGATATACAGCACTGACAGCAGCACCGTGATAGAGAGTACTGACATCAGCACCGTGATATACAGCACTGACAGCAGCACCGTGACATTAAGCACTCACACCAGCACCGTGATATACAGCACTGAAAGCAGCACCGTAAGCAGCCCCAGGAGTAAGTCAGCACAGCACAGGGATGGTGTGATCCCCTCATAATAAGAACCCCCAGGAGGAAGTCAGCACAGCACAGGGATGGTGTGATCCCCTCATAGTAAGCAGCCCCAGGAGTAAGTCAGCACAGCACAGGGATGGTGTGATCCCCTCATAATAAGAACCCCCAGGAGGAAGTCAGCACAGCACAGGGATGGTGTGATCCCCTCATAGTAAGCAGGCCCAGGAGAAACTCAGCACAGCACAGGGATGGTGTGATCCCCTCATAATAAGAACCCCCAGGAGGAAGTCAGCACAGCACAGGGATGGTGTGATCCCCTCATAGTAAGCAGGCCCAGGAGAAACTCAGCACAGCACAGGGATGGTGTGATCCCCTCATAATAAAAACCCCCAGGAGGAAGTCAGCACAGCACAGGGATGGTGTGATCCCCTCATAGTAAGCAGGCCCAGGAGAAACTCAGCACAGCACAGCACAGGGATGGTGTGATCCCCTCATAATAAGAACCCCCAGGAGGAAGTCAGCACAGCACAGGGATATCATAAGCAGCCCCAGTAGAAATATGACACCGCTCAACCTCTTCAAAGAGGAGGGTACGGGCATATAGTACGGTGTGCTTTTTTGGGACAAGGAAGTGAGCCAAATGAAGAAAGAAGGTCTGTGTGCTTGATTAAAAAAATAGTTTATAGACATATACATGGTCTACTGGTCACATGTGTTGAATTCCTCCGGGATCCATGCCTCATTCATTTTTAGAAATGTGAGGTAGTTAACACTGTCGTGAGCTAGGCGAGTACGCTTATCGGTCACGATCCCCCCTGCTGCGCTGAACGTCCTTTCGGACAGGACACTGGATGAGGGGCAAGCCAACAGTTCGATTGCAAATTGGGCAAGCTCTGGCCAGAGGTCAAGCCTGCCCACCCAGTAGTCCAGGGGTTCATCACTCCTCAGAGCGTCCACATCGGCCGTTAACCCAATGTAGTCGGACACCTGACGGTCTAGGCGTTCCCTGATGCTGGATCCGGATGACACCTGTCGATGGGTCAGCTGAAAGAATGACCTCATATCCGAAGTCACCAACACATCTTCAAACCGGCCTCTTCTTGCAGGCGCTGTTGGATTGGTACCCGCAAATCCTTCTCTGGGAGTGGGAATTGCTCCTCTGCCAGTGCACGCAAAAGCAGAATGCAGCATTTCTCAAAGCAAGGCCTGGAAGTGCTGCATTCTGACAGCCCTCTGCGACGGCGATAACATTTCCGCCATTTTGTGTTTGTACCGGGGGTCTAAGTACGTTGCCACCCAGTACTGGTCCTTGACCCTTATGCTTTTTATACGGGGGTCCCTATTAAAACACTGGAGCATGAAGGCCCCCATTTGCACTAAAGTGGAAGCGGTGTGGTGGCCTGGCTCCTGCTCATCATCCGGGATAATGTTGTCCTCTTCATTCTCCTCTCCCCATCCACACACAACAGGGATCCCAGAAAGGTTTAAAGCACGCTCTTCTTGCTCCTCCTCATCCGCCCCGGCACCATCCTCCTCTGACTCCTCTTCAGACTCCTGTTGTTGACTTGTCTCAGATAGAGTAGCCCCCCCTGGGAATTCATCCAGCATTGCGACTTCCTCATCTTCCCGCTCCTGCTCCTCCACAGCCTGATCAATGACACGACGCAATGCACGCTCCATAAAGAAGGCATAAGGTACCATGTCACTGATGGCGCCATGGCTGCGACTGACCAGTTTGGTGATCTCCTCAAATGGCCGCAGAAGTCTGCATGCGTCGCGCATGAGCAGCCACTGGCGCGGTGAAAAAAAACCCAGCTCCCCAGACCGTTTCTTTCGCAGAGTTCATACAGGTAGACGTTAACTGCACGTTTCTGCTGGAGCAGCCTATCAAGCATATAGAAGGTTGAGTTCCATCACGTCGGGCAATCGCAAATAAGACGTCTGACCGGCAGATGGTGTCGCCGCTGAATGTCAGCAAGGCGAGCCATGGCCGTGTAAGATCTTCTGAAATGGGCCGAGATTTTCCTTGCCTGCCGCAAGATGTCCTGGACCCCAGGGTATTTGACAAGGAATCGCTGCACGACCAAGTTTAAGACGTGTGCCATGCATGGCACGTGCGTGATTTTGCCCTGTTTCAATGCGCTAAGCAGATTGGCACCGTTGTCACACACCACTTTACCAACTGTCAAATTGAGCGGTGTTAGCCACTGATCTGCCTGTGAACGCAAACCTGAAAGGAGTGCCGGGCCAGTGTGGCTCTTGGCTTCCAGGCACAACAGACGTAGCACGGCATGGCAACTTCTCACCTGGCATGTGGAATAGGTTCTGGGGAGCTTGGGCGGTGCAGCGGAAGAGACGCTAGCAGCGGAAAAGGAGGAGGCAGCTGAGGAAGAGAGGGAGGAGGATGGAGTAGGAGGAGGAGGAGAAGAAGAGTCAGGCCTGCATGCAATCCGTGGCGGTAAAACCAAATCTACACGGGTGCCACGGGTTACATGCTTGACGGCCGTCAGAAGGTTCACCCAGTGGGCAGTAAAAGTGATATACCTTCCCTGCCCGTGTTTGCTAGACCACGTGTCTGTGGTCAGATGTATCTTGGCACCGACACTGTGTGCCAGAGATACATTCACTTGCCGCTGAACATGGCCATATAGCTCTGGGATGCCCTTCTCTGAGAAATACTTCCTTCCTGGGACCTTCCATTGTGGTGTTCCAATGGCCACAAATTTGCGAAAGGCCTCCGAGTCCACCAGTTTATATGACAGTAGTTGGCGGGCTATCAGTTCTGACAAGCCAGCCGTCAACCGTTGGGCAAGAGGGTTATCCGGCGTCATCATTTTTTTACGCTCAAACATTAGGCCCACGGAAGCCTGCCTTTTTGCAGAAAAAGGTGAGCTTGGCGTGATGGAAGGTGGAGTGGAGGACAATTGTGAGGAGAGAGGAGAAGGAGAAGTAGAAGACGAGGCTGGACGGTGAGAGCCTGCAGTGTGGCTTTGTGTGTTCCGTTGCTCCCACTGGGCTCGGTGATGGCTGCTCATGTGCCTTCTTAAGGCGGTCGTCCCTAGGTGAGTGTTGGGCTTACCGCGACTAATGCGTTGACTGCAAAGATTGCAGATGGCAACGCTATTGTCAGCAGCGGACACGTTAAAAAAAGCCCACACTGCGGAGCCATGTGCCGGTGTCCTGGGAGCGCCAGATGTGACCGTACATGGTCGATGACTCGCTCCTGATACATTTGCAGTCTGCTTTGTCCCTCCTGTGCAATGTAAGTTATTCCTGCTTCTCCTCCCTATCTGCTGGTCCATATCTCCCTCTGAACTCCCCTCCTCTTCCTCTCTTGTGGGCACCCACGTGACATCACTAGACACGTCATCATCAACGTCACCTTCCCCACCGCTATAAGTAGAGATCTCGGAGTAGGCAGCAACACCGGGGACCAACCTCCTCCTTGGGCTGATCTGGGTACTGTCGTCAGACTGCTGAGTAGCGCTTGTTGCTACCTCCTCTTCCTGATCCAATACCAAGAGTGGCTGCGCATCAGAAATGTCCTCTTGATATGGATCGGAAAATAATTCCTGTGACTCAAGCGGAAGGTATGTGGTGGTGGTGGTGGTGTTGTTGTTGGTGGTAGTGTCTTTGGGGGTGCACATAGCAGAGAGTGAAGAAGAGGGTGCAGATCGAGAGGATGAGGAGGGTGCAGAAGAGTAAGGCTGAGTGAGCCACTCAACCAAGTCTGGTGCGTCCTTTAAAGTAATTGAACGCACCTTCTGCAACTTCCCACATTGGCTCAAGCCTGTTGCTCCTGCCCTACCACTACCACCCCTGCGGAAGGGCCTGCCTCTTCCTCTGCCTGTCATTTTTTAAATCACCCTGTGACAAAACTCTTAGTCCCTATACCAATGAAGGGCTGCTGCAGTATAGGGCAGCAGTCAGCAGTAGTGCACCTCAACCCTATGTATTGTGGACCGATAACAGTCCTTATAGAATAGCAGACTGTACCTCACTCAACCCTATGTACTGTAGCACCCTAGACCAAGTTACCAGTCCTTATAAGAACTTTTGTGGACCAAGCAGGTTGTGTGTTAGTGATTAGCAGACTGTACGTCAGTCCCTATACCAATGAAGGACTGCTGCAGTATAGGGCAGCAGTCAGCAGTAGTGCACCTCAACCCTATCTATTGTGGACCGATAGCGGTCCTTACAGAACAGCAGACTGTACCGCACTCAACCCTATGTACTGTAGCACCCTAGACCAAGTTACCAGTCCTTATAGGAACTTTTGTGGACCAAGCAGGTTGTGTGTTAGTGATGAATAGACTGTACGTCAGTCCCTATACCAATGAAGGACTGCTGCAGTATAGGGCAGCGGTCAGCAGTGGTGCACCTCAACCCTATCTATTGTGGACCGATAGCGGTCCTTACAGAACAGCAGACTGTACCGCACTCAACCCTATGTACTGTAGCACCCTAGACCAAGTTACCAGTCCTTATAGGAACTTTTGTGGAACAAGCAGGTTGTGTGTTAGTGATTAGCAGACTGTACGTCAGTCCCTATACCAATGAAGGACTGCTGCAGTATAGGGCAGCGGTCAGCAGTGGTGCACCTCATCCCTATCTATTGTGGACCGATAGCGGTCCTTACAGAACAGCAGACTGTACCGCACTCAACCCTATGTACTGTAGCACCCTAGACCAAGTTACCAGTCCTTATAGGAACTTTTGTGGAACAAGCAGGTTGTGTGTTAGTGATTAGCAGACTGTACGTCAGTCCCTATACCAATGAAGGACTGCTGCAGTATAGGGCAGCGGTCAGCAGTGGTGCACCTCAACCCTATCTATTGTGGACCGATAGCGGTCCTTACAGAACAGCAGACTGTACCGCACTCAACCCTATGTACTGTAGCACCCTAGACCAAGTTACCAGTCCTTATAGGAACTTTTGTGGACCAAGCAGGTTGTGTGTTAGTGATTAGCAGACTGTACGTCAGTCCCTATACCAATGAAGGACTGCTGCAGTATAGGGCAGCGGTCAGCAGTGGTGCACCTCAACCCTATCTATTGTGGACCGATAGCGGTCCTTACAGAACAGCAGACTGTACCGCACTCAACCCTATGTACTGTAGCACCCTAGACCAAGTTACCAGTCCTTATAGGAACTTTTGTGGACCAAGCAGGTTGTGTGTTAGTGATTAGCAGACTGTACGTCAGTCCCTATACCAATGAAGGACTGCTGCAGTATAGGGCAGCGGTCAGCAGTGGTGCACCTCAACCCTATGTATTGTGGACCGATAGCGGTCCTTACAGAACAGCAGACTGTACCGCACTCAACCCTATGTACTGTAGCACCCTAGACCAAGTTACCAGTCCTTATAGGAACTTTTGTGGACCAAGCAGGTTGTGTGTTAGTGATTAGCAGACTGTACGTCAGTCCCTATACCAATGAAGGACTGCTGCAGTATAGGGCAGCAGTCAGCAGTAGTGCACCTCAACCCTATGTATTGTGGACCGATAGCGGTCCTTACAGAACAGCAGACTGTACCGCACTCAACCCTATGTACTGTAGCACCCTAGACCAAGTTACCAGTCCTTATAGGAACTTTTGTGGACCAAGCAGGTTGTGTGTTAGTGATTAGCAGACTGTACGTCAGTCCCTATACCAATGAAGGACTGCTGCAGTATAGGGCAGCGGTCAGCAGTGGTGCACCTCAACCCTATCTATTGTGGACCGATAGCGGTCCTTACAGAACAGCAGACTGTACCGCACTCAACCCTATGTACTGTAGCACCCTAGACCAAGTTACCAGTCCTTATAGGAACTTTTGTGGACCAAGCAGGTTGTGTGTTAGTGATTAGCAGACTGTACGTCAGTCCCTATACCAATGAAGGACTGCTGCAGTATAGGGCAGCGGTCAGCAGTGGTGCACCTCAACCCTATGTATTGTGGACCGATAGCGGTCCTTACAGAACAGCAGACTGTACCGCACTCAACCCTATGTACTGTAGCACCCTAGACCAAGTTACCAGTCCTTATAGGAACTTTTGTGGACCAAGCAGGTTGTGTGTTAGTGATTAGCAGACTGTACGTCAGTCCCTATACCAATGAAGGACTGCTGCAGTATAGGGCAGCGGTCAGCAGTGGTGCACCTCAACCCTATCTATTGTGGACCGATAGCGGTCCTTACAGAACAGCAGACTGTACCGCACTCAACCCTATGTACTGTAGCACCCTAGACCAAGTTACCAGTCCTTATAGGAACTTTTGTGGACCAAGCAGGTTGTGTGTTAGTGATTAGCAGACTGTACGTCAGTCCCTATACCAATGAAGGACTGCTGCAGTATAGGGCAGCGGTCAGCAGTGGTGCACCTCAACCCTATCTATTGTGGACCGATAGCGGTCCTTACAGAACAGCAGACTGTACCGCACTCAACCCTATGTACTGTAGCACCCTAGACCAAGTTACCAGTCCTTATAGGAACTTTTGTGGACCAAGCAGGTTGTGTGTTAGTGATTAGCAGACTGTACGTCAGTCCCTATACCAATGAAGGACTGCTGCAGTATAGGGCAGCGGTCAGCAGTGGTGCACCTCAACCCTATCTATTGTGGACCGATAGCGGTCCTTACAGAACAGCAGACTGTACCGCACTCAACCCTATGTACTGTAGCACCCTAGACCAAGTTACCAGTCCTTATAGGAACTTTTGTGGACCAAGCAGGTTGTGTGTTAGTGATTAGCAGACTGTACGTCAGTCCCTATACCAATGAAGGACTGCTGCAGTATAGGGCAGCGGTCAGCAGTGGTGCACCTCAACCCTATGTATTGTGGACCGATAGCGTTCCTTACAGAACAGCAGACTGTACCGCACTCAACCCTATGTACTGTAGCACCCTAGACCAAGTTACCAGTCCTTATAGGAACTTTTGTGGACCAAGCAGGTTGTGTGTTAGTGATTAGCAGACTGCACGTCAGTCCCTATACCAATGAAGGACTGCTGCAGTATAGGGCAGCGGTCAGCAGTGGTGCACCTCAACCCTATCTATTGTGGACCGATAGCGGTCCTTACAGAACAGCAGACTGTACCGCACTCAACCCTATGTACTGTAGCACCCTAGACCAAGTTACCAGTCCTTATAGGAACTTTTGTGGACCAAGCAGTTTGTGTGTTAGTGATTAGCAGACTGTACGTCAGTCCCTATACCAATGAAGGACTGCTGCAGTATAGGGCAGCAGTCAGCAGTAGTGCACCTCAACCCTATCTATTGTGGACCGATAGCGGTCCTTACAGAACAGCAGACTGTACCGCACTCAACCCTATGTACTGTAGCACCCTAGACCAAGTTACCAGTCCTTATAGGAACTTTTGTGGACCAAGCAGGTTGTGTGTTAGTGATTATCAGACTGTACGTCAGTCCCTATACCAATGACGGACTGCTGCAGTATAGGGCAGCAGTCAGCAGTAGTGCACCTCAACCCTATGTATTGTGGACCGATAACAGTCCTTATAGAATAGCAGACTGTACCTCACTCAATCCTATGTACTGTAGCACCCTAGACCAAGTTACCATTCCTTATAAGAACTTTTGTGGACCAAGCAGGTTGTGTGTTAGTGATTAGCAGACTGTACGTCAGTCCCTATACCAATGAAGGACTGCTGCAGTATAGGGCAGCGGTCAGCAGTGGTGCACTTCAACCCTATCTATTGTGGACCGATAGCGGTCCTTACAGAACAGCAGACTGTACCGCACTCAACCCTATGTACTGTAGCACCCTAGACCAAGTTACCAGTCCTTATAAGAACTTTTGTGGACCAAGCAGGTTGTGTGTTAGTGATTAGCAGACTGTACGTCAGTCCCTATACCAATGAAGGACTGCTGCAGTATAGGGCAGCAGTCAGCAGTAGTGCACCTCAACCCTATCTATTGTGGACCGATAGCGGTCCTTACAGAACAGCAGACTGTACCGCACTCAACCCTATGTACTGTAGCACCCTAGACCAAGTTACCAGTCCTTATAGGAACTTTTGTGGACCAAGCAGGTTGTGTGTTAGTGATTAGCAGACTGTACGTCAGTCCCTATACCAATGAAGGACTGCTGCAGTATAGGGCAGCGGTCAGCAGTGGTGCACCTCAACCCTATCTATTGTGGACCGATAGCGGTCCTTACAGAACAGCAGACTGTACCGCACTCAACCCTATGTACTGTAGCACCCTAGACCAAGTTACCAGTCCTTATAGGAACTTTTGTGGACCAAGCAGGTTGTGTGTTAGTGATTAGCAGACTGTACGTCAGTCCCTATACCAATGAAGGACTGCTGCAGTATAGGGCAGCGGTCAGCAGTGGTGCACCTCAACCCTATCTATTGTGGACCGATAGCGGTCCTTACAGAACAGCAGACTGTACCGCACTCAACCCTATGTACTGTAGCACCCTAGACCAAGTTACCAGTCCTTATAGGAACTTTTGTGGACCAAGCAGGTTGTGTGTTAGTGATTAGCAGACTGTACGTCAGTCCCTATACCAATGAAGGACTGCTGCAGTATAGGGCAGCGGTCAGCAGTGGTGCACCTCAACCCTATGTATTGTGGACCGATAGCGGTCCTTACAGAACAGCAGACTGTACCGCACTCAACCCTATGTACTGTAGCACCCTAGACCAAGTTACCAGTCCTTATAGGAACTTTTGTGGACCAAGCAGGTTGTGTGTTAGTGATTAGCAGACTGTACGTCAGTCCCTATACCAATGAAGGACTGCTGCAGTATAGGGCAGCGGTCAGCAGTGGTGCACCTCAACCCTATCTATTGTGGACCGATAGCGGTCCTTACAGAACAGCAGACTGTACCGCACTCAACCCTATGTACTGTAGCACCCTAGACCAAGTTACCAGTCCTTATAGGAACTTTTGTGGACCAAGCAGGTTGTGTGTTAGTGATTAGCAGACTGTACGTCAGTCCCTATACCAATGAAGGACTGCTGCAGTATAGGGCAGCGGTCAGCAGTGGTGCACCTCAACCCTATCTATTGTGGACCGATAGCGGTCCTTACAGAACAGCAGACTGTACCGCACTCAACCCTATGTACTGTAGCACCCTAGACCAAGTTACCAGTCCTTATAGGAACTTTTGTGGACCAAGCAGTTTGTGTGTTAGTGATTAGCAGACTGTACGTCAGTCCCTATACCAATGAAGGACTGCTGCAGTATAGGGCAGCAGTCAGCAGTAGTGCACCTCAACCCTATGTATTGTGGACCGATAGCGGTCCTTACAGAACGGCAGACTGTACCGCACTCAACCCTATGTACTGTAGCACCCTAGACCAAGTTACCAGTCCTTATAGGAACTTTTGTGGACCAAGCAGGTTGTGTGTTAGTGATTAGCAGACTGTACGTCAGTCCCTATACCAATGAAGGACTGCTGCAGTATAGGGCAGCGGTCAGCAGTGGTGCACCTCAACCCTATCTATTGTGGACCGATAGCGGTCCTTACAGAACAGCAGACTGTACCGCACTCAACCCTATGTACTGTAGCACCCTAGACCAAGTTACCAGTCCTTATAGGAACTTTTGTGGACCAAGCAGGTTGTGTGTTAGTGATTAGCAGACTGTACGTCAGTCCCTATACCAATGAAGGACTGCTGCAGTATAGGGCAGCGGTCAGCAGTGGTGCACCTCAACCCTATCTATTGTGGACCGATAGCGGTCCTTACAGAACAGCAGACTGTACCGCACTCAACCCTATGTACTGTAGCACCCTAGACCAAGTTACCAGTCCTTATAGGAACTTTTGTGGACCAAGCAGGTTCTGTGTTAGTGATTAGCAGACTGTACGTCAGTCCCTATACCAATGAAGGACTGCTGCAGTATAGGGCAGCGGTCAGCAGTGGTGCACCTCAACCCTATCTATTGTGGACCGATAGCGGTCCTTACAGAACAGCAGACTGTACCGCACTCAACCCTATGTACTGTAGCACCCTAGACCAAGTTACCAGTCCTTATAGGAACTTTTGTGGACCAAGCAGGTTGTGTGTTAGTGATTAGCAGACTGTACGTCAGTCCCTATACCAATGAAGGACTGCTGCAGTATAGGGCAGCGGTCAGCAGTGGTGCACCTCAACCCTATCTATTGTGGACCGATAGCGGTCCTTACAGAACAGCAGACTGTACCGCACTCAACCCTATGTACTGTAGCACCCTAGACCAAGTTACCAGTCCTTATAGGAACTTTTGTGGACCAAGCAGGTTGTGTGTTAGTGATTAGCAGACTGTACGTCAGTCCCTATACCAATGAAGGACTGCTGCAGTATAGGGCAGCAGTCAGCAGTAGTGCACCTCAACCCTATCTATTGTGGACCGATAGCGGTCCTTACAGAACAGCAGACTGTACCGCACTCAACCCTATGCACTGTAGCACCCTAGACCAAGTTACCAGTCCTTATAGGAACTTTTGTGGACCAAGCAGGTTGTGTGTTAGTGATTATCAGACTGTACGTCAGTCCCTATACCAATGAAGGACTGCTGCAGTATAGGGCAGCAGTCAGCAGTAGTGCACCTCAACCCTATGTATTGTGGACCGATAACAGTCCTTATAGAATAGCAGACTGTACCTCACTCAACCCTATGTACTGTAGCACCCTAGACCAAGTTACCAGTCCTTATAAGAACTTTTGTGGACCAAGCAAGTTGTGTGTTAGTGATTAGCAGACTGTACGTCAGTCCCTATACCAATGAAAGACTGCTGCAGTATAGGGCAGCAGTCAGCAGTAGTGCACCTCAACCCTATCTATTGTGGACCGATAGCGGTCCTTACAGAACAGCAGACTGTACCGCACTCAACCCTATGTACTGTAGCACCCTAGACCAAGTTACCAGTCCTTATAGGAACTTTTGTGGACCAAGCAGGTTGTGTGTTAGTGATTAGCAGACTGTACGTCAGTCCCTATACCAATGAAGGACTGCTGCAGTATAGGGCAGCGGTCAGCAGTGGTGCACCTCAACCCTATCTATTGTGGACCGATAGCGGTCCTTACAGAACAGCAGACTGTACCGCACTCAACCCTATGTACTGTAGCACCCTAGACCAAGTTACCAGTCCTTATAGGAACTTTTGTGGACCAAGCAGGTTGTGTGTTAGTGATTAGCAGACTGTACGTCAGTCCCTATACCAATGAAGGACTGCTGCAGTATAGGGCAGCGGTCAGCAGTGGTGCACCTCAGCCCTATCTATTGTGGACCGATAGCGGTCCTTACAGAACAGCAGACTGTACCGCACTCAACCCTATGTACTGTAGCACCCTAGACCAAGTTACCAGTCCTTATAGGAACTTTTGTGGACCAAGCAGGTTGTGTGTTAGTGATTAGCAGACTGTACGTCAGTCCCTATACCAATGAAGGACTGCTGCAGTATAGGGCAGCGGTCAGCAGTGGTGCACCTCAACCCTATCTATTGTGGACCGATAGCGGTCCTTACAGAACAGCAGACTGTACCGCACTCAACCCTATGTACTGTAGCACCCTAGACCAAGTTACCAGTCCTTATAGGAACTTTTGTGGACCAAGCAGGTTGTGTGTTAGTGATTAGCAGACTGTACGTCAGTCCCTATACCAATGAAGGACTGCTGCAGTATAGGGCAGCGGTCAGCAGTGGTGCACCTCAACCCTATCTATTGTGGACCGATAGCGGTCCTTACAGAACAGCAGACTGTACCGCACTCAACCCTATGTACTGTAGCACCCTAGACCAAGTTACCAGTCCTTATAGGAACTTTTGTGGACCAAGCAGGTTGTGTGTTAGTGATTAGCAGACTGTACGTCAGTCCCTATACCAATGAAGGACTGCTGCAGTATAGGGCAGCGGTCAGCAGTGGTGCACCTCAACCCTATCTATTGTGGACCGATAGCGGTCCTTACAGAACAGCAGACTGTACCGCACTCAACCCTATGTACTGTAGCACCCTAGACCAAGTTACCAGTCCTTATAGGAACTTTTGTGGACCAAGCAGGTTGTGTGTTAGTGATTAGCAGACTGTACGTCAGTCCCTATACCAATGAAGGACTGCTGCAGTATAGGGCAGCGGTCAGCAGTAGTGCACCTCAACCCTATGTATTGTGGACCGATAACAGTCCTTATAGAATAGCAGACTGTACCTCACTCAATCCTATGTACTGTAGCACCCTAGACCAAGTTACCATTCCTTATAAGAACTTTTGTGGACCAAGCAGGTTGTGTGTTAGTGATTAGCAGACTGTACGTCAGTCCCTATACCAATGAAGGACTGCTGCAGTATAGGGCAGCGGTCAGCAGTGGTGCACCTCAACCCTATCTATTGTGGACCGATAGCGGTCCTTACAGAACAGCAGACTGTACCGCACTCAACCCTATGTACTGTAGCACCCTAGACCAAGTTACCAGTCCTTATAGGAACTTTTGTGGACCAAGCAGGTTGTGTGTTAGTGATTAGCAGACTGTACGTCAGTCCCTATACCAATGAAGGACTGCTGCAGTATAGGGCAGCGGTCAGCAGTGGTGCACCTCAACCCTATCTATTGTGGACCGATAGCGGTCCTTACAGAACAGAAGACTGTACCGCACTCAACCCTATGTACTGTAGCACCCTAGACCAAGTTACCAGTCCTTATAGGAACTTTTGTGGACCAAGCAGGTTGTGTGTTAGTGATTAGCAGACTGTACGTCAGTCCCTATACCAATGAAGGACTGCTGCAGTATAGGGCAGCGGTCAGCAGTGGTGCACCTCAACCCTATCTATTGTGGACCGATAGCGGTCCTTACAGAACAGCAGACTGTACCGCACTCAACCCTATGTACTGTAGCACCCTAGACCAAGTTACCAGTCCTTATAGGAACTTTTGTGGACCAAGCAGGTTGTGTGTTAGTGATTAGCAGACTGTACGTCAGTCCCTATACCAATGAAGGACTGCTGCAGTATAGGGCAGCGGTCAGCAGTGGTGCACCTCAACCCTATCTATTGTGGACCGATAGCGGTCCTTACAGAACAGCAGACTGTACCGCACTCAACCCTATGTACTGTAGCACCCTAGATCAAGTTACCAGTCCTTATTGGAACTTTTGTGGACCAAGCAGGTTGTGTGTTAGTGATTAGCAGACTGTACGTCAGTCCCTATACCAATGAAGGACTGCTGCAGTATAGGGCAGCGGTCAGCAGTGGTGCACCTCAACCCTATCTATTGTGGACCGATAGCGGTCCTTACAGAACAGCAGACTGTACCGCACTCAACCCTATGTACTGTAGCACCCTAGACCAAGTTACCAGTCCTTATAGGAACTTTTGTGGACCAAGCAGGTTGTGTGTTAGTGATTAGCAGACTGTACGTCAGTCCCTATACCAATGAAGGACTGCTGCAGTATAGGGCAGCAGTCAGCAGTAGTGCACCTCAACCCTATCTATTGTGGACCGATAGCGGTCCTTACAGAACAGCAGACTGTACCGCACTCAACCCTATGTACTGTAGCACCCTAGACCAAGTTACCAGTCCTTATAGGAACTTTTGTGGACCAAGCAGGTTGTGTGTTAGTGATTATCAGACTGTACGTCAGTCCCTATACCAATGAAGGACTGCTGCAGTATAGGGCAGCAGTCAGCAGTAGTGCACCTCAACCCTATGTATTGTGGACCGATAACAGTCCTTATAGAATAGCAGACTGTACCTCACTCAACCCTATGTACTGTAGCACCCTAGACCAAGTTACCAGTCCTTATAAGAACTTTTGTGGACCAAGCAGGTTGTGTGTTAGTGATTAGCAGACTGTACGTCAGTCCCTATACCAATGAAGGACTGCTGCAGTATAGGGCAGCAGTCAGCAGTAGTGCACCTCAACCCTATCTATTGTGGACCGATAGCGGTCCTTACAGAACAGCAGACTGTACCGCACTCAACCCTATGTACTGTAGCACCCTAGACCAAGTTACCAGTCCTTATAGGAACTTTTGTGGACCAAGCAGGTTGTGTGTTAGTGATTAGCAGACTGTACGTCAGTCCCTATACCAATGAAAGACTGCTGCAGTATAGGGCAGCAGTCAGCAGTAGTGCACCTCAACCCTATCTATTGTGGACCGATAGCGGTCCTTACAGAACAGCAGACTGTACCGCACTCAACCCTATGTACTGTAGCACCCTAGACCAAGTTACCAGTCCTTATAGGAACTTTTGTGGACCAAGCAGGTTGTGTGTTAGTGATTAGCAGACTGTACGTCAGTCCCTATACCAATGAAGGACTGCTACAGTAT
Organism: Lithobates pipiens; assembly: GCF_037356315.1. Lineage (NCBI taxonomy): Eukaryota > Metazoa > Chordata > Amphibia > Anura > Ranidae > Lithobates > Lithobates pipiens. The sequence continues at coordinate 593,090,525 of NW_027507764.1, read as the reverse complement.
AGGGCAGCGGTCAGCAGTGGTGCACCTCAACCCTATCTATTGTGGACCGATAGCGGTCCTTACAGAACAGAAGACTGTACCGCACTCAACCCTATGTACTGTAGCACCCTAGACCAAGTTACCAGTCCTTATAGGAACTTTTGTGGACCAAGCAGGTTGTGTGTTAGTGATTAGCAGACTGTACGTCAGTCCCTATACCAATGAAGGACTGCTGCAGTATAGGGCAGCGGTCAGCAGTGGTGCACCTCAACCCTATCTATTGTGGACCGATAGCGGTCCTTACAGAACAGCAGACTGTACCGCACTCAACCCTATGTACTGTAGCACCCTAGACCAAGTTACCAGTCCTTATAGGAACTTTTGTGGACCAAGCAGGTTGTGTGTTAGTGATTAGCAGACTGTACGTCAGTCCCTATACCAATGAAGGACTGCTGCAGTATAGGGCAGCGGTCAGCAGTGGTGCACCTCAACCCTATATATTGTGGACCGATAGCGGTCCTTACAGAACAGCAGACTGTACCGCACTCAACCCTATGTACTGTAGCACCCTAGACCAAGTTACCAGTCCTTATAGGAACTTTTGTGGACCAAGCAGGTTGTGTGTTAGTGATTAGCAGACTGTACGTCAGTCCCTATACCAATGAAGGACTGCTGCAGTATAGGGCAGCAGTCAGCAGTAGTGCACCTCAACCCTATATATTGTGGACCGATAGCGGTCCTTACAGAACAGCAGACTGTACCGCACTTAACCCTATGTACTGTAGCACCCTAGACCAAGTTACCAGTCCTTATAGGAACTTTTGTGGACCAAGCAGGTTGTGTGTTAGTGATTAGCAGACTGTACGTCAGTCCCTATACCAATGAAGGACTGCTGCAGTATAGGGCAGCGGTCAGCAGTGGTGCACCTCAACCCTATATATTGTGGACCGATAGCGGTCCTTACAGAACAGCAGACTGTACCGCACTTAACCCTATGTACTGTAGCACCCTAGACCAAGTTACCAGTCCTTATAGGAACTTTTGTGGACCAAGCAGGTTGTGTGTTAGTGATTAGCAGACTGTACGTCAGTCCCTATACCAATGAAGGACTGCTGCAGTATAGGGCAGCAGTCAGCAGTAGTGCACCTCAACCCTATGTATTGTGGACCGATAACAGTCCTTATAGAATAGCAGACTGTACCTCACTCAACCCTATGTACTGTAGCACCCTAGACCAAGTTACCAGTCCTTATAAGAACTTTTGTGGACCAAGCAGGTTGTGTGTTAGTGATTCGCAGACTGTACGTCAGTCCCTATGCCAATGAAGGACTGCTGCAGTATAGGGCAGCAGTCAGCAGTAGTGCACCTCAACCCTATCTATTGTGGACCGATAGCGGTCCTTACAGAACAGCAGACTGTACCGCACTCAACCCTATGTACTGTAGCACCCTAGACCAAGTTACCAGTCCTTATAGGAACTTTTGTGGACCAAGCAGGTTGTGTGTTAGTGATTAGCAGACTGTACGTCAGTCCCTATACCAATGAAGGACTGCTGCAGTATAGGGCAGCGGTCAGCAGTGGTGCACCTCAACCCTATCTATTGTGGACCGATAGCGGTCCTTACAGAACAGCAGACTGTACCGCACTCAACCCTATGTACTGTAGCACCCTAGACCAAGTTACCAGTCCTTATAGGAACTTTTGTGGACCAAGCAGGTTGTGTGTTAGTGATTAGCAGACTGTACGTCAGTCCCTATACTGCTGAAGGACTGCTGCAGTATAGGGCAGCGGTCAGCAGTGGTGCACCTCAACCCTATCTATTGTGGACCGATAGCGGTCCTTACAGAACAGCAGACTGTACCGCACTCAACCCTATGTACTGTAGCACCCTAGACCAAGTTACCAGTCCTTATAGGAACTTTTGTGGACCAAGCAGGTTGTGTGTTAGTGATTAGCAGACTGTACGTCAGTCCCTATACCAATGAAGGACTGCTGCAGTATAGGGCAGCGGTCAGCAGTGGTGCACCTCAACCCTATCTATTGTGGACCGATAGCGGTCCTTACAGAACAGCAGACTGTACCGCACTCAACCCTATGTACTGTAGCACCCTAGACCAAGTTACCAGTCCTTATAGGAACTTTTGTGGACCAAGCAGGTTGTGTGTTAGTGATTAGCAGACTGTACGTCAGTCCCTATACCAATGAAGGACTGCTGCAGTATAGGGAAGCAGTCAGCAGTGGTGCACCTCAACCCTATCTATTGTGGACCGATAGCGGTCCTTACAGAACAGCAGACTGTACCGCACTCAACCCTATGTACTGTAGCACCCTAGACCAAGTTACCAGTCCTTATAGGAACTTTTGTGGACCAAGCAGGTTGTGTGTTAGTGATTAGCAGACTGTACGTCAGTCCCTATACTGCTGAAGGACTGCTGCAGTATAGGGCAGCGGTCAGCAGTGGTGCACCTCAACCCTATCTATTGTGGACCGATAGCGGTCCTTACAGAACAGCAGACTGTACCGCACTCAACCCTATGTACTGTAGCACCCTAGACCAAGTTACCAGTCCTTATAGGAACTTTTGTGGACCAAGCAGGTTGTGTGTTAGTGATTAGCAGACTGTACGTCAGTCCCTATACCAATGAAGGACTGCTGCAGTATAGGGCAGCGGTCAGCAGTGGTGCACCTCAACCCTATGTATTGTGGACCGATAGCGGTCCTTACAGAACAGCAGACTGTACCGCACTCAACCCTATGTACTGTAGCACCCTAGACGAAGTTACCAGTCCTTATAGGAACTTTTGTGGACCAAGCAGGTTGTGTGTTAGTGATTAGCAGACTGTACGTCAGTCCCTATACCAATGAAGGAATGCTGCAGTATAGGGCAGCGGTCAGCAGTGGTGCACCTCAACCCTATCTATTGTGGACCGATAGCGGTCCTTACAGAACAGCAGACTGTACCGCACTAAACCCTATGTACTGTAGCACCCTAGACCAAGTTACCAGTCCTTATAGGAACTTTTGTGGACCAAGCAGGTTGTGTGTTAGTGATTAGCAGTCTGTACGTCAGTCCCTATACCAATGAAGGACTGCTGCAGTATAGGGCAGCGGTCAGCAGTGGTGCACCTCAACCCTATCTATTGTGGACCGATAGCGGTCCTTACAGAACGGCAGACTGTACCGCACTCAACCCTATGTACTGTAGCACCCTAGACCAAGTTACCAGTCCTTATAGGAACTTTTGTGGACCAAACAGGTTGTGTGTTAGTGATTAGCAGACTGTACGTCAGTCCCTATACCAATGAAGGACTGCTGCAGTATAGGGCAGCAATCAGCAGTAGTGCACCTCAACCCTATCTATTGTGGACCGATAGCGGTCCTTACAGAACAGCAGACTGTACCGCACTCAACCCTATGTACTGTAGCACCCTAGACCAAGTTACCAGTCCTTATAGGAACTTTTGTGGACCAAGCAGGTTGTGTGTTAGTGATTATCAGACTGTACGTCAGTCCCTATACCAATGAAGGACTGCTGCAGTATAGGGCAGCAGGCAGCAGTAGTGCACCTCAACCCTATGTATTGTGGACCGATAACAGTCCTTATAGAATAGCAGACTGTACCTCACTCAACCCTATGTACTGTAGCACCCTAGACCAAGTTACCAGTCCTTATAAGAACTTTTGTGGACCAAGCAGGTTGTGTGTTAGTGATTAGCAGACTGTACGTCAGTCCCTATACCAATGAAGGTCTGCTGCAGTATAGGGCAGCGGTCAGCAGTGGTGCACCTCAACCCTATCTATTGTGGACCGATAGCGGTCCTTACAGAACAGCAGACTGTACCGCACTCAACCCTATGTACTGTAGCACCCTAGACCAAGTTACCAGTCCTTATAGGAACTTTTGTGGACCAAGCAGGTTGTGTGTTAGTGATTAGCAGACTGTACGTCAGTCCCTATACCAATGAAGGACTGCTGCAGTATAGGGCAGCAGTCAGCAGTAGTGCACCTCAACCCTATCTATTGTGGACCGATAGCGGTCCTTACAGAACAGCAGACTGTACCGCACTCAACCCTATGTACTGTAGCACCCTAGACCAAGTTACCAGTCCTTATAGGAACTTTTGTGGACCAAGCAGGTTGTGTGTTAGTGATTAGCAGACTGTACGTCAGTCCCTATACCAATGAAAGACTGCTGCAGTATAGGGCAGCAGTCAGCAGTAGTGCACCTCAACCCTATCTATTGTGGACCGATAGCGGTCCTTACAGAACAGCAGACTGTACCGCACTCAACCCTATGTACTGTAGCACCCTAGACCAAGTTACCAGTCCTTATAGGAACTTTTGTGGACCAAGCAGGTTGTGTGTTAGTGATTAGCAGACTGTACGTCAGTCCCTATACCAATGAAGGACTGCTACAGTATAGGGCAGCGGTCAGCAGTGGTGCACCTCAACCCTATCTATTGTGGACCGATAGCGGTCCTTACAGAACAGAAGACTGTACCGCACTCAACCCTATGTACTGTAGCACCCTAGACCAAGTTACCAGTCCTTATAGGAACTTTTGTGGACCAAGCAGGTTGTGTGTTAGTGATTAGCAGACTGTACGTCAGTCCCTATACCAATGAAGGACTGCTGCAGTATAGGGCAGCGGTCAGCAGTGGTGCACCTCAACCCTATCTATTGTGGACCGATAGCGGTCCTTACAGAACAGCAGACTGTACCGCACTCAACCCTATGTACTGTAGCACCCTAGACCAAGTTACCAGTCCTTATAGGAACTTTTGTGGACCAAGCAGGTTGTGTGTTAGTGATTAGCAGACTGTACGTCAGTCCCTATACCAATGAAGGACTGCTGCAGTATAGGGCAGCGGTCAGCAGTGGTGCACCTCAACCCTATATATTGTGGACCGATAGCGGTCCTTACAGAACAGCAGACTGTACCGCACTCAACCCTATGTACTGTAGCACCCTAGACCAAGTTACCAGTCCTTATAGGAACTTTTGTGGACCAAGCAGGTTGTGTGTTAGTGATTAGCAGACTGTACGTCAGTCCCTATACCAATGAAGGACTGCTGCAGTATAGGGCAGCAGTCAGCAGTAGTGCACCTCAACCCTATATATTGTGGACCGATAGCGGTCCTTACAGAACAGCAGACTGTACCGCACTTAACCCTATGTACTGTAGCACCCTAGACCAAGTTACCAGTCCTTATAGGAACTTTTGTGGACCAAGCAGGTTGTGTGTTAGTGATTAGCAGACTGTACGTCAGTCCCTATACCAATGAAGGACTGCTGCAGTATAGGGCAGCGGTCAGCAGTGGTGCACCTCAACCCTATATATTGTGGACCGATAGCGGTCCTTACAGAACAGCAGACTGTACCGCACTTAACCCTATGTACTGTAGCACCCTAGACCAAGTTACCAGTCCTTATAGGAACTTTTGTGGACCAAGCAGGTTGTGTGTTAGTGATTAGCAGACTGTACGTCAGTCCCTATACCAATGAAGGACTGCTGCAGTATAGGGCAGCAGTCAGCAGTAGTGCACCTCAACCCTATGTATTGTGGACCGATAACAGTCCTTATAGAATAGCAGACTGTACCTCACTCAACCCTATGTACTGTAGCACCCTAGACCAAGTTACCAGTCCTTATAAGAACTTTTGTGGACCAAGCAGGTTGTGTGTTAGTGATTAGCAGACTGTACGTCAGTCCCTATGCCAATGAAGGACTGCTGCAGTATAGGGCAGCAGTCAGCAGTAGTGCACCTCAACCCTATCTATTGTGGACCGATAGCGGTCCTTACAGAACAGCAGACTGTACCGCACTCAACCCTATGTACTGTAGCACCCTAGACCAAGTTACCAGTCCTTATAGGAACTTTTGTGGACCAAGCAGGTTGTGTGTTAGTGATTAGCAGACTGTACATCAGTCCCTATACCAATGAAGGACTGCTGCAGTATAGGGCAGCGGTCAGCAGTGGTGCACCTCAACCCTATCTATTGTGGACCGATAGCGGTCCTTACAGAACAGCAGACTGTACCGCACTCAACCCTATGTACTGTAGCACCCTAGACCAAGTTACCAGTCCTTATAGGAACTTTTGTGGACCAAGCAGGTTGTGTGTTAGTGATTAGCAGACTGTACGTCAGTCCCTATACTGCTGAAGGACTGCTGCAGTATAGGGCAGCGGTCAGCAGTGGTGCACCTCAACCCTATCTATTGTGGACCGATAGCGGTCCTTACAGAACAGCAGACTGTACCGCACTCAACCCTATGTACTGTAGCACCCTAGACCAAGTTACCAGTCCTTATAGGAACTTTTGTGGACCAAGCAGGTTGTGTGTTAGTGATTAGCAGACTGTACGTCAGTCCCTATACCAATGAAGGACTGCTGCAGTATAGGGCAGCGGTCAGCAGTGGTGCACCTCAACCCTATCTATTGTGGACCGATAGCGGTCCTTACAGAACAGCAGACTGTACCGCACTCAACCCTATGTACTGTAGCACCCTAGACCAAGTTACCAGTCCTTATAGGAACTTTTGTGGACCAAGCAGGTTGTGTGTTAGTGATTAGCAGACTGTACGTCAGTCCCTATACCAATGAAGGACTGCTGCAGTATAGGGAAGCAGTCAGCAGTGGTGCACCTCAACCCTATCTATTGTGGACCGATAGCGGTCCTTACAGAACAGCAGACTGTACCGCACTCAACCCTATGTACTGTAGCACCCTAGACCAAGTTACCAGTCCTTATAGGAACTTTTGTGGACCAAGCAGGTTGTGTGTTAGTGATTAGCAGACTGTACGTCAGTCCCTATACCAATGAAGGACTGCTGCAGTATAGGGCAGCGGTCAGCAGTGGTGCACCTCAACCCTATCTATTGTGGACCGATAGCGGTCCTTACAGAACAGCAGACTGTACCGCACTCAACCCTATGTACTGTAGCACCCTAGACCAAGTTACCAGTCCTTATAGGAACTTTTGTGGACCAAGCAGGTTGTGTGTTAGTGATTAGCAGACTGTACGTCAGTCCCTATACCAATGAAGGACTGCTGCAGTATAGGGCAGCGGTCAGCAGTGGTGCACCTCAACCCTATGTATTGTGGACCGATAGCGGTCCTTACAGAACAGCAGACTGTACCGCACTCAACCCTATGTACTGTAGCACCCTAGACCAAGTTACCAGTCCTTATAGGAACTTTTGTGGACCAAGCAGGTTGTGTGTTAGTGATTAGCAGACTGTACGTCAGTCCCTATACCAATGAAGGAATGCTGCAGTATAGGGCAGCGGTCAGCAGTGGTGCACCTCAACCCTATCTATTGTGGACCGATAGCGGTCCTTACAGAACAGCAGACTGTACCGCACTAAACCCTATGTACTGTAGCACCCTAGACCAAGTTACCAGTCCTTATAGGAACTTTTGTGGACCAAGCAGGTTGTGTGTTAGTGATTAGCAGTCTGTACGTCAGTCCCTATACCAATGAAGGACTGCTGCAGTATAGGGCAGCGGTCAGCAGTGGTGCACCTCAACCCTATCTATTGTGGACCGATAGCGGTCCTTACAGAACAGCAGACTGTACCGCACTCAACCCTATGTACTGTAGCACCCTAGACCAAGTTACCAGTCCTTATAGGAACTTTTGTGGACCAAGCAGGTTGTGTGTTAGTGATTAGCAGACTGTACGTCAGTCCCTATACCAATGAAGGACTGCTGCAGTATAGGGCAGCGGTCAGCAGTGGTGCACCTCAACCCTATCTATTGTGGACCGATAGCGGTCCTTACAGAACGGCAGACTGTACCGCACTCAACCCTATGTACTGTAGCACCCTAGACCAAGTTACCAGTCCTTATAGGAACTTTTGTGGACCAAACAGGTTGTGTGTTAGTGATTAGCAGACTGTACGTCAGTCCCTATACCAATGAAGGACTGCTGCAGTATAGGGCAGCAATCAGCAGTAGTGCACCTCAACCCTATCTATTGTGGACCGATAGCGGTCCTTACAGAACAGCAGACTGTACCGCACTCAACCCTATGTACTGTAGCACCCTAGACCAAGTTACCAGTCCTTATAGGAACTTTTGTGGACCAAGCAGGTTGTGTGTTAGTGATTATCAGACTGTACGTCAGTCCCTATACCAATGAAGGACTGCTGCAGTATAGGGCAGCAGGCAGCAGTAGTGCACCTCAACCCTATGTATTGTGGACCGATAACAGTCCTTATAGAATAGCAGACTGTACCTCACTCAACCCTATGTACTGTAGCACCCTAGACCAAGTTACCAGTCCTTATAAGAACTTTTGTGGACCAAGCAGGTTGTGTGTTAGTGATTAGCAGACTGTACGTCAGTCCCTATACCAATGAAGGTCTGCTGCAGTATAGGGCAGCGGTCAGCAGTGGTGCACCTCAACCCTATCTATTGTGGACCGATAGCGGTCCTTACAGAACAGCAGACTGTACCGCACTCAACCCTATGTACTGTAGCACCCTAGACCAAGTTACCAGTCCTTATAGGAACTTTTGTGGACCAAGCAGGTTGTGTGTTAGTGATTAGCAGACTGTACGTCAGTCCCTATACCAATGAAGGACTGCTGCAGTATAGGGCAGCAGTCAGCAGTAGTGCACCTCAACCCTATCTATTGTGGACCGATAGCGGTCCTTACAGAACAGCAGACTGTACCGCACTCAACCCTATGTACTGTAGCACCCTAGACCAAGTTACCAGTCCTTATAGGAACTTTTGTGGACCAAGCAGGTTGTGTGTTAGTGATTATCAGACTGTACGTCAGTCCCTATACCAATGACGGACTGCTGCAGTATAGGGCAGCAGTCAGCAGTAGTGCACCTCAACCCTATGTATTGTGGACCGATAACAGTCCTTATAGAATAGCAGACTGTACCTCACTCAATCCTATGTACTGTAGCACCCTAGACCAAGTTACCATTCCTTATAAGAACTTTTGTGGACCAAGCAGGTTGTGTGTTAGTGATTAGCAGACTGTACGTCAGTCCCTATACCAATGAAGGACTGCTGCAGTATAGGGCAGCGGTCAGCAGTGGTGCACTTCAACCCTATCTATTGTGGACCGATAGCGGTCCTTACAGAACAGCAGACTGTACCGCACTCAACCCTATGTACTGTAGCACCCTAGACCAAGTTACCAGTCCTTATAGGAACTTTTGTGGACCAAGCAGGTTGTGTGTTAGTGATTAGCAGACTGTACGTCAGTCCCTATACCAATGAAGGACTGCTGCAGTATAGGGCAGCGGTCAGCAGTGGTGCACCTCAACCCTATGTATTGTGGACCGATAGCGTTCCTTACAGAACAGCAGACTGTACCGCACTCAACCCTATGTACTGTAGCACCCTAGACCAAGTTACCAGTCCTTATAGGAACTTTTGTGGACCAAGCAGGTTGTGTGTTAGTGATTAGCAGACTGCACGTCAGTCCCTATACCAATGAAGGACTGCTGCAGTATAGGGCAGCGGTCAGCAGTGGTGCACCTCAACCCTATCTATTGTGGACCGATAGCGGTCCTTACAGAACAGCAGACTGTACCGCACTCAACCCTATGTACTGTAGCACCCTAGACCAAGTTACCAGTCCTTATAGGAACTTTTGTGGACCAAGCAGTTTGTGTGTTAGTGATTAGCAGACTGTACGTCAGTCCCTATACCAATGAAGGACTGCTGCAGTATAGGGCAGCAGTCAGCAGTAGTGCACCTCAACCCTATCTATTGTGGACCGATAGCGGTCCTTACAGAACAGCAGACTGTACCGCACTCAACCCTATGTACTGTAGCACCCTAGACCAAGTTACCAGTCCTTATAGGAACTTTTGTGGACCAAGCAGGTTGTGTGTTAGTGATTATCAGACTGTACGTCAGTCCCTATACCAATGACGGACTGCTGCAGTATAGGGCAGCAGTCAGCAGTAGTGCACCTCAACCCTATGTATTGTGGACCGATAACAGTCCTTATAGAATAGCAGACTGTACCGCACTCAACCCTATGTACTGTAGCACCCTAGACCAAGTTACCATTCCTTATAAGAACTTTTGTGGACCAAGCAGGTTGTGTGTTAGTGATTAGCAGACTGTACGTCAGTCCCTATACCAATGAAGGACTGCTGCAGTATAGGGCAGCGGTCAGCAGTGGTGCACTTCAACCCTATCTATTGTGGACCGATAGCGGTCCTTACAGAACAGCAGACTGTACCGCACTCAACCCTATGTACTGTAGCACCCTAGACCAAGTTACCAGTCCTTATAGGAACTTTTGTGGACCAAGCAGGTTGTGTGTTAGTGATTAGCAGACTGTACGTCAGTCCCTATACCAATGAAGGACTGCTGCAGTATAGGGCAGCGGTCAGCAGTGGTGCACCTCAACCCTATCTATTGTGGACCGATAGCGGTCCTTACAGAACAGCAGACTGTACCGCACTCAACCCTATGTACTGTAGCACCCTAAACCAAGTTACCAGTCCTTATAGGAACTTTTGTGGACCAAGCAGGTTGTGTGTTAGTGATTAGCAGACTGTACGTCAGTCCCTATACCAATGAAGGACTGCTGCAGTATAGGGCAGCGGTCAGCAGTGGTGCACCTCAACCCTATGTATTGTGGACCGATAGCGTTCCTTACAGAACAGCAGACTGTACCGCACTCAATCCTATGTACTGTAGCACCCTAGACCAAGTTACCAGTCCTTATAGGAACTTTTGTGGACCAAGCAGGTTGTGTGTTAGTGATTAGCAGACTGTACGTCAGTCCCTATACCAATGAAGGACTGCTGCAGTATAGGGCAGCGGTCAGCAGTGGTGCACCTCAACCCTATCTATTGTGGACCGATAGCGGTCCTTACAGAACAGCAGACTGTACCGCACTCAACCCTATGTACTGTAGCACCCTAGACCAAGTTACCAGTCCTTATAGGAACTTTTGTGGACCAAGCAGGTGGTGTGTTAGTGATTAGCAGACTGTACGTCAGTCCCTATACCAATGAAGGACTGCTGCAGTATAGGGCAGCGGTCAGCAGTGGTGCACCTCAACCCTATCTATTGTGGACCGATAGCGGTCCTTACAGAACAGCAGACTGTACCGCACTCAACCCTATGTACTGTAGCACCCTAGACCAAGTTACCAGTCCTTATAGGAACTTTTGTGGACCAAGCAGGTTGTGTGTTAGTGATTAGCAGACTGTACGTCAGTCCCTATACCAATGAAGGACTGCTGCAGTATAGGGCAGCAATCAGCAGTAGTGCACCTCAACCCTATCTATTGTGGACCGATAGCGGTCCTTACAGAACAGCAGACTGTACCGCACTCAACCCTATGTACTGTAGCACCCTAGACCAAGTTACCAGTCCTTATAGGAACTTTTGTGGACTAAGCAGGTTGTGTGTTAGTGATTATCAGACTGTACGTCAGTCCCTATACCAATGAAGGACTGCTGCAGTATAGGGCAGCAGTCAGCAGTAGTGCACCTCAACCCTATGTATTGTGGACCGATAACAGTCCTTATAGAATAGCAGACTGTACCTCACTCAACCCTATGTACTGTAGCACCCTAGACCAAGTTACCAGTCCTTATAAGAACTTTTGTGGACCAAGCAGGTTGTGTGTTAGTGATTAGCAGACTGTACGTCAGTCCCTATACCAATGAAGGACTGCTGCAGTATAGGGCAGCAGTCAGCAGTAGTGCACCTCAACCCTATCTATTGTGGACCGATAGCGGTCCTTACAGAACAGCAGACTGTACCGCACTCAACCCTATGTACTGTAGCACCCTAGACCAAGTTACCAGTCCTTATAGGAACTTTTGTGGACCAAGCAGGTTGTGTGTTAGTGATTAGCAGACTGTACGTCAGTCCCTATACCAATGAAGGACTGCTGCAGTATAGGGCAGCGGTCAGCAGTGGTGCACCTCAACCCTATCTATTGTGGACCGATAGCGGTCCTTACAGAACAGCAGACTGTACCGCACTCAACCCTATGTACTGTAGCACCCTAGACCAAGTTACCAGTCCTTATAGGAACTTTTGTGGACCAAGCAGGTTGTGTGTTAGTGATTAGCAGACTGTACGTCAGTCCCTATACCAATGAAGGACTGCTGCAGTATAGGGCAGCGGTCAGCAGTGGTGCACCTCAACCCTATCTATTGTGGACCGATAGCGGTCCTTACAGAACAGCAGACTGTACCGCACTCAACCCTATGTACTGTAGCACCCTAGACCAAGTTACCAGTCCTTATAGGAACTTTTGTGGACCAAGCAGGTTGTGTGTTAGTGATTATCAGACTGTACGTCAGTCCCTATACCAATGAAGGACTGCTGCAGTATAGGTGTCATGAAAAGATCCACCCGTTGGTGGCGCTGTTGATCTTTTGGATTGCAGTACCAGTGTCCACCAGCGGGTGTCTTCTAACACCCAGGGCCTGTAATAAGAGGACCTACCTCTTGGTGGCACTATTTGATCCCTGGACTGTAGTACCGGTGCTCACCAGCGGGTGTACTCCGGCAGTGTGGAGCAGACAGCATCTGCTCCGATCAGCTGTTACGTGAGGGTAATCATCAGTCTTATATATACCCGGCAAGCGCTAACATGCTTTGCCTTGGTATCTCTCTCTGCAAGTGCCCTGACCGCTGGAACCTGAACCTGAACCTGAACCTGAACCTGAACCTGAACCTGAACCTGAACCTGAACCTGAACCTGAACCTGAACCTTGTACCCTGTACCCTGTATCTACCTGACCTGTCCCTTTCCAATCCTGAGCCCATCCATCCGTCCTTACCCATCGACTGATTCCACGGTGTATGACCTCGGCCTGGCTTTCATTAACGTCTCCGGTAGTTCCTATTTATTGTATATATATTTCTTGCTGTTGTGGTTGGTTGTGCACTGTATGTTTTCACTTTCCTTTTATTTATAATAAACACTTGTTATTTTCACGCACATTCGTTCTGGGTTTCCTCTGTGCAGTCCACACAGTCTGGTCTAATAATTCCCTGACAGTATACCAAGGCCATCCCTGACCAGACGTGGCTGCATTGAGGAACCATCCCGACCTGTTAGTCGGCCAATATGGATTTCAATGAAATCTCGTATTATTCTCTGCTGGCAGAAGAGGATGGTGAATATTGTCGCCAGCTTCTAAAAGGGTGGACTAGTGACCAGCTGATGGAAACCATCCGATCAGCTCATTCCCTGGTGGATCAGGGCTACATGTCATTTGAGGATGTACAACCCTTGATCCAGTTATGTGCAAAGCCAGCCCTGTCATGTTATCCCGAAGGAAGTGATGATTTTTCTCCCCCCTTCAATTTGGGCCAAGTTGAATCTCTGGTATGGTTGTTAGAGGATGATCCAGCCTATTTCATGGAATGTTATTCCTCTTGTCCATGGCAGGTGTTGTCTGATTGCATCTATTCAGTGCAATCTCTGGTTAGTCAGGCTGTGTGTGAATCAGTGTTTGTTCAATCTGTACTACAAGCATGGTCAGATCTCCTGCGTTTAGCCAAGCCACAACCTTCCAGCCCTGTCATTAACCACCTGCCTTCCCAAGTAACTATCTCCCCATTGCCTACGGCAACCTCAGCTACAGCCCAGTCTACTCCACTTCCTACCAAATACTATTATCCTGTCACCAAGTGTTGCACCTATCCTGCCTTCAATCCACCTGCCTCTTCTCCTCCACCTGTAACAATCCCACAGAACCCTCCTCCTGCCACTGTTCCTTGGTCTTCCTTTTGCCCAGATACTTTCTTTTCTTACAGCCCTGCACCTACCTACAAAGCTGCAGTGGCTAAGTCAAAAAAGAAACGAAAGTTCTTTCCGACCCGCACAATCCTGCCAGTAACCCAACCTGCCTCCGCACCAACCAACCCAGTCCCAGCCACCCAGCCTGACGTCCCAGTTTCTGCTACCCAGCCTGACGTCCCGGCTACCCAGCCTGACGTCCCGGTTACCCAGCCTGACGTCCTGCTGCCTACCTTCCAGTCCAACGTGACAGCCTTCCAGTCTGATGTTGTGCTGCCTGCCTTCCAGTCTGATGTTGTGCCACCTGCCTTCCAGTCTGATGTTGTGCCACCTGCCTTCCAGTCTGATGTTGTGCCACCTGCCTTCCAGTCTGATGTTGTGCCACCTGCCTTTCAGTCTGATGTCGTGCCACCTGCCTTTCAGTCTGATGTCGTGCCACCTGCCTTTCAGTCTGATGTTGTGCCACCTGCCTTTCAGTCTGATGTCGTGCCACCTGCCCTCCAGCCTGATGTCCCGGCCTTCCAGCCTGACGCCCTCCAGCCTGATGTCCCGGCCTTCCAGCCTGACGCCCTCCAGCCTGATGTCCCGGCCTTCCAGCCTGACGCCCTCCAGCCTGATGTCCCGGCCTTCCAGCCTGACGCCCTCCAGCCTGATGTCCCGGCCTTCCAGCCTGACGCCCTCCAGCCTGATGTCCCGGCCTTCCAGCCTGACGCCCTCCAGCCTGACGCCTTCCAGCCTGATGTCCCGGCCTTGCAGCCTGATGTCCCGGCCTTGCAGCCTGATGTCCCGGCCTTGCAGCCTGATGCCTTGCAGCCTGATGTCCCGGCCTTGCAGCCTGATGCCTTGCAGCCTGATGTCCCGGCCTTGCAGCCTGATGCCTTGCAGCCTGATGTCCCGGCCTTGCAGCCTGATGTCCCGGCCTTGCAGCCTGATGCCTTGCAGCCTGATGTCCCGGCCTTGCAGCCTGATGTCCCGGCCTTGCAGCCTGATGTCCCGGCCTTGCAGCCTGATGCCTTGCAGCCTGATGTCCCGGCCTTCCAGTCTGATGTCCCGGCCTTCCAGCCTGACGCCTTGCAGTCTGATGTCCCGGCCTTGCAGTCTGATGTCCCGGCCTTGCAGCCTGATGTCTTGCAGCCTGATGTCTTGCAGCCTGATGTCTTGCAGTCTGATGTCCCGGCCTTCCAGTCTGATGTCTTGCAGTCTGATGTCCCGGCCTTCCAGTCTGATGTCTTGCAGTCTGATGTCCCGGCCTTCCAGTCTGATGTCTTGCAGCCTGATGTCCCGGCCTTGCAGCCTGATGTCCCGGCCTTGCAGCCTGATGTCCCGGCCTTGCAGCCTGATGCCTTGCAGCCTGATGTCCCGGCCTTGCAGCCTGATGCCTTGCAGCCTGATGTCCCGGCCTTGCAGCCTGATGCCTTGCAGCCTGATGTCCCGGCCTTGCAGCCTGATGCCTTGCAGCCTGATGTCCCGGCCTTGCAGCCTGATGCCTTGCAGCCTGATGTCCCGGCCTTGCAGCCTGATGCCTTGCAGCCTGATGTCCCGGCCTTGCAGCCTGATGCCTTGCAGCCTGATGTCCCGGCCTTGCAGCCTGATGCCTTGCAGCCTGATGTCCCGGCCTTGCAGCCTGATGCCTTGCAGCCTGATGTCCCGGCCTTGCAGCCTGATGCCTTGCAGCCTGATGTCCCGGCCTTCCAGTCTGATGTCTTGCAGTCTGATGTCCCGGCCTTCCAGCCTGACGCCTTGCAGTCTGATGTCCCGGCCTTGCAGTCTGATGTCCCGGCCTTGCAGCCTGATGTCTTGCAGCCTGATGTCTTGCAGCCTGATGTCTTGCAGTCTGATGTCCCGGCCTTCCAGTCTGATGTCTTGCAGTCTGATGTCCCGGTCTTCCAGTCTGATGCCTTGCAGTCTGATGTCCCGGCCTTCCAATCTGATGCCCTGCAGTCTGATGTCCCGGCCTTCCAGTCTGATGTCCCGGCCTTCCAGTCTGATGTCCCGGCCTTCCAGTCTGATGTCCCGGCCTTCCAGTCTGATGCCTTCCAGCCTGATGCTCCAGCTTGCCAGCCTGATGCTCCAGCTTGCCAGCCTGATGTTCCAGCTTGCCAGCCTGATGTTCCAGCTTGCCAGCCTGATGTCTTTGCTTGCCAGCCTGATGTCTTTGCTTGCCAGCCTGATGTCCTTGCTTGCCAGCCTGATGCTGCAGCTTTCCAGCCTGATGCTGCAGCTTTCCAGCCTGATGCTGCAGCTTTCCAGCCTGATGCTCCAGCTTGCCAGCCTGATGCTCCAGCTTGCCAGCCTGATGTTCCAGCTTGCCAGCCTGATGTTCCAGCTTGCCAGCCTGATGTTCCAGCTTGCCAGCCTGATGCTCCTGCTTGCCAGCCTGATGCTCCTGCTTGCCAGCCTGATGTCTTTGCTTGCCAGCCTGATGTCTTTGCTTGCCAGCCTGATGTCTTTGCTTGCCAGCCTGATGTCTTTGCTTGCCAGCCTGATGTCTTTGCTTTCCAGCCTGATGTTCCAGCTTTCCAGCCTGATGTTCCAGCTTTCCAGCCTGATGTTCCAGCTTTCCAGCCTGATGTTCCAGCTTTCCAGCCTGATGTTCCAGCTTTCCAGCCTGATGTCTTTGCTTGCCAGCCTGATGTCTTTGCTTGCCAGCCTGATGTCTTTGCTTGCCAGCCTGATGTCTTTGCTTGCCAGCCTGATGTCTTTGCTTGCCAGCCTGATGTCTCTGCCTCCCAGTCTGACGTGCCCGCTGTCTGCCCTGACGTGCCCGCTGTCTGCCCTGACGTGCCCGCTGTCTGCCCTGACGTGCCCGCTGTCTGCCCTGACGTGCCCGCTGTCTGCCCTGACGTGCCCGCTGTCCGATTTGAAGTGCCCGGTACCCAGCTTGACGTGCCCTCATCCATGGTGTGGTTTGAGGCCATTAACCTGGGACAATTACACCTGGTTGGAGCGTCCGGAGGCCGCTCCTTTGAGGGGGGGTACTGTCATGAAAAGATCCACCCGTTGGTGGCGCTGTTGATCTTTTGGATTGCAGTACCAGTGTCCACCAGCGGGTGTCTTCTAACACCCAGGGCCTGTAATAAGAGGACCTACCTCTTGGTGGCACTATTTGATCCCTGGACTGTAGTACCGGTGCTCACCAGCGGGTGTACTCCGGCAGTGTGGAGCAGACAGCATCTGCTCCGATCAGCTGTTACGTGAGGGTAATCATCAGTCTTATATATACCCGGCAAGCGCTAACATGCTTTGCCTTGGTATCTCTCTCTGCAAGTGCCCTGACCGCTGGAACCTGAACCTGAACCTGAACCTTGTACCCTGTATCTACCTGACCTGTCCCTTTCCAATCCTGAGCCCATCCATCCGTCCTTACCCATCGACTGATTCCACGGTGTATGACCTCGGCCTGGCTTTCATTAACGTCTCCGGTAGTTCCTATTTATTGTATATATATTTCTTGCTGTTGTGGTTGGTTGTGCACTGTATGTTTTCACTTTCCTTTTATTTATAATAAACACTTGTTATTTTCACGCACATTCGTTCTGGGTTTCCTCTGTGCAGTCCACACAGTCTGGTCTAATAATTCCCTGACAATAGGGCAGCGGTCAGCAGTGGTGCACCTCAACCCTATCTATTGTGGACCGATAGCGGTCCTTACAGAACAGCAGACTGTACCGCACTCAACCCTATGTACTGTAGCACCCTAGACCAAGTTACCAGTCCTTATAGGAACTTTTGTGGACCAAGCAGGTTGTGTGTTAGTGATTAGCAGACTGTACGTCAGTCCCTATACCAATGAAGGACTGCTGCAGTATAGGGCAGCAGTCAGCAGTAGTGCACCTCAACCCTATCTATTGTGGACCGATAGCGGTCCTTACAGAACAGCAGACTGTACCGCACTCAACCCTATGTACTGTAGCACCCTAGACCAAGTTACCAGTCCTTATAAGAACTTTTGTGGACCAAGCAGGTTGTGTGTTAGTGATTAGCAGACTGTACGTCAGTCCCTATACCAATGAAGGACTGCTGCAGTATAGGGCAGCAGTCAGCAGTAGTGCACCTCAACCCTATGTATTGTGGACCGATAACAGTCCTTATAGAATAGCAGACTGTACCTCACTCAACCCTATGTACTGTAGCACCCTAGACCAAGTTACCAGTCCTTATAAGAACTTTTGTGGACCAAGCAGGTTGTGTGTTAGTGATTAGCAGACTGTACGTCAGTCCCTATACCAATGAAGGACTGCTGCAGTATAGGGCAGCAGTCAGCAGTAGTGCACCTCAACCCTATCTATTGTGGACCGATAGCGGTCCTTACAGAACAGCAGACTGTACCGCACTCAACCCTATGTACTGTAGCACCCTAGACCAAGTTACCAGTCCTTATAGGAACTTTTGTGGACCAAGCAGGTTGTGTGTTAGTGATTAGCAGACTGTACGTCAGTCCCTATACCAATGAAGGACTGCTGCAGTATAGGGCAGCGGTCAGCAGTGGTGCACCTCAACCCTATCTATTGTGGACCGATAGCGGTCCTTACAGAACAGCAGACTGTACCGCACTCAACCCTATGTACTGTAGCACCCTAGACCAAGTTACCAGTCCTTATAGGAACTTTTGTGGACCAAGCAGGTTGTGTGTTAGTGATTAGCAGACTGTACGTCAGTCCCTATACCAATGAAGGACTGCTGCAGTATAGGGCAGCGGTCAGCAGTGGTGCACCTCAACCCTATCTATTGTGGACCGATAGCGGTCCTTACAGAACAGCAGACTGTACCGCACTCAACCCTATGTACTGTAGCACCCTAGACCAAGTTACCAGTCCTTATAGGAACTTTTGTGGACCAAGCAGGTTGTGTGTTAGTGATTAGCAGACTGTACGTCAGTCCCTATACCAATGAAGGACTGCTGCAGTATAGGGCAGCGGTCAGCAGTGGTGCACCTCAACCCTATCTATTGTGGACCGATAGCGGTCCTTACAGAACAGCAGACTGTACCGCACTCAACCCTTTGTACTGTAGCACCCTAGACCAAGTTACCAGTCCTTATAGGAACTTTTGTGGACCAAGCAGGTTGTGTGTTAGTGATTAGCAGACTGTACGTCAGTCCCTATACCAAAGAAGGACTGCTGCAGTATAGGGCAGCGGTCAGCAGTGGTGCACCTCAACCCTATGTATTGTGGACCGATAGCGGTCCTTACAGAACAGCAGACTGTACCGCACTCAACCCTATGTACTGTAGCACCCTAGACCAAGTTACCAGTCCTTATAGGAACTTTTGTGGACCAAGCAGGTTGTGTGTTAGTGATTAGCAGACTGTACGTCAGTCCCTATACCAATGAAGGACTGCTGCAGTATAGGGCAGCGGTCAGCAGTGGTGCACCTCAACCCTATCTATTGTGGACCGATAGCGGTCCTTACAGAACAGCAGACTGTACCGCACTAAACCCTATGTACTGTAGCACCCTAGACCAAGCTACCAGTCCTTATAGGAACTTTTGTGGACCAAGCAGGTTGTGTGTTAGTGATTAGCAGACTGTACGTCAGTCCCTATACCAATGAAGGACTGCTGCAGTATAGGGCAGCGGTCAGCAGTGGTGCACCTCAACCCTATGTATTGTGGACCGATAGCGGTCCTTACAGAACAGCAGACTGTACCGCACTCAACCCTATGTACTGTAGCACCCTAGACCAAGTTACCAGTCCTTATAGGAACTTTTGTGGACCAAGCAGGTTGTGTGTTAGTGATTAGCA
Organism: Lithobates pipiens; assembly: GCF_037356315.1. NCBI lineage: Eukaryota > Metazoa > Chordata > Amphibia > Anura > Ranidae > Lithobates > Lithobates pipiens. The sequence continues at coordinate 593,071,043 of NW_027507764.1, read as the reverse complement.
GACTGTACGTCAGTCCCTATACCAATGAAGGACTGCTGCAGTATAGGGCAGCGGTCAGCAGTGGTGCACCTCAACCCTATCTATTGTGGACCGATAGCGGTCCTTACAGAACAGCAGACTGTACCGCACTCAACCCTATGTACTGTAGCACCCTAGACCAAGTTACCAGTCCTTATAGGAACTTTTGTGGACCAAGCAGTTTGTGTGTTAGTGATTAGCAGACTGTACGTCAGTCCCTATACCAATGAAGGACTGCTGCAGTATAGGGCAGCAGTCAGCAGTAGTGCACCTCAACCCTATCTATTGTGGACCGATAGCGGTCCTTACAGAACAGCAGACTGTACCGCACTCAACCCTATGTACTGTAGCACCCTAGACCAAGTTACCAGTCCTTATAGGAACTTTTGTGGACCAAGCAGGTTGTGTGTTAGTGATTATCAGACTGTACGTCAGTCCCTATACCAATGAAGGACTGCTGCAGTATAGGGCAGCAGTCAGCAGTAGTGCACCTCAACCCTATGTATTGTGGACCGATAACAGTCCTTATAGAATAGCAGACTGTACCGCACTCAATCCTATGTACTGTAGCACCCTAGACCAAGTTACTATTCCTTATAAGAACTTTTGTGGACCAAGCAGGTTGTGTGTTAGTGATTAGCAGACTGTACGTCAGTCCCTATACCAATGAAGGACTGCTGCAGTATAGGGCAGCGGTCAGCAGTGGTGCACCTCAACCCTATCTATTGTGGACCGATAGCGGTCCTTACAGAACAGCAGACTGTACCGCACTCAACCCTATGTACTGTAGCACCCTAGACCAAGTTACCAGTCCTTATAGGAACTTTTGTGGACCAAGCAGGTTGTGTGTTAGTGATTAGCAGACTGTACGTCAGTCCCTATACCAATGAAGGACTGCTGCAGTATAGGGCAGCGGTCAGCAGTGGTGCACCTCAACCCTATCTATTGTGGACCGATAGCGGTCCTTACAGAACAGCAGACTGTACCGCACTCAACCCTATGTACTGTAGCACCCTAGACCAAGTTACCAGTCCTTATAGGAACTTTTGTGGACCAAGCAGGTTGTGTGTTAGTGATTAGCAGACTGTACGTCAGTCCCTATACCAATGAAGGACTGCTGCAGTATAGGGCAGCGGTCAGCAGTGGTGCACCTCAACCCTATCTATTGTGGACCGATAGCGGTCCTTACAGAACAGCAGACTGTACCGCACTCAACCCTATGTACTGTAGCACCCTAGACCAAGTTACCAGTCCTTATAGGAACTTTTGTGGACCAAGCAGGTTGTGTGTTAGTGATTAGCAGACTGTACGTCAGTCCCTATACCAATGAAGGACTGCTGCAGTATAGGGCAGCGGTCAGCAGTGGTGCACCTCAACCCTATCTATTGTGGACCGATAGCGGTCCTTACAGAACAGCAGACTGTACCGCACTTAACCCTTTGTACTGTAGCACCCTAGACCAAGTTACCAGTCCTTATAGGAACTTTTGTGGACCAAGCAGGTTGTGTGTTAGTGATTAGCAGACTGTACGTCAGTCCCTATACCAATGAAGGACTGCTGCAGTATAGGGCAGCGGTCAGCAGTGGTGCACCTCAACCCTATCTATTGTGGACCGATAGCGGTCCTTACAGAACAGCAGACTGTACCGCACTCAACCCTATGTACTGTAGCACCCTAGACCAAGTTACCAGTCCTTATAGGAACTTTTGTGGACCAAGCAGGTTGTGTGTTAGTGATTAGCAGACTGTACGTCAGTCCCTATACCAATGAAGGACTGCTGCAGTATAGGGCAGCAGTCAGCAGTAGTGCACCTCAACCCTATCTATTGTGGACCGATAGCGGTCCTTACAGAACAGCAGACTGTACCGCACTCAACCCTATGTACTGTAGCACCCTAGACCAAGTTACCAGTCCTTATAGGAACTTTTGTGGACCAAGCAGGTTGTGTGTTAGTGATTATCAGACTGTACGTCAGTCCCTATACCAATGAAGGACTGCTGCAGTATAGGGCAGCAGTCAGCAGTAGTGCACCTCAACCCTATGTATTGTGGACCGATAACAGTCCTTATAGAATAGCAGACTGTACCTCACTCAACCCTATGTACTGTAGCACCCTAGACCAAGTTACCAGTCCTTATAAGAACTTTTGTGGACCAAGCAGGTTGTGTGTTAGTGATTAGCAGACTGTACGTCAGTCCCTATACCAATGAAGGACTGCTGCAGTATAGGGCAGCAGTCAGCAGTAGTGCACCTCAACCCTATCTATTGTGGACCGATAGCGGTCCTTACAGAACAGCAGACTGTACCGCACTCAACCCTATGTACTGTAGCACCCTAGACCAAGTTACCAGTCCTTATAGGAACTTTTGTGGACCAAGCAGGTTGTGTGTTAGTGATTAGCAGACTGTACGTCAGTCCCTATACCAATGAAGGACTGCTGCAGTATAGGGCAGCGGTCAGCAGTGGTGCACCTCAACCCTATCTATTGTGGACCGATAGCGGTCCTTACAGAACAGCAGACTGTTCCGCACTCAACCCTATGTACTGTAGCACCCTAGACCAAGTTACCAGTCCTTATAGGAACTTTTGTGGACCAAGCAGGTTGTGTGTTAGTGATTAGCAGACTGTACGTCAGTCCCTATACCAATGAAGGACTGCTGCAGTATAGGGCAGCGGTCAGCAGTGGTGCACCTCAACCCTATCTATTGTGGACCGATAGCGGTCCTTACAGAACAGCAGACTGTACCGCACTCAACCCTATGTACTGTAGCACCCTAGACCAAGTTACCAGTCCTCATAGGAACTTTTGTGGACCAAGCAGGTTGTGTGTTAGTGATTAGCAGACTGTACGTCAGTCCCTATACCAATGAAGGACTGCTGCAGTATAGGGCAGCAGTCAGCAGTAGTGCACCTCAACCCTATCTATTGTAGACCGATAGCGGTCCTTACAGAACAGCAGACTGTACCGCACTCAACCCTATGTACTGTAGCACCCTAGACCAAGTTACCAGTCCTTATAGGAACTTTTGTGGACCAAGCAGGTTGTGTGTTAGTGATTAGCAGACTGTACGTCAGTCCCTATACCAATGAAGGTCTGCTGCAGTATAGGGCAGCGGTCAGCAGTGGTGCACCTCAACCCTATCTATTGTGGACCGATAGCTGTCCTTACAGAACAGCAGACTGTACCGCACTCAACCCTATGTACTGTAGCACCCTAGACCAAGTTACCAGTCCTTATAGGAACTTTTGTGGACCAAGCAGGTTGTGTGTTAGTGATTAGCAGACTGTACGTCAGTCCCTATACTGCTGAAGGACTGCTGCAGTATAGGTCAGCGGTCAGCAGTGGTGCACCTCAACCCTATCTATTGTGGACCGATAGCGGTCCTTACAGAACAGCAGACTGTACCGCACTCAACCCTATGTACTGTAGCACCCTAGACCAAGTTACCAGTCCTTATAGAAACTTTTGTGGACCAAGCAGGTTGTGTGTTAGTGATTAGCAGACTGTACTTCAGTCCCTATACCAATGAAGGACTGCTGCAGTATAGGGCAGCGGTCAGCAGTGGTGCACCTCAACCCTATGTATTGTGGTCCGATAGCGGTCCTTACAGAACAGCAGACTGTACCGCACTCAACCCTATGTACTGTAGCACCCTACACAGACCAAGTTACCAGTCCTGATAAAGAGCTTTGTGGAACAAGTGAGTTGTGAATGATTAGCAGACTGCAGCACAAGGGCAGCAGTCAAGTATAATATTCTTTCTATATTTGGAAGAAAGAATATTATACGTGTACAAGCCTATTACCGTACCACTGATACCAGTCCTGAAAAGAACCTTTGTGGAACAAATAGTAACAGCAAGTCTTTAAACTGACCCTCACTGCCTGACACACTGCTTCCTTCCTGTCCCTATACAAAGTGGCAAAAAAGAGGAGACTGGAACAATTAGTGGTTACTGGAATAGCTCTTTTGTGGACCTGATAGTAACAGCTAATGATGATGATGATGATGATGATGATGATGATGATGATGATGACGACTAAACTGACTCTCCCTGTAGCACACACCGTCCTGTCCCTTTCTCTAAACTGACAAAAGACACTCAGGCTGCTGCAAGAATCAGTAGCACAGCAAACCTATATACACCTAACACCTATACCAGTCCTGAAAAGAACTTTTGTGTACCAAATAGCTAGCGTTTTATCTCTCCCTACTCCACACAGCAACCTTTCCCTATAGTGACAGAAGAAAGAATGTAAAATGGCCACCGGATCGGGTGTATTTATAGGTTAGGGGGAATGTCCAAGTGTCCATGTGCTGTCATGTCTCAATTGGCTGTCCTGTACCCCATGATAGACGTGTCATCATAGGTCAAAGTTCTTTTACACATTAAACATGTAAGTCCGCCGGGGCGAACGACTGCAAAAGGCGAGCGAACGAGCGGACCGCGAACGACCGAAATTCGCCGCAAAACGACCGCCGGGCGAACCGTTCGGCCATCACTACTCTCCCATATACTCTTGTTTTATTGAAGGAATGAGCCCTGCTGCAAAGCATTGCATCAAAAATTGTACTTAAACGCCCCTGTTAAACAGGGGCAGAAAAATTGGGCTGCTGGCATCACCCAGAACCAGAAATGTTCTTCCAACATATCAGCGGAGGAGGAAGAGGATAGACAATCAACATAACAGGACAGTCACTCAGCATCAGCATAGGCAGTCTTGAAGGGATGTGGTGTTTAAAAAAAAATTATTCGGTTACATCAGCTTCAGGTGCTTGGTAGCTGTGGGTGATCCAAGACTGATTCATCTTTATGAAGGTCAGTCGATTAACTGATTCGGTGGACAGGCGCACCCTGTGATCAGTAACAAAGCCACCAGCAGCACTGAAGGTGCGTTCCGAAAGAACGCTGGATGCAGGACAGGCCAGTAGCTCAATTGCATACTGTGCAAGCTCTGGCCAGTGATCCATCCTCAAGACCCAGTAAGCCAGAGGATTTTTGGTGGGAAAGGTGTCCAAGTCTGACCTTGCCCCTAGGTATTCCTGCACCATGTAAATCAGACGCTGGCGATGGTTGCTGGAACCGATCATACCTTGGGGCTGCGGACTAAAAAATTGGCTGAAAGCATCAGTCAGACGGCCGCCTTCTCCACCGCTCCTTCTGACCGATGCCTCAGCAACACGTTGTCCAGGACCAGGAGTTTATAACCTCCCAGTCTCTGGGAACGTGTTGCACAGACCTTTCTGCAAGGCCTCCCAGAGATGTCTCATCCTCTGCTCCCTCTGCGATGGCAAGATAAGGTCGGCAACCTTACCCTTGTACCGTGGATCAAGGAGAGTGGCCAGCCAGTAATGGTCCCTCTCCTTGATCCGAAGAATACGAGGATCCTTCCGCGGGCTTTGCAGGATCAGGGAGGCCATGCAGCGTAGGTTAGCTGAGGCATTCGGTCCGGAGTCCTCTGGGTCACTAAGGACAACATGATCCGCAGCTACCTCCTCCCAGCCACGTACAAGTCCACGTGTTTCTTGGGACTGTAAATCATCCCTACAAGACTGCTGCTGCTGATGCTGAGTGCCAGCCTCCACCTCTATGCTGACACAATCATCCTCCTCATCCTCTTCCTGTGTGATGGGTGGCACAGCAGGAACACTGTCTGGATAAAGGGGGCCTTGAGAGGCAAGGAAGTCCTCCTCTTCCTGCCTCTGTTCTGCCTAAAGTGCCCTGTCCATTATTCCACGCAGCGTATGCTCCAAGAGGTGGACAAGAGGTACAGTGTCACTGATGCATGCACTGTCAGTGCTCACCATCCTTGTGGCCTCCTCAAACGGTGACAGGACAGTGCATGCATCCCTGATCATGCCCCACTGGCGTGGTGAGAAAAAACCGAGCTCCCCTGACCCTGTCCTGGTGCCGTAGTCGCACAGGTACTCATTGATGGCCCTCTGCTGCGTGTGCAGCCGCTGCAGCATGGCCAACGTTGAGTTCCACCTGGTGGGCATGTCACATATAAGGAGGTTCTTGGGCAGGTTCAACTCCTTTTGGAGCTCAGCCAGCCGAGCACAGGCATTAAATGATCGGCGGAAATGCACACAGACTTTCCTGGCCTGCTTCAGGACATCCTGTAAGCCGGGGTACCTGCCCAAGAACCGCTGCACCACCAGGTTAAGGACGTGAGCTACACAGGGCACATGGGTCAGTTGTCCCTGTCGGAGGGCGGAGAGGAGGTTGGTGCCATTGTCGCAAACCACCATTCCTGGCTTAAGCTGGCGTGGCGTCAACCACCTCTCGGCCTGCCCCTGCAGAGCTGACAAAACATCCGCCCCAGTGTGGCTCCTGTCCCCCAAACAAACCAGCGCAAGCACGGCATGGCATCGTTTTGCCTGCGTACTTGCGTAGCCCCTGGAGCGCCTACGAAGCACCGCTGGTTCTGAGGACAGAGCACTGGAAGAGGCCATGGAGGAAGAAGAAGAGGAGTGGGTGGAGGAGAGAGGTGTGTCACAACCAATAGTAGCATTTTGGAGGCGTGGTGGTGGAACAACCTCCAACACTACTGCACCTTGTCCTGCATCCTTCCCAGCTGCCAGAAGAGTGACCCAATGGGCCGTGAAAGACAGGTAACGTCCCTGTCCATGCCTGCTGGACCATGAGTCAGTGGTAATATGCACCTTACCGCTGACCGCCCTGTCCAGCGAGGCAAGGACATTGCCTTCCACATGCCGGTAGAGAGCCGGAATCGCCTTCCGTGAGAAAAAGTGGCGTTTGGGGACCTGCCACTGAGGAACCGCACATTGTACAAACTCACGGAAGGGGGCCGAGTCTACCAACTGAAAAGGCAGCAGCTGAAGTGCTAGCAATTTAGCCAAGCTAGCATTCAACCGCTGGGCATGTGGATGGCTGGGAGTGAACTTCTTTCACCGGTCCAGCAGCTGGGGCAGGAACATTTGCCTGCTATAATCGGACGTGGGTGTACCGCTAGCAGAGTTCCCGGAAGCACTTGGCTGTGACACACCTAATTCTACACCTTCATTCCTCTCAGAGCAGGTTTCAGAGAGGACTGAAGGTCTAGTGGGGTTGGAGATGCCAGCTGATGAGGAGCAAGGAGAGGTCCGCTTTGTTCTTTGGTGTGGGTCTTTGAGGTACACTTGCCAACGAGCTGCATGGCAGGTCAACATATGTCTGGTCAAGCATGTGGTGCCCAAGCGGCTGATGTTTTGGCCACGCGAGATACGCTTGAGACATATGTTGCAAATAGCAGCGGTGCGATCTGATGCACTCGTCTCAAAAAAGGCCCACAGCAAAGAACTTTTAGAATAACATGCAGAGGCAGCGCCCTGCACAGGCGGAGCTCTGCGGTGTGATTCAGTCGGTGTGCTGCCCCTAAGCTGGCCCCCGGAGGGCATCCTGCCTCGTTGGACATGTGCCTCCTCCTCCTCCTCTCTCCTACCAGGCACCCACGTGGAGTCAGTGCCCTCATCATCCTCTCCCTCTTCATCGCTGTAGCAAACCTGGCAGTATGCTGCAGGTTGTGGAACATGACTGCCAGATTCCTGTCCTTCTTGAGCATCCCCTCTCTCTGCGCTCACGCTACTGCCTTCCTCTAGCTGAGTGTCATCATCAGAGCCCACAAAACACTGGGCATCCTCCTGGAGCATGTACCCAACACTGTGCTCAAAGAGTTCAGGAGACTCCTCAGGAGGACGTGGTGGGTCTAGGGAAGCAGTCACTGATGATGACATTGAGAGGAGGGAAGACGATGCGTTGGCAGATGCTTTGCTAGTACCCTGAGACTGGGTGAGAGAGGATGAGGAGGATGAAGAGGGCTTGGTCATCCACTCTACCAAGTCGTTGGCATGTTGCGGCTCAACATGTCCAGCTGCCGAAAAGAAGGACAAGCATGTCCCATGGCCACGTGCTGATGGCAATGCACCGCGTCCACGACCAGCACTGTTGTCTCTAGACACAGAGCCTGCTTGCCCTCTTTTATCGGCTCGCGCCTGTCTGCCTCTCCTTGCTGGCCTTCCAGACATGGTAATGGCCTGAAGGGAGTTGGGTAAAACAGCAGTTGGGTAGTTTATATTGTGCTGGAGGCACACAACACCCACTAACTCCTGCAGATGCCTTTATTATAGAACAGCAGAGATAAAGGGGTATATACAGATGTATACTGTGCTGTGCTGGAGGCACACACAACTTCCAATAACTCCTGCAGATGGCAAGTGGGCTCAAATAGAGAAGAGCTATGTAGGTGGATATAGCGGTATGTACTGGGTACAGAGCACGCAGATAGCATGCACAAGCTCCTAACACTACTGACTGCAAGCTCTATTATAAAAGATAGATCACTAGCTATATAGGTGAGGTGAATATAGTGGTGTATACTGCGGTCAGGGCACAGACAACAACCACTACACAACAGCAAGATCGAAAATCGTCCGAAAACGATCGGTGTGTACTGTGTTGAAGGTACACAGAACACCCACTGCTTCAAACGCCAACACACTACACAAGGCCGCCGCGCTGGCGGCCTTATATAGTGTGGGGTTTGCACTACACAGCCTGAGCTATGATTGGCCACAGGCATCCTGCCTGTGGCCAATCATTGCTCTCCTCGCTGCTGGCGCTGCGATTGGCCAAGCATGCAGGGTCACAGTGCATGCTTGGCCAATCATGAGCCAGCAATGCACTGCGCCATCGCAGTGCATTGTGGGCCGTGAGCGCCACACGAATTTGGCGCGAACGGACCAAAACGTTCGGACTTCGCCGAATGGGTGAACAGCCGATGTTCGAGTCGAACGTATGTTCGACTCGAACACGAAGCTCATCCCTACTCACAATAAATATATATGCTTAAACTGCACAACCTGATGCTGAGTAGGTGTGTAAGGTTTGCCTGGATCCAATCCCTTAGGATGCTTACTGCCCAGAGCTCCTGTGTCTCCACTTACAGCCCCCTGACGCTCTGGGCTTTTTAAAACTGCTGCCTGGCGCCTGCGCAGTACAGTGCCGTGCACACCGACGTGTATGGCTCGCAACCACACTCCCCCCTCCTATTTTAGCCCGAGAGTGCACTCGGCGCGCGTGCACGCGCCAGCGTGCACGAGGACCGCCGGTATCCAGGGGGGGAAAGGAATCACCATTGGAGCTGCGTGGGACCCCCAGACTACGTGGGACCCCTGTATTACCTTATTGTGGCAGGGATTGCAGTGGAGACGTGAGAGATCTGGAGGAACCAGGCTTCACTGAGAAGGCATGTAAGTATGCATCAGGCTGCTCTTACTCCCTCTAGTGGTGGAAACCAGGTAAGACATACTACTACTCAATGAAGAAATCCATAATATAATTTATATAGGATTAACTTCCCTTACCTGTCCAGCCTTCACCCATCACGGCGGGCAGAGTTGTGCCAACCTTCAGGTTTTTTTGGGGTTCTTTCTCAGAAGAACCTCCTACCTGGACCTTGTAAAAGACTCTGCCAGAAACTTTCGTGCCACTATGTAAAATAGTACACCAAGTCTGGTTTTCCCAGAGCCCAGTCTTCCAATAGAAGAGGACTTACAGGCCAAACCTCGTTACTTCGGATGACGAGGCCCGGGTACCATATCATCTTGGGAGTCAAAATATTGGCCCGAGATATGGATCCAGTTAGTTGTAGCCCTTAGGCCCCCACAGGGACCTGCACAGAGCTTTCTTCATAGCAGTGCACATGTTTTACGTGACCAACCACCATAGACACTGGCGAAAAAACTGAGGTGCCTCCCATATGGGAGGGGTTATATAGGGGAGCAATTCTCCTTAATTGAGGATTAACCAGTGTCCAATCACCAGAGGTGCCTATATAACCCACTATGTAATGAGCTCCTGTGTCCCGTGATGTATGATCAAGAAAAGTAGATTTGAAGAATAGGACTTTGTTAGAATTAGGTGCATATATGTTTGCAAAAGTAATCGGTTTACCATATAATGTGCTTTTCAAAAAAATATAACGACCATCAACATCAATGCATTTATCATTTATTTGGAAAGGGCAGTGTTTAGCAAATAAAATAGATACCCCATTAGATTTGTAAAATCTATTTGTTGCATGGAAAAAAGTTGGAAAACGTGTATCATGAAGCCTAGGAATAGCATGCATTTTAATATGAGTTTCCTTCAAAAAAATTATATCGGCTTTACTTTTATGCATAGAATGAAGTAATTGAGAACGTTTTTCCGGTATATTAAATCCTTTTACATTTAAAGAAATGAGTTTAAGAGAAGGTAATGTAATCTTAGAAGAAGAAAAAGACACTATAAATTAAAATAATAGACACCTATAATGATGAAAATTAGGTGAATATGTGTCAGTGGTAAAGACTATCACTAATAATAAATTATCACCAGGGAAAACAAAGGGAAGTATTAAAAATAAAAATAAAAATAAATAAATAAATAAAATAAAATAAAATAAAAAATGGACGACAAAAAAATTTCAAAATTATAATCCGTTAACTAGTAAAAAGTAATTTACTAATTCGAAGATGTTACACACTAAGGGCCGGTTCACACAGCGGGCGATGCGAGGCGACACGACTCGCCTCGCCTCGCTCCCGCAAGTCGCGCTCCGTTCTGTACAATGGAACCGTTCTGAGAGGAGCGACTCGAGTCGCTCCGACTCAGAAAAAAGGTTCCTGTACTACTTCTGGGCGACTTCGGGGGCGACTTGCATTGACTTCTATACAGAAGTCATCTGCAAGTCGCCGCTGAGGTCGCCGCAGGTCGCGGCGAGGCAAGTCGGAGACGCCTCGCCGCGCCTGCAGTGTGAACCGGCCCTAACAAAACAGTGTAAACGGAAATTAGCAGTGGTATGAAGTTAATTACAAGAAAAAAATAAATTAAAAATCGGTAATCAAAACCACTTCTGGGTACGAAACCAGAGACTGAGTAAATATGTCTCAAAAATCAATACATAGTAACCTGCTATACAGAGAATAATAATATAGAAGGAGGTATTAAAGTATATGACTTTCTAATCATTCCTCTTTTTCTCCTTTTTTCCTTCTTTTCTTTTTCTTTTCTTTCTTTTCTCTTCCTTTTTTTCTCTTCCCCCTTTCCTATCCCTTCTTTCTTTTTCTGACAAATAAATGATAATATTGCATGCTATAGTAGGATAGGATAATATGAATAGCATATAATATCCGTAAAAAAAAAAAGAAATGAAGGGAATCAATATTTAATAAAAAAAAAAAAAAAAATTCATGAGGAACTCATAAAATATGTAGGAATTAAAGGGAATTTAGTAGTATAGATAAAAATTTGGTAAAATAAATAAATACATTCATATTAAATTGATGAAATAATAAATCAGGAGTAAATAGAGTGATGAATATTATCATCGCTATAAGTAGGATGTAGTAATAAAAAGTAAAAATAAAAAAATTGAATAAGATCTACCACTACAGCAGAAGATACAGGGAAAGATCTGCTTAAAAAAAAATAAATAAATAAAAGTTAATAAACAATAGCAAAAAATTCCTAATAAAATATAAAGAAAAAAATTCATGAGGAATTCAGAAAATATGTATGAATAAAAGTGAACTTATTATCCTTGTCAAAAATTAGGTAAAGTAAATAAATAAATATATGTATAGTAAAATCATGACATAAAAAATCAGGAGAAAATAAAGCGGTGAAAATTATTATCGCTATATGTAAGATGTAGCAATAAAAATTAAGAAGTATCTAGAATAAATTAGAATAAGATAAATAAATTAATTAATAGTATCTACTATTACAGCAGAACATATAGGGAAAGAGTTGTTTAGAGATAGTTAATTGGTAATTAGAAGAAAACATCCTAAAAACAAAACAAACAAAAAAACACAATGTTACAATTTAGAAAATATAAATAAGTAGAGGATAAAAAAATATATTGATTCAATGTATCAAAGCAGTAAACAGAAGATAATAGAAGTCATGAAAATCCTCATAGTCACAACAGTGAAATCACAAACCAGAATGGATAATGGATGCAATAAATGCTATCATTGATCCCGACGAGCTCTTCTGGATCTAGGTGCAATCTGAGGGCTGGAATCCAGATGTATATCATTAGGGGTACGTGAGTAGGATTCAGAAGGAGATCTTCTTCTCCTGAAGCGAACATCCTGGGTTTCCATAGGTTCACTAATAGATGATATTTGAATCGGTATTTGAAATTCAGCATACCATTCCGGTACATCAATAAGTGGAATATTAAGTGCGTCACAAAAATGAGGAAGATCTTCAGGTACCTTAAGTAGAGCAGTGCGGCCTTGTGATGACGCAGATAAACAAAGGGGAAATTTCCATTGATAAGTAATACCATTTTTACGTAGGATTTCCAATGAAGGCTTAAGTTCTCTACGGCGTTGAAGGGTAATAGTAGAAAGGTCCTGAAACAATTGTAGATTGTTACCATTATGAGAACGTAACGATTTATTCCTTGCTTTCCGTAAGATATCTTCCTTGAGGATATAATCATTAATGTAACATATTACATCCCTCGGCGGATCAGACTCTTTGCCTTTGGGTCTAAGAGCGCGATGAATCCTCTCCATTGCAATCGGCATTTTTTGTTGAAAATACCAACTACTACATCTTGTAATTGATCTTGCGTAACATTTTTAGGAAGTCCTCGCAATCGTAAATTATGAAGTCTGCCACGATTGTCAAGGTCTTCCAAATGTCTATTATAATCACGAAGATGTAAAGAATGAGCATTAAGTATTGTTTGAGATTTAGCAATGTTGATGGAATGAGAAGCATTGATTTTCTCAATATCTTGGACTCTGCCCGCAATAGATTGAATATCAATACGTAATTCAGAGATGGCCGTCGTCATTTTTGCAGATAAAGAGTCCTTTATATCTGCCGCAATGGAACGGAGATCATTTAGACTTGGTGGTTGATTTGGTGAAAGTAAAATATTATTTTCACTATCAGCATGAGGCAATTGTGAAAGGGATGAATCGTCCTGTATTTGTAAATGTCCCGGCCGTAAAATTCTATTTGGTGAAGAAGCCATATCAGCCGATTGAGATCGGGACAAAACAGGCAGAAAACTAATCAATTCTGGAGATAAATCGTGGGTAGAATGGATACGTGAGATGGAAGAAGTTTCAGGGGATGTTCCCATAGAATTCCTTTAGGAAAATTATAAAGATTACCTCCGATAAGATTGAAAAATTGTCTTTGTATGCGGGAGCGGGAGACTTAAGCGACCATCTTCCTCAGCTGCCAATATAGGCCCCTTCCCAATATCTTTAACTTTTTGCTATAATAAATATCCCACATTTTTTATTAAAAAAAAAAAATTTCCTCAGTTTAGGCCAATCAATATGGATTCTTCTACATATTTTTGATAAAAAAAATTGCAATAAGCGTATATTTATTCGTTTGCGCAAAAGTTATAGTGTCTACAAAATAGGGTATCGATTTATGGCATTTTTATTATTTTTTTTTTTTTTTACTAGTAATGGTGGCGATCTGTGATTTTTATCAGGACTACGATATTGCGGCAGACAAATTGGACACGTTTGACACATTTTTGGGACCATTGACAATTATACAGAGATCAGTGCTATAAAAATGCACTGATTACTGTATAAATGTCACTGGCAGGGAAGGAGTTAACACTAGGGGGCGATCAAGGGGTTAACTGTGTTCCCTAGGTGTGTTCTAACGGTATGGGGGATGGGACTGTCTAGGAGAGAGAGATCGGTGTTCATACATAGTATGAACACGCGATCTGTCTATCCTCTCCTGAAAGAACTGGGATCTGTGTTTACACACACAGATTCCGGTTCTCTATCTGGCACGAGCAATCGCGGGAGCCCGCCGGGCACTCGCATTGGCTTCGGGTACACGCTGCGGGCGCGCGCCCCTAGTGGCCGAAAGGGCGAAACGACTGCGGCAGCTGGTCGGCAAGCGCTTAAACAATATACCGTATATTTCAGTACCATTTTATCGATCATATCATGCTGTAAACTTTATTTCCATGTGCAATTCTCCAGGTTCTAGCAAAGTAATGGTTTAGGCGGTATCTGTTGTCTGGGCGCTATAGTGAATTCCGTTTGGGCGCTAATTAGCACGATTTCGCTATTTTGACAGTAGTTATTCACGCGAACGAATATTAGCACTATTATCACTATAGTAAATGACCTCCATAGTAAACAGTTTACTATGCCCCAGCTATAAATTAATAAGAAAAAATCATTACTGATCATTGACTTTATTCATTAAGAAAAAGAAGCAACCGGTAAATTACACATTTGCCGGCTCCTTCCCCATTATCCATCTTGACAGATCCCCCACAGCAGCCATCGGGAGGTGGGAGGGAGAGTCCAAGCAGTGCTGTGGGGGAGAGGGGTGGCAGGAGAGAGTACACAGGAGCCCGGGGCAGCAGGACAGCGATAGGGAGGCAGTAGGAGCGGCATGTGGAGGAACCAATGTCTTCCATTTCCCTCCTGCAGCCGCTGAATGTCTAAGGGAGGGAGAGAAGGAGAAGCGGGCATTCAGCGGTTGCATGGAGGGGTCAGTTCCTCTACATACTGCCGCCTCCTATTCAGGCATAGAGGGGGGGCCTCACGGGCATACGCCCCTAATTGTTTGAATCTCTCATTGTATGGTAACCATGCTTGTTTTTTGTTCATGTTGCTCCATGTGATTGGTCCCTTTTGATATCCCTGTGCCCACCCAGGGAGTCTTTTTTTTTTTAACAGAAACATTTTTATTAGTAAAATAAAGCATCATTACAACTTATGCATAGTTCAACATATGCAGTTAGCTACACAGGTCATCACCATCAATCTTGCAGGTCAAAATGTCGCCGAGCATGAGTAGGACAGGGGCACGGGAACCGAGTATGTTATACAGGTAGTATGTACAGCCTGCAGACTTATAGTATAATACTGAATGGGTTTACACATGGAAAAAAAAGGACTTACCGTATTTATCGGCGTATAACACATGCCAGGGTATAACACGCACCCCAAGTTTAGGAGGGAATTTTAAGGAAAAATTTTTTTAGGAGGGAAGTTTAAGGAAAAAAACCTTACATTTAAATGCCCATCAATGCAGGCTTGTCAGTGTCATTTGCAGCCTTGTCCATCATTGCACCCGTGTCAGTGTCATATACAGCTTTGTCATGCAGCCTTGTCCACTAATGCAGCCTTGTCCATCAATGCAGCCTTGTCCACTATTGCAGCCTTGTCCACTAATGCAGCCTTGTCCACTAATGCAGCCTTGTCCACTATTGCAGCCTTGTCCACTAATGCAGCCTTGTCCATCAATGCAGCCTTGTCCACTATTGCAGCCTTGTCCACTAATGCAGCCTTGTCCATCAATGCAGCCTTGTCCACTATTGCAGCCTTGTCCACTAATGCAGCCTTGTCCATCAATGCAGCCTTGTCCACTATTGCAGCCTTGTCCACTATTGCAGCCTTGTCCATCAATGCAGCCTTGTCCCCTTGTCTGTGTAATTTTTCAGCTTTGTCTGTTTTATTTTTCGCTTTTATTTTTAAAAATGGCGCCGTCGAGATGTCCTGTGTATCTCGGCGGGGCTCGGTAGTTCTCGGCCGCCTTCGGCCGTTCTGGTAGACTTTCGGCTGACTTCGGCCCTTCCCGTCGGCTTTTGGCCGCCTTCGGTCCTTCTCGGCGGCTTTCGGCTGCCTTCGGCCCTTCTCGGTGGCTTTCGGCCGTTCTCGGCAGTTTTTGGCCACCGGGAAGGGCCGAAGGCAGCCGAAAGCCGACGAGAAGAGCCGAAGGCGGCCGAAAGCCGCCGAGAAGGGCCGAAAGCTGCAGAGAAGGGTCGAAGGCGGCTAATAGCCGCCCAGAGGCTCCAAAATGGTGGGGGATTGGCGTATAACACGCACCCGCGATTTTCCCCTGATTTTAAGGGGAAAAAAGTGCGTGTTATACGCCAATAAATACGGTATCCACCACTGCCATGAGGTTTCAGGACTACCGTGTTTCCCCGAAAGTAAGACAGTGTCTTACTTTCTTTTTATTCCCAAAAGCCCCACTATGTCTTACTTTCGGGGTATGTCTTATATTGGAAAAAAATCCCAGCATGCAGAGCTGCACTGCGCTACAGAAGAGGACTACAAGTCCCAGCAAGCAAGGCTGCACTGCATTACAGAGGACTACAAGTCCCAGCATGCAAGGCTGCACTGTACTACAGAGGAGGCCTACAAGTCCCAGCATGCAAGGCTGCACTATGGAGGACTACAAGTCCAAGCATACAAAGCTGCTATGCTCAGCAGAGGAGAACTGTAAGCCCACACAGCCCGGTATGTTGGGACTTGTAGTCCTCCTCAGCTGCATCTTGCGGTTACATAATAAGAGCTGCAGAGAATCTCTTCACACCCCCCCTCCCCCTCCTTGGTCTCTCTCTGTATGACCAGCACTGACCTGTACCGGGAGGACACAGAGCCAGTGACACCTGTCGGCAGTGATCCGGGACCTGGCGCAATAATCCCCTTCTCTGTGGTTGCGTCGCGCCGTTCTGATCAGTCTCGGGCAGCGGCTGTCACTCACAGCCGAGCAGAGTGAAGCCACCTCCCCCTCCTCTTGTATGGCTACACAGTGCTGTGTATGGAGGAGGAGGAGGAGGGGGAGGCGGCTTCAGTGAAGCCGCCTCCCTCTCCTTCTCCTTCATGGACAGCACTGTGTAGCCATACAAGAGGAGGGGAGGCGGCTTCACTCTGCTCGGCTGTGAGTGACAGCCGCTGCCCGAGACTGATCAGAACGGCGCTGTCTCTTCAGTCGGAGGGGGAGGGCGCTGGCCTGGCACCCCCCTAGGGTGTGGCACCCGGTGCGGCCCGCACCCCCCGCCCCACTCTTAGTACGCCACTGGAGGCGGCAATACCCCCGTGTTTCCCCGAAAGTAAGACATATGTCTTACTTTCGGGGTACGGCTTATATTAGCCGACCCCTCTGAAACTCCCGATACGTCTTACAATCGAGGGTGTCTTACTATCGGGGAAACACGGTAGTACCGGTATAGCACAAAGATCATACCCCTTTCACATTCCCACTGTTAGACAGTGAGTGATCAAGCTCTTATCCATGAATCCCAAATTTTACCAAATTTCTTCGG
Source organism: Lithobates pipiens (assembly GCF_037356315.1). Taxonomy (NCBI): domain Eukaryota; kingdom Metazoa; phylum Chordata; class Amphibia; order Anura; family Ranidae; genus Lithobates; species Lithobates pipiens. Next base: position 593,053,907 of record NW_027507764.1, on the reverse strand, counting down.
GCATTTCCGCCCCATATACGTTAGTTTATAGAGAGTGAGTGCCACTGGGTAATTGTAGTGGGAGAAATGCGATGACTGTCGGGATCCAGACGTATGTCTGATCAGGCATAGAGTGATTACAACATTCTTTATGAGTCCTGATGAAGCCTGAAAGAGAAACGCGATGATTGTCAGGATCCACGTCTGCTCAGCAGCTGGCTCCGCTTCTCAGCGTACAGTTAAGAGCCTGATTCAGCCGCTCCCACCCCCGCTCCAGCCTGGCACTCCAGTGAGTGCTGGAGGGACAGAGCCGAGAGCTGGAGAGACTAACAGTCACTCCTCTCCGCTCTAAGCTGATTGAGAACTGCTCAGCCATCAGAAGTCCTGCCTGCCTGCAGGTAAACATAAGCAGGAGCAGCTTCTCGTCTTCTGCTGCTGGTCACATGTTTAAAATAATAAAGTGGCGGATTCACCGTCAGAACGCTTTTCTTAAGCAGCGGGAGAGGTGCCCCCCCCCCCATTCCGGCATTTCCCAAACGTCTCCGAGCTTACCGGAGCCGTCCGTAAGTCCAGTGCTGATCCTATCTCTCTGATGCCTGGGCAGGAAGCCGAGTGGGGGCCGCCTTGCCCTTGGAAGACCGGAGGCGACTTCTGATGTCACTTCCGCCTTTTGGCCTTAAAGGCATTTTTTTTTCTTCTTAAAGTCAAAATTTAATTTTATTTATTTTTTGCTTTTAAAGGTAAATAAGAGATCTGAGGTCTTTTGGACAACAGATCTCTCAATAAAGAGGACCTGTCATGCTTATTTCCATTACAAGAGATGTTTACATTCCTTGTAAAAGGAATAAAAGTGATAAAAAAAAACTAATTAAAGGGACAGTGTAAAAATACAAAAATAAAAAGTAAAATAAATAAGAAAAATAAATAAAATTAAAGCACTCCCTGCGAGATCACATTTTGCATATGTAAACGGTGGTACAACCCCACATGTGAGGTATCACCGCGATCGTTAGAGCGAGAGCGATAATTCTAGTGCTAGACCTCCTCTGTAACTCTAAACTGGAAACCTGTAAACATTTTAAAATTGTCGCCCCCCCCCCCCCCCCAGGAGAATTGTAAACCGTACCGTATCGTAGTTTGGCGCCATTGCACGAGCATGCGCAACTTTTAAGCATGACATGTTAGGTATCTATTTACTCGGTGTAACAACATCTTTCATATTGCAGAAACAAAAATTGGGGTATATGTTATGTTTTTTTTGTTTTTTTCCATAATTCAAGGTGTATTTTTTCCACCAAAAAAATTTGCGTTTGAAAAACCGCTGTGCAAAAAACGTGTGACATAAACATTTTTAGCACCAGCCATTTTATTATATATATATATATATATATACTGGGCCATTTTCTGACATTTTTTTTTCTGAATATTTTTTGCTAGACAATTATATAGATCTATATAATTTTTTAGCAAAAAATATTCAGAAAAAAAAAAATGTCAGAAAATGGTCCGGCCAGCAAGAATTTGTACACATGCATATGCATACGCACAGATACATGCAAGTGATATACAGTCCATCATTTTATTTTATTTTTAGTGCCAGGAATATCTGTTTATGCATCAGTGCTCTATGCAAGTCCTAGAAGTGTATCTGGGGATTTTGTCATATACTGTATCATTCAGGTATCAGGCTGCCATCTAGTGGTGGTTCTTGTTATTTCAGATCTGCCAGCACTGAGCCCATTGAATGACCTGCTATGTTGGAATCTATTTATCATCTGTGCTTGGTGGATCTTTTTTTTTTTTTTAAATACGTTCTTTATTTAAAAGTAGAGTTTATAACAATTACAATAAATGGCATTTTGTCACATAAGCGCAAGTTTGAAAATACAAGCACATCCGGCCATTGTGTAAATATTCACCAGCACATCAGGGATCTTCAGGTAGGTCCAAACGTTTTATATTGAAGAAAGATCACATCGCAGAGTATGGCAGCGTTTCGGAACGGCACAGGGCCGCTTCATCAGGCAGGACTCATCTCCGTATTACAGGAAATTGTCAGAGCACATTTTTGTAGTGTTGTTCCCGGCGGCATCGTTAGACCCGGACATTGCAAGGGAGTCCCCCTATTCTAAGACGGGTGACGTCACCACGCACCCGGACTGCGGCCATCTTTCTGGTTAGTAACTTTGCCTGTTTTTTGGATGATATGCCTATTTAACTTTTCTGGAGTCTTTTTAACCTCTTCAATACCAATATGATATGCTGCACTGATGGACACTGATATGCTGCACTGATGGGCAATGATGGAGGCTGTACTGATAAGCTGCACTGATGGGCACTGATTAGGCTGCACTGATATGTTGCACTGATGAACAATGATATGCTTCACTGATGGACACTGATAAGCTGCACTGATGGGCAATGATGAGGCTGCACTGATATGCTGCACTTATGGACACTGATATGCTGCACTGATGGACACTGATATGCTGCACTGATAGACACTAATATGCTGCACTTATGGACACTGATAAGCTGCACTGATGTGCAATGATGAGGCTGCACTGATATGCTGCACTTATGGACACTGATATGCTGCACTGATGGACACTGATATGCTGCACTGATGAACACTGATATGCGGCACTGATGGACAATGATTAGGCTGCACTGATGGACATTGATATGCTGCACTGATGAACACTGATAAGCTGCACTGGTGGGCAATGATGAGGCTGCACTGATATGCTGAATGATGGACACTGATATGCTGTACTGATAGGCAGCACTGATGGACACTGATATGCAGCATTGATGGGCACTGATAAGCTGCACTGATGGGCAATGATGAGGCTGCACTGATATGCTGCACTGATGGGAAATGATGAGGCTGCACTGATATGCTGCACTGATGGGCAATGATGATGCTGCACTGATGGGGCTGCACTGGTTTTCAGTATAAATGTTCCCTGTTGCCTTTTTAATGTGTTTTTACATGCGTTTTGCATTTTTTTTCTCCATAATAAACTGTGAATAGCCGGTTGTTAAGGAGCAGGCACCCACTGCGTCCTTAACAACCAATGAGTCATCTGCTTTCAGCGGGGTTCCCTGCTGACAGCTGAATGTAAAAATAATAATTGCCAGCAATAAAAAAATCGGTTGAATAAAAAAAGTGTGCATACCAAGCCCTTTGGGGGTCAGGTATAAATTTTTAGGGGTACCCTTCGCTAAAAAATTTCAAAAAAATGTCATAGGGACCCCCCCCTTCCAAAATCCTTACCAGACCCTTATCCAGGCATGCAGCCCAGCAGGGTATGAAAGGGGCAGACACCCTCTTGAACCATACCAGGCCACATGCCCTCAAAATGGGGGGAGGTGCTTTGGGGCAATTTGGGGCCTGAAGGTTACACAAATCCCCCAAATATGATATATTTTCTGAAAGTCGACACCCTAGAGAATAAAATAGTGGTAGTTCCAACTAGGAAACGCAACATTTCCTGACGCCTTCATGGCAGCACACACTGGGGTTGTGACTCCGCCTCCACAACCTGACAGGATTGGTTGACTATACATTTTCAAGAGAGACACCTCGGCTTCATTCTCTTTTTTTTTTTATCCTCACCGATGAGATTGGATGGACATCGCAAAGCCTCTTACCGCAATCGCCCCAGCAGGTTCAAGCCTCTCCTGTTTGGAAGTCCCTCCTGTACAGTCTCTAATGCCACGTACACACGACCGGACTTTTCGAGGGACTAGGTCCGACGATCTTTCGACAGACTTTCGGCGGAGTTCCGACGGACTTTCCGAATGAACGGACTTGGCCGCACACAATCACACCAAAGTCAGACGGATTCGAACGTGATGACGTGCGACCGGACTAGAATAAGGAAGTTCATAGCCAGTAGCCAATAGCTGCCCTCGCGTCGATTTTTGTCCGTCGGACTAGCATACACACGAACTGATTTTTCGGTCCGGTGGAGTTCCAGGGGGAAAATTTAAAACATGTTCTATTTCTAAAGTTTGCTGGATTTTTGGCAGGCAAAGGTCCGATGGTGCCCACACACGATCGAATTGTCCGACGGACTCGTTCCGTCTGACCTTTGCTGTCAAAAAGTCCGGTCGTGTGTACGCGGCATTAAGGAGCTTCTATGAAGGAGAAGGGATCTCACCGCTTCAGGATCACACATGCAGGCTGTAAACTGTTCTCTTCGGCTGGGAAGCCACAGGTGCTGGCTATTACCACTAGCAACAGAGGAAAAACAAGCTCTGGACTGCAGCACTCTTCAGAAGACCGCTTTCTTTTATTGGGAAAATCACATCACAGCTCAACAAACACGGCGAACAAGGAAAAATTGCTGACGTCTACAGCTAGTGCGAAACGTCAGCAATTTTTCCTTGTTCGCCGTGTTTGTTGAGCTGTGATGTGATTTTTCCAATAAAAGAAAGTGGTCTTCTGAAGAGTGCTGCAGTCCAGAGCTTGTTTTTCCTCTGTTACTAAAGGAGCTTCTATGGAGGGAACCCCCGATCTGGTGGTCTCAGGGGGCATCTGAAATGGAATTTCCGGCATTAGTAGAATGTAGTAGTAGTAGTAAGCTTTAAAGGTTTAAAGGAGCTTCAAATATCGCAGTGCTCTCCTAATTATTATCCTTGCACAGGTACTATCTCTTTTTTTCTTCCCTTATGCCGCGTACACACGACCGGACTTTCCCTCAGAATAAACTCTGACGGTCTTTCCGACGGAGTTCCGCTGAAACGGACTTGCCTACACATGATCACACCAAAGTCTGTTAGTTTAGAACGTGATGACATACGTCGGGACTAGAAAAGGGAAGCTCAATAGCCAGTAGCCAATAGCTACCCTTGCGTCATCTCTGGTCCGTCGGAACGGCATACAGACGAACGTTTTTTTCCCGATAGGAATTGATTCCATCGGAAAGATTTAAAACATCTTCTAATTCTAGGTCCGTCAGAATTTTTGCATTTTCTGGCAACCCCACCAGGTCAAGATCGGCAAACTCCAGGCGTAAAGACCAATCAAGCCAAGCCTCAAGCAGAAGATCCCGCAGAAGTCGTTTAAGATCCTCATCCCATCATCGACATTCATTCCATAGCCACTCACGCCGTGGCAACTCATGCAGTGCCGGGACAAGGTCATCCAGAGCCCAGGACAAAACATCCCAAACTGCGCCCCCCGCCCCCAAGGTGTATGAGCATTATGTGTCATCAAAAATGCCCCCCCCCCCAACAACAAACAAACTGAGCACTAATCTTTTTCACCCCCCCCAAGCATAAATTCCCCCTCCTCCCAGTGCAAATCTGTTCCCCTGCTGAAATCCCCCCTCCCAGCACAAATCTTACCCCCCCTATCCCCCAAATCCCCCAATTCAAGTGCCCCCCCCCCCAAAAAAAATCACTCCTCCTAGCACATATTATCTACCCCTAAAATTGCCCCTCCCAATAACCCACTGCAAATCCCCCCTTCCAACCCAAAGCACCCCAATCATCCCTCTTAGCACAAATCTTCTTCCCCCATTCATTTTCCCCCTAAATTTTAGCATACCCCCCAAATTTCCCCTCCTAGAACAATACTTACTCCCTGCTGCCCCCCAAATCCCCCTTTCCAACACAAATCCCCTTTCCACAAAATCCCGGGGAGACGGTGCCAATAAGAGATCTATAACCGTCCATCTGCGTGTGTATGGACCTCCCAGTAGTGTGCAGACGTGAATTTCCTTGTGGTGCCCCCCCCCCGCACCTCACATGATACCACAGTGCCCAGGGCAGCCACCTCTCCTGCCCACCCCTTATCCCGGCCCTGAACTCATGTCTCGACATAGCCGATCGCGCCATAGGAGGTCACCCTCATCACATCACGATCGGAGTCACCACACCCGACCTGCAGAAAATGCTTGCTGGGTGTATGGCGCTCCAGCCTTGCCAGATAAATTGGCCTGCCGCACATGCATCAATGAGGCTACAAAGGAGAAGGAATCAGACGCCAGAGAAGTTACTGAGCTCATCCGGGAGTCAGTACGGGAATCCATAATGGAGACAACATCACCTGTGTCAGACAGGCCAGCACCAAGCACATCAGCAGCAGCCCCCCCCCCCCCCCCCTTCATGCATTGGAGCCAGAATCTCCTTTCCGACAATGAGGACCCAGAAGTGTCAGCCGGAATTTGACTTTACCCTAGTAGAACCCTTTGCAAAATCAGTCAAAGAGCCCATAGGTTGGGAGGAAGCTAAGGAAGCTCCTCCGAAAAATTTGAAAATATTTCCAGAATTTAAAAAGGGATCCAGAGACCTTTCCCTTCATTGAAGAGCTAGAAGATCTCATTAAGGACAAATGGGAGAGATCTGACAAGAGATCCAGGCTTAATAACAGGCTAGCGAAAATGTACCCCTTGAAGGCGCCTTGGGTCAACCCCTTAATTAAAGCTCCTGTAGTCCATGCTTCTCTAGTGCGTTTTGCCAGACATGTCACCCTGCCCATCGAGGACACAGTTTCCTTTCGGGGTGTCTTTGATCGGAAGATTGATCTGGAATTTAAAAAAAGCATACTCCACGCCGGGAGGCGTCTGTAGGCCAGCAGGTACCACGGCAGCGGTATGGCAGAGCTATCTCAGGTTGGGCTACAAATATGGAACGATCATTCCAGGAAGGAGCAGACCAGGAGGAGATAATTGCCTCCCTTCAGCAACTCAAATTGGCAGGTGACTTTGTGGTAGACATGGGCGCCGTCAATAAATTTGTTTCGTTCTGTTCCGTTACAATTCGTATTAAAATTAATTCGTACTTCGTGTCCGAAATTCCGTTTTGTTTCGTACGAAATACGAATTGTCGTTAGGTTCGTTAACGTGTACGAACGTTCGCTACGATGAATTTAAAGGCAAAAATATACCTCAATATGACAGTCGATGCTGATGGAAGTTTGGTTTTTATCCGAAATACGAAATTCCGTTGAAGAATCTCCTATCCGAAATACGAAGTTTCATTAGATGAGAAAGAGAGAAGCGGATTGTCTGCCATGCAGAAAAAACATCTCACACTGCCGGCGCCCCCAGCCCCCCCGTTTTACTTACCTGACCCCTCGAAAATCCCGCGCTCGCCCCCGCCGTCCTCTTCGCTGCTCAGCCTGGCCGCTGATTGGCTGGAGTGGATGGATTGAAAGCAGCGCAGCCATTGGCTCGCGCTGCTGTCAATCACATCCAATGACGCAGCGCGCCGGGGGGCGGGGCCGCGTGATACAGCGAGTGGCTATAGCCACCGGCTGTATCACGGGAGCGCGCCCGCAGGTGCTTCTCACCAATGCGAGGAAGCTCGCATGAATGTGAGAAGCACCTGCGGGAGGAAGCAGAGACAGCCGCCGAGGGACCCCAGAAGAGCAGGTTCGGGGCCACTCTGTGCAAAACGAGCTGCACAGTGGAGGTAAGTATAACATGTTTGTTATTTTAAAAAAATAAAAATTTTTACTTTACAATCCCTTTAAATGGATATGGTTTGATCCATCTCGGTGAACGCAGCAGTTCCTCGATCCATTACTTAAAAGTGGCAGCGCAGGAATAACGACCTTATTATTCATCCTGTAAAGGTAGGCGCCAGACTCAAGAAATTTGTACAAGTATGGACGGATCACATCTAAGATTCCTGGACCCTTTCCACAATCAAGCTCGGTCACAGGCAGGACTTACCATTGGGCTTGACTGGGCTCAAGCCCATGGGCTCCTTCGAATAGGGGGCCCCGCTGAGATACATTGCCAAGTGTATTCGGCTCGGCTCCGCTCACAGTCACGCCCAGTCCCGCCCTATGATGGACATAACACAGGGACTGGGCGTGAACGTGAGCCAAGCCAATTACATTCGGATACTCTCTGCTCGGGACTGCGACAGGACCCGAGAGCCGCCAAGGGGACCCGAGAGCCGCCAAGGGGACCCAAGAGCCGCCGAGATGTGCCATTTTTAAACTTCAAGACTGCAATGACAAGGCTACAAATGACAAGGCTGCAAATTACACTGGGGCGAGGCTGCAAATGACAAGGCTACACTGACAAGGCTGCAATGACACTGGACAAGGCTGCAGATGGATGGGCAAGGCTGCAGATGGATGGGCAAGGCTGCAGATTGCCACTGATAAGGCTTCATTGATGGGCATTTAAATGTAAGTTTTTTTCCTTAAACTTCCCTCCTAAAAGTTTTTTTTCCTTACATCCCCTCCTAAACTTGGGGTGCGTGTTATACGCCGATAAATCCGATAATGTATAGAAGGTAGGGCCCGAAAGTGACTCAAGCCCAGGGGCCCCCACCACCCTAAGTCCTGCCCTGGTCACAGGTGGAGGTTCATAGGCAGAATCCCCAAAAAACACTTTCAACCAACCAGACTCCCGTCTTCTCCAAACAAGAGGAGAATGCTACTAAAGTATATAACGAAGCTAAAACAGTACTGGATTTAAATAACCTCAACAAAAGTATCAAGATAGAAACCTTCAAAGATGGAAAGCCTCCAGTCCATACTGTTCGCAGCGAACCCTAAAAGATTGGATGCGGCCCGTAGATTTGTCGGACGCTTATCTGCACATTCCAATACATCCCGCTTTTCAAAAAATGTCTCAGTTTCTCAATCAACCACCATCACTTCCAGTTAAAGTGCCTACCATTCAGCGTCTCGTTGGTACCCAGAACCTTTCCCAAAGTTCTTCTACCTATCATTGCATTCCTCTGGGAGAAAGGACTAATGCTGCGTACACACGACCATTTTTTCCATCAGAATAAACTCTGACGGTCTTTCCCACGGAGTTCCGCTGAAACGGACTTGCCTATACACGATCACACCAAAGTCCGTTTGTTTAGAATGTGATGACGTACGACGGGTCTAGAAAAAATTAAGTTCAATAGCCAGTAGCCAATAGCTGCCCTTTGCATCGTATTTGGTCCATCGGACTAGCATACAGACCAATGGTTTTCCTGATAGGAATTTATTCTGTCCGAAATATTTTAAACATGTTCTATTTCTACGTCCGTCCGAATTTTTGAAAAAAAAAAGTCAGATGAAGCCCCACACACGATCGGAATATCCGATGAAATGATTCCGTCAGACCTTTTCTGCCGGAAAGTCCGGTCGTGTGTACGCAGCATTAGAGTACACCACTATCTGGACGACCTACTGCTTTTAGCAGAAAGTCTGGAAATCTTGCTCCAGCGCCAGAACATTTTGCTAATGATCCTTCAGAACTTTGGATGGTTGGTCAACTGGCAAAAGAGCCAACTACAGCCCACACATAATATGATATTCCTAGGCTGGCTCCTCAGAGCACCCCTCTTCTGCTCTGTGCATTGGCGCTCAGTCCAATGTCTGTTCTCCCCAGCCAGAGTCCCGCCCCCCCCGAGTCCGGCCCACTCTGCACTGCATACTTCTCCCGGGTAAACAAACTTTAAGCACACAGATGCAGTGCAACCCTATGAGAGCCGGCCCCCCGGAGGACACTGCAGGCTTGTCTGCCAGCCCCCCTCCCCGTCATACACAGATTTATTTCAGGTACTTATATAGCGCCATCGATTTATGCAGCGCTTTACATATACATTGTACATTCACATCAGTCCCTACCCTCAAGGAGCTTACAATCTAAGGTCCCTAACTCACATTCATACATACTAGGGACAATTTTACACAGGATCCAATTAACCTAGCAGCATGTCTTTGGAGATGATGAAAGGTCTTTCTGGGAGATATGCTGATCACCCGTCCAGCACACTGGATGGAGCCCAGGCCAACATGGATGAGTGCGCGGCCTGCAGCTTGGTCATGGTGAGTGAGAGGACCCCACCCCCCATACACCATTACTTACCCCCTCCATCTCCCCCTGGGGACAGGGGCCCCTTCTCACGTGGGGACAGGGACCCCTTCTCACCTGGGGGCAGTAACTTCATCTGCCCTGGAGAAAAGGACCTCATCTCTTCTGGGGACAGGGACCCCATCCTGCCTACGGACAGTCCCCCAATGGGGCACCTAAAAAAAAAAAAAAAGTAAAATAAAAAAAAAAAACTGATGCCAGTGGTGGAACTACAGGGCTCACAAAGGTCATACCTGTGACCACGCCCTGGAGTTCCACCGCTGGACTCGGAGGGAAGGGCCCTGGCTGGGTTTCAGGGGGGCCCTTCATGGTTTCTTGCATCGGGGCTTTGAAGGTTCTAGTTACGCCACTGGGTGGAACTGAATACCAAATTAAACAAAGTACAGCTCCCTCAGGAGAAAGTGATGCCTCTAGTGCAGAAGATGCAGAAATGAATTGCAGCGAGACATTTGCCAGCCAGAGTTTTGTATGAGCATCCTGGGATCCGCGTCTACAACTCTGCCCATGATTCAATGGTCTCAATGGCACACGAGAGTGCTGCAAAACTATTTTCTGAGGCAGTGGGATGAAGCATCAATGTTTCAGACAATTTCCATTCACAGATGTGTGAAACAATCAATATGGTGGTGGACGCATTTGAGCAACCTCAGAAGGCACAAACCTATAGTCCCTCCACAGCTGGAAGTAGTCACGTCGGATGCCAGTCAGAAAGGATGGGGAGCTCATTACCGAGATCAAGGTCAGTGGCAGTTTCAAGTGTGGTTTTGAATATCCTGGAGCTCAGAGCAGTCTTTCAGGCTCTCATAGCATTTGCTGCATGCCCGAGGGGGGAACAGCGTACTGATTCGGACGGACAACAGAGTTGTGGTGGTGATGTCCAAAAACAAGGAGATACCAGGAGCCTCTCACTAATGGAGGAAGTTGGCTCCATCTTGGACTGGGCACAAATACATCTGACAGACCTGAGGGCAGTGTATGTCCAGGCAGTGCAAAACATGTTGGCCGACTACCTAAGCAGAGAACTTCTCTTGAACAACGAGTGGTCGTTGAGCCATCAGGCCTTTTCTCTCCTGACAATCACCGGAACCCCCCTGCAAATTTTGGAGTGCCTCCAATTAGGTATTAATAAGGGGTTAAGCTCACGTACCCATAAAGTCTGTGTATCTGAGTTGGTCTCCGGAGTCCATTAAGGCTTCGAGACTCTCAAGGCTGCCTTTGTTTCTTCTCCTGTGTTGGCACATCCTGTTCCTACGTTGCCTTTTATCCTAGAAGTTGATGTCTCTGAGACTGGAGTTGGCGTCCTTCTGTCTCAACGTCCTAACTCTGAGAGCGCTATGCATCCATGTGGCTACTATTCCAAGAAATTGTCACCTGCGGAGTGCAATTATGAGATTGGTGACAGAGAGCTGTTGGTGATCATTTTAGCCCTGAAAGAATGGAGACATCTCCTGGAAGGTACCACTGTGCCCGTTCTTATTCTTACTGACCATAAGAATCTTACATTCTTGTCTGAGGCTAAGTGACTCTCTCCCAGAAGGGTGCGATGGGCTCTTTCCTTGTCAAGTTTTAATTACATCGTCTCCTTCCTACCTGGTACTAAGAATGTGATGGCTGATGCCTTGTCACCACAATTTTCCTCCACTTCCAAGTCGGAGTCGGTTCCGGTTCCTATGATTCCTCCTGATCTTATCTTGGCTATGGCTCGCACCAGTCTCACTCCTTCTTTGGGTGACAAAATTAATGCTGCTCAGGTCCATGCTCCTCCTGATAAACCTTGTGACCGCTGCTTTGTCCCAGAGAGTCTCCATACTGCAGTGCTCCAGACTTACCATTCTCCCAAGGTAGCTGGTCATCCTGGGAAGAATCAACTCATTTGGGCCATTTCCCAACAGTTCTGGTGGCCTAGTCTACGGGCTGATGTTACTGCCTTCATAGCTGCCTGTCCCGTGTGTGCTCAGAGTAAGACTCCACGACACCTTCCAGTGGGCCTCCTACAACCCATACCCAATGGAGAGAGGCCCTGGACTCACTTGTCTATGGATTTCATTGTGGAATTGCCCAACGCCCAAGGCAACACTGTTATCCTTATGGTGGTTGACCGGTTCTCAAAGATGTGTCATTGTATTCCACTTAAGAAGTTGCCCACTTCTAAGGAACTGGCTTCCATTTTTGCTCGGGAGATCTTTCGCTTACATGGGCTACCCAAGGTGATTGTCTCGGACAGGGGCAGTCACTTTGTCTCCCGGTTCTGGCGAGCCTTTTGTGCACAGTTAGGAATCCAGCTTGCGTTCTCTTCTGCGTATCACCCGCAGTCTATTGGGGCCGCAGAACGAGCCAATCAGTCCTTGGAGCAATTCCTACGTTGCTATATTTCTGACCATCATAACAACTGGTCTGACCTATTACCATGGGCAGAGTTTGCTCACAACAGTGCCTTGAATTCTGCCTCCTGATTGTCCCCATTTATGGTGAATTATGGTTTCCAACCTTCTATGTTGCCTGACTGGTTTGTTCCGCAGAGTATTCCTGCATTAGAGGAGCATCTCCGTAGTCTTCGTTCCACTTGGGTACAAGCTCAGGAGGCTTTGCGTCATGCTAATGATAGGTACAAACTCCATGCGGACCGCAGACGCCTGCCTGCGTCTTCCTACCAGGTTGGGGACAGGGTCTGGCTGTCATCTCGCAACCTCTGACTTTGTGTTCCTTCTTTGAAATTCGCACCTCGGTTTATTGGGCCTTTCCGTATCCTTCGCAGGATTAACCCAGTGGCTTACGCGTTGGACCTTCCTCCTAGTATGCACATCTCTAATGTGTTTCATGTCTCCATATTGAAACCGTTGGTCTGCAACCGATTTACCACCTCGGTGCCACATCCTCACCCTGTACAGGATGAGAACCATGAGGAGTATGAGGTACAATCCATTGTTGACTCCTGTATGTTCCGTGGGCGCATACAGTACCCGGTGTAGTACCCGGAGGAACGCTCTTGGATCTCATCCTCGGAGGTACATGCCCCTGTCCTCCTCCATGATTTCCATAGACGTTTTCCCCTCAAGCCTGGTGGTCCTCTGAGGGGGAGGGGTCGTTGAGGAGGGGTTACTGTCAAGGTTGGGCTCAGCCCTTCCTTGTCTGGGCTGGCCGCTCAGCTGTCGGCTAATTGCCAGCTCCCATCTCTCTCCACATTACTCAGCTGTTGATGATATCCTGCTCGTCAGTCCTGCCTACCTAAGCCGTCCAGTCCAGAGAATCTCTGCCTTCGCCTTGGTCAACATCACAGAGACTATCTCCTGCGTTCCTGTTAAAGACTTGCTTCGCTGACATCCCTTCTGGCTCCAGATCCTGCTTGCTGTTCCACTACATTGATTCCTGACTTCTGGCTTGTCTGACTATCCGTTCCGGTTCCTGAACTCTGGCTACGTTTGTTCTTTTTACTTTTATTATTAAACAAGTGTGATTTAACTGTACTTCTGTCTCTGCCTGATTTCATGGTTTCTGACAGGAGTGATATTATAGGTCAGGGGATATTATAGGGGGAGTGGCAGTATTACGATGGAGTGATATTATAGGTCAGGGGATATTATAGGGGGAGTGGCAGTATTACGATGGAGTGATATTATAGGTCAGGGGATATTATAGGGGGAGGGGCAGTATTACAATGGAGTGATATTATAGGTCAGGGGATATTATAGGGGGAGGGGCAGTATTACGATGGAGTGATATTATAGGTCAGGGGATATTATAGGGGGAGGGGCAGTATTACGATGGAGTGATATTACAGGTCAGGGGATATTATAGGGGGAGGGGCAGTATTATGATGCAGTGATATTATAGGTCAGGGGATATTATAGGGGGAGGGGCAGTATTACGATGCAGTGATATTATAGGTCACGGGATATTATAGGGGGAGGGGCAGTATTACGATGGAGTGATATTATAGGTCAGGGGATATTATAGGGGGAGGGGCAGTATTACGATGCAGTGATATTATAGGTCAGGGGATATTATAGGGGGAGGGGCAGTATAATGATGGAGTGATATTATAGGTCAGGGGATATTATAGGGGGAGGGGCAGTATAATGACAGAGTGATATTATAAGTCAGGGGATATTATAGGGGGAGGAGCAGTATAATGATGGAGTGATATTATAGGTCAGGGGATATTATAGGGGGAGGGGCAGTATTACGATGCAGTGATATTATAGGTCAGGGGATATTATAGGGGGAGGAGCAGTATAATGATGGAGTGATATTATAAGTCAGGGCATATTATAGGGGAAGGGGCAGTATAATGACAGAGTGATATTATAGGTCAGGGGATATTATAAGGGGAGGAGCAGTATAATGATGGAGTGATATTATAGGTCAGGGGATATTATAGGGGGAGGGGCAGTATAATGACGGAGTGATATTATAGGTCAGGGGATATTATAAGGGGAGGAGCAGTATAATGATGGAGTGATATTATAGGTCAGGGGATATTATAGGGGGAGGGGCAGTATAATGACGGAGTGATATTATAGGTAGAGGTCGACCGATATATCGGCCGGCCGATATATCGGCCGATATTTGCCGTTTTTTAAATAATCGGCATCGGCCGATTTGTGCTGATAAAAAGCCGATTTAGAACTACAGCGGGACTTTGAAATGACTTCTGTATAGAAGTCAGTGTAAGTTGCCTGAGTTGTCATAGCAACACTTTCCTCCTCTCTGGGCTGCCAAGAAAATAACTAAATGATACAATGTTTACACTTCTGAATGAATGAAATCATCTCTGTGTGTAGAAGTTCTCAGTTTAACCATTTAAAGACTAAATCTTTTCTGACACTTGTTGCTTACAAGTAAAAATCCTGTATTTTCTGCCAGAAAATCACTTAGACCCCCCAAAAATGATATATATTTTTTTAGCAGAGATCCTAGGGAATAAAATAGCGGTTGTTGCAATATTTTATGTCACACGGCATTTGCACAGAGGTCTTTCAAATGCATTTTTTTGGGAAAAAAATACACCATTTAAAAAATAAAAATAAAATAAAAACAGTAAAGTTAGCCCATTTTTTTTTTTTGTCCAAAAGTTTTGACTACCCGTTTTTATTTAATATATATATATATTTTTTTTTTTTTTATCTAAATCATACATACAAGTAAACTGATTGGAGGTTTGTTTTGTTTAATAAATGTTTAACTGTAAGAAATTTTCTGTATCACTTATGAAGGCCGCTTTCACACTGGAGCGGACAGGCTTTGATGGTAAAACGCAAGTTTTAGCGGCTCTTTACCCTCATTTTAGCGGTGCTATTTGGCTGCTAGTGGGGCGCATATAACCCAGCTAGCGGCCAAGGAAGAGGTTAAATGCGCCCATGAAGCACCGCTGCCAAATCGCATTGCATGCGCTTCGGCAGTGGTGCCCATTCATATCAATGGGCAGGAGTGGTGGGGGAGGGGTATACACCACTCCAAACGTGCTGCTTGCAGGACTTTTTTTTTAAGATCCTGCCAGCGCATCGCCTCAGTGTGACAGCACTCGGGGCTTCCACACAGACTGCAGGGGAGCCATTTTACAGGCACTTTACAGGCGCTATTTTTAGCCCAAAAGCACCTTAAAACGCCCCAGTGGGAAAGGTGTGTTAGATCAAGGGGGATTAAAAATAAATAAATAAATAAAATAAAATCGGCCTAACATATCGGCCCAAAAAAATCGGCATCATATATCGGCTATCGGCCGCCATGATTTCTAAATATCGGCATCGGCCAGAGAAAAACCCATATCGGTCGACCTCTAATTATAGGTCAGGGGATATTATAGGGGGAGGAGCAGTATAATGACAGAGTGATATTATAGGTCAGGGCATATTATAGGGGGAGGGGCAGTATAATGACGGAGTGATATTATAAGTCAGGGGATATTATAGGGGGAGGGGCAGTATTACGATGCAGTGATATTATAGGTCAGGGCATATTATAGGGGGAGGGGCAGTATAATGACGGAGTGATATTATAGGTCAGGGCATATTATAGGGGGAGGGGCAGTATAATGACAGAGTGATATTATAGGTCAGGGCATATTATAGGGGGAGGGGCAGTATAATGACGGAGTGATATTATAAGTCAGGGGATATTATAGGGGGAGGGGCAGTATAATGACGGAGTGATATTATAGGTCAGGGGATATTATAGGGGGAGGGGCAGTATAATGACGGAGTGATATTATAGGTCAGGGCATATTATAGGGGGAGGGGCAGTATAATGACGGAGTGATATTATAAGTCAGGGGATATTATAGGGGGAGGGGCAGTATTACGATGCAGTGATATTATAGGTCAGGGGATATTATAGGGGGAGGGGCAGTATAATGACGGAGTGATATTATAGGTCAGGGCATATTATAGGGGAGGGGCAGTATAATGACGGAGTGATATTATAGGTCAGGGGATATTATAGGGGGAGGGGCAGTATAATGACGGAGTGATATTATAGGTCAGGGAATATTATAGGGGGAGGAGCAGTATAATGACGGAGTGATATTATAGGTCAGGGCATATTATAGGGGGAGGGGCAGTATAATGACGGAGTGATATTATAGGTCAGGGGATATTATAGGGGGAGGAGCAGTATAATGACGGAGTGATATTATAGGTCAGGGCATATTATAGGGGGAGGAGCAGTATAATGACGGAGTGATATTATAGGTCAGGGGATATTATAGGGGGAGGGGCAGTATAATGATGGAGTGATATTATAGGTCAGAGGATATTATAGGGGGAGGAGCAGTATAATGATGGAGTGATATTATAGGTCAGGGGGTATTATAGGGGAGGAATAGATTGAACTATATCTATATATATATATATGTATATGAATATTGTGATTGGTGCTCTTCTCTCCTCCCGGCGCTGGGGGTGCTGCTGTGTGTAAGGAAGGGGGCGGGGCCCAGCGCTCTCTGGGGTTTGCTAGGCGGGAAAGGGGAGGGGTTCCGGACTCTGTGTATTGGGCGGGGCGCTAGGGTCGGCGTGTGGGCGGTATGAAGGCGGGGCTGACCGTAGAGTTGGGGCGGGTCAGTGGGAGCTGTGTAGGTGGGCGGGGTAAGGGGCGGAGCCGTGTGCCGGGTTCTCTCACTCGCCCTCCGCTGACTGTCGCCGCCGCCGCCGCCGCTGACCGGATCTCCCGCCTCTCAGGTAACCCCGCCCCCTCCGCGGCCTCCATTCGCCGCCGCTCTGTATATGACGCAATACGGCGGAGAGATGGCGGCCTATCCTAACATTACATCATCCCCTGTCACCGCCATGTGTTCTGTCACTGAGGAGCCCCCTCCCCCCCCGAGTACCGGGACTGAGGAGCCCCCCCCCCCCCCGAGTACCGGGACTGAGGGGTGTGAGGAGCCCCCCCCCCCCCCGAGTACCGGGACTGAGGGGTGTGAGGATCCCCCCCCCCCGAGTACCGGGACTGAGGGGTGTGAGGATCCCCCCCCCCCCGAGTACCGGGACTGAGGAGCCCCCCCCCCCCCGAGTACCGGGACTGAGGGGTGTGAGGAGCCCCCCCCCCCCAGTACCGGGACTGAGGGGTGTGAGGAGCCCCCCCCCTGAGTACCGGGACTGAGGGGTGTGAGGAGCCCCCCCCCTGAGTACCGGGACTGAGGGGTGTGAGGAGCCCCCCCCTGAGTACCGGGACTGAGGGGTGTGAGGAGCCCCCCCCTGAGTACCGGGACTGAGGGGTGTGAGGAGCCCCCCCCCTGAGTACCGGGACTGAGGGGTGTGAGGGGCCCCCCCCTGAGTACCGGGACTGAGGGGTGTGAGGAGCCCCCCCCCCGAGTACCGGGACTGAGGGGTGTGAGGAGCCCCCCCCGAGTACCGGGACTGAGGGGTGTGAGGAGCCCCCCCCCCCGAGTACCGGGACTGAGGGGTGTGAGGAGCCCCCCCCCCCGAGTACCGGGACTGAGGGGTGTGAGGAGCCCCCCCCCTGAGTACCGGGACTGAGGGGTGTGAGGAGCCCCCCCCCTGAGTACCGGGACTGAGGGGTGTGAGGAGCCCCCCCCCTGAGTACCGGGACTGAGGGGTGTGAGGAGCCCCCCCCCTGAGTACCGGGACTGAGGGGTGTGAGGAGCCCCCCCCCTGAGTACCGGGACTGAGGGGTGTGAGGAGCCCCCCCCCCCGAGTACCGGGACTGAGGGGTGTGAGGAGCCCCCCCCCCCCCGAGTACCGGGACTGAGGGGTGTGAGGAGCCCCCCCCCCTCAGTACCGGGACTGAGGGGTGTGAGGAGCCCCCCCCCCCTGAGTACCGGGACTGAGGGGTGTGAGGAGCCCCCCCCCCCTGAGTACCGGGACTGAGGGGTGTGAGGAGCCCCCCCCCCCTGAGTACCGGGACTGAGGGGTGTGAGGAGCCCCCCCCCCTGAGTACCGGGACTGAGGGGTGTGAGGAGCCCCCCCCCCCTGAGTACCGGGACTGAGGGGTGTGAGGAGCCCCCCCCCTGAGTACCGGGACTGAGGGGTGTGAGGAGCCCCCCCCCTGAGTACCGGGACTGAGGGGTGTGAGGAGCCCCCCCCCTGAGTACCGGGACTGAGGGGTGTGAGGAGCCCCCCCCCTGAGTACCGGGACTGAGGGGTGTGAGGAGCCTCCCCCCTGAGTACCGGGACTGAGGGGTGTGAGGAGCCCCCCCCCCCCCCCTGAGTACCGGGACTGAGGGGTGTGAGGAGCCCCCCCCCCTGAGTACCGGGACTGAGGGGTGTGAGGAGCCCCCCCCCCCCCCTGAGTACCGGGACTGAGGGGTGTGAGGAGCCCCCCCCCTGAGTACCGGGACTGAGGGGTGTGAGGAGCCCCCCCCCCTGAGTACCGGGACTGAGGGGTGTGAGGAGCCCCCCCCCTGAGTACCGGGACTGAGGGGTGTGAGGAGCCCCCCCCCTGAGTACCGGGACTGAGGGGTGTGAGGAGCCCCCCCCCTGAGTACCGGGACTGAGGGGTGTGAGGAGCCCCCCCCCCTTAGTACCGGGACTGAGGGGTGTGAGGAGCCCCCCCCCCCCCCCCCCCCCCGAGTACCGTGACTGAGGGGTGTGAGGAGCCCCCCCCCCCGAGTACCGGGACTGAGGGGTGTGAGGAGCCCCCCCCCCCGAGTACCGGGACTGAGGGGTGTGAGGGGCCCCCCCCCCCGAGTACCGGGACTGAGGGGTGTGAGGGGCCCGTGTAGTGATATTGATCTCTGGGTTTTGTACATTTTGATCGTTTTTTCGTTCTTATTCGTTCTTCTTGTGTAATACAGACCAATCACACACAGTATACAGTAATAGTCATCAATATACAGAGGTGTCTCTGTGGGTCGGGGGGGGTCACTGTCGGATCTCTGTATAGACTGGGGGGGCCTTCCCAGGATCACATTCCGGAATCTGCAGGATCCTCGCCCTTCTCATTAGGAGGTGGGTCCCTGCGGTGTGGTCCCTGGGTGGCGGGTCCCTGTGTTCTGGTCCCTGGGAGGCGGGTCCCTGTGGTGTGGTCCCTGGGAGGGCGGGTCCCTGCGGTGTGGTCCCTGGGAGGCGGGTCCCTGTGTTCTGGTCCCTGGGAGGCGGGTCCCTGCGGTGTGGTCCCTGGGAGGCGGGTCCCTGTGTTCGGGAGGGTGGGGTATATCACAAGGTATCATTGTGGGCGGTTCTTACAAGGGAAGTGGTCGGTTCTGAATATTTATTGTAATCATAGAAATCAGAGAGATCTGTGTGTCGGGATCAGCTGATCCTCCGCAGGAGATCCAAATATCCAACATACAGACAATGATCAGGAGAGACATTCCGAATCCGTCACCTGTGATGATACGTTGTATCCGTGTCCCTGATCCGTGTACGGTGCGTGTCCTGTGATGATACGTTGTATCCGTGTCCCTGATCTGTGTACGGTGCGTGTCCTGTGATGATACGTTGTATCCGTGTCCCTGATCCGTGTACGGTGCGTGTCCTGTGATGATACGTTGTATCCGTGTCCCTGATCTGTGTACGGTGCGTGTCCTGTGATGATACGTTGTATCCGTGTCCCTGATCCGTGTACGGTGCGTGTCCTGTGATGATACGTTGTATCCGTGTCCCTGATCTGTGTACGGTGCGTGTCCTGTGATGATACGTTGTATCCGTGTCCCTGATCCGTGTACGGTGCGTGTCCTGTGATGATACGTTGTATCCGTGTCCCTGATCCGTGTACGGTGCGTGTCCTGTGATGATACGTTGTATCCGTGTCCCTGATCCGTGTACGGTGCGTGTCCTGTGATGATACGTTGTATCCGTGTCCCTGATCTGTGTACGGTGCGTGTCCTGTGATGATACGTTGTATCCGTGTCCCTGATCTGTGTACGGTGCGTGTCCTGTGATGATACCTTGTATCCGTGTCCCTGATCTGTGTACGGTGCGTGTCCTGTGATGATACCTTGTATCCGTGTCCCTGATCCGTGTACGGTGCGTGTCCTGTGATGATACGTTGTATCCGTGTCCCTGATCCGTGTACGGTGCGTGTCCTGTAATGATACGTTGTATCCGTGTCCCTGATCTGTGTACGGTGCGTGTCCTGTGATGATACGTTGTATCCGTGTCCCTGATCTGTGTACGGTGCGTGTCCTGTGATGATACGTTGTATCCGTGTCCCTGATCTGTGTACGGTGCGTGTCCTGTGATGATACGTTGTATCCGTGTCCCTGATCCGTGTACGGTGCGTGTCCTGTGATGATACGTTGTATCCGTGTCCCTGATCCGTGTACGGTGCGTGTCCTGTGATGATACGTTGTATCCGTGTCCCTGATCTGTGTACGGTGCGTGTCCTGTGATGATACGTTGTATCCGTGTCCCTGATCCGTGTACGGTGCGTGTCCTGTGATGATACGTTGTATCCGTGTCCCTGATCCGTGTACGGTGCGTGTCCTGTGATGATACGTTGTATCCGTGTCCCTGATCCGTGTACGGTGCGTGTCCTGTGATGATACGTTGTATCCGTGTCCCTGATCTGTGTACGGTGCGTGTCCTGTGATGATACGTTGTATCCGTGTCCCTGATCTGTGTACGGTGCGTGTCCTGTGATGATACCTTGTATCCGTGTCCCTGATCTGTGTACGGTGCGTGTCCTGTGATGATACCTTGTATCCGTGTCCCTGATCCGTGTACGGTGCGTGTCCTGTGATGATACCTTGTATCCGTGTCCCTGATCCGTGTACGGTGCGTGTCCTGTGATGATACCTTGTATCCGTGTCCCTGATCTGTGTACGGTGCGTGTCCTGTGATGATACGTTGTATCCGTGTCCCTGATCTGTGTACGGTGCGTGTCCTGTGATGATACGTTGTATCCGTGTCCCTGATCTGTGTACGGTGCGTGTCCTGTGATGATACGTTGTATCCGTGTCCCTGATCTGTGTACGGTGCGTGTCCTGTGATGATACGTTGTATCCGTGTCCCTGATCTGTGTACGGTGCGTGTCCTGTGATGATACGTTGTATCCGTGTCCCTGATCTGTGTACGGTGCGTGTCCTGTGATGATACGTTGTATCCGTGTCCCTGATCTGTGTACGGTGCGTGTCCTGTGATGATACGTTGTATCCGTGTCCCTGATCTGTGTACGGTGCGTGTCCTGTGATGATACGTTGTATCCGTGTCCCTGATCTGTGTACGGTGCGTGTCCTGTGATGATACGTTGTATCCGTGTCCCTGATCTGTGTACGGTGCGTGTCCTGTGATGATACGTTGTATCCGTGTCCCTGATCTGTGTACGGTGCGTGTCCTGTGATGATACGTTGTATCCGTGTCCCTGATCTGTGTACGGTGCGTGTCCTGTGATGATACGTTGTATCCGTGTCCCTGATCTGTGTACGGTGCGTGTCCTGTGATGATACGTTGTATCCGTGTCCCTGATCTGTGTACGGTGCGTGTCCTGTGATGATACGTTGTATCCGTGTCCCTGATCTGTGTACAGTGCGTGTCCTGTGATGATACGTTGTATCCGTGTCCCTGATCTGTGTACAGTGCGTGTCCTGTGATGATCCTGTGCTGGGTATGGCAGGGTATGGCTGGGTATAGATGGGTATTGGCTGGGTATTGGCAGGGTATGGCTGGGTATTGGCAGGGTATTGGCAGGGTATTGGCAGGGTATAGATGGGTATGGCTGGGTATAGCTGGGTATTGGCTGGGTATAGATGGGTATGGCTGGGTATTGGCAGGGTATTGGCAGGGTATAGATGGGTATGGCTGGGTATTGGCAGGGTATAGATGGGTATGGCTGGGTATTGGCAGGGTATGGCTGGGTATTGGCAGGGTATGGCTGGGTATAGCTGGGTATTGGCTGGGTATAGATGGGTATGGCTGGGTATTGGCAGGGTATTGGCAGGGTATAGATGGGTATAGCTGGGTATTGGCTGGGTATTGGCTGGGTATAGATGGGTATGGCTGGGTATTGGCAGGGTATGGCTGGGTATTGGCAGGGTATGGCTGGGTATAGCTGGGTATTGGCTGGGTATAGATGGGTATGGCTGGGTATTGGCAGGGTATTGGCAGGGTATAGATGGGTATGGCTGGGTATTGGCAGGGTATAGATGGGTATGGCTGGGTATTGGCTGGGTATTGGCTGGGTATTGGCTGGGTATAGATGGGTATGGCTGGGTATTGGCAGGGTATTGGCAGGGTATAGATGGGTATGGCTGGGTATTGGCAGAGTATGGCTGGGTATTGGCAGAGTATGGCTGGGTATTGGCAGAGTATGGCTGGGTATAGATGGGTATGGCTGGGTATTGCAGGGTATGGCAGAGTATTGCAAGGGTATGGAGGGATGGCTGTCACAGAGCAGCGCTGTGGGCACTACAGATCCATCCCACAGCACTGCTTCCATCTGATCTCTCCCCTCCACTGTACAGATCAGTACACAGAGGGGAGGGATCGCATTGTAAACGGCCTGGGTGTAGAAAGATGGCCGCCGCTCTGGAGCTAGGCCGAAGCCGCGGCCTTTCCTAAGGCCGAAACCACAGAGCGCTCTGCGGATTTCCGCGTGTGCCGATCCAAACTGGGTGACCCGTTCGGATCACGGATCGGTGACGATCTGTTGCATCCCTCATCTGTAGAGGGGCCCCTGTGTGTTCAGAGGGGCCCCTGTCATGAGTGTGTACAGGAAAGCAGCCATACTCCCTGTAATAATGTGAGGCTCTGCTCTGCCCCCTGGGGGGGTGGGGGGGCACCTCTGGATCTGCTCTGATAGGTGATGATTGGGGGGGGGGGGGGGGGGGTTGCTGTTACTTTTGTTTCTCAGTTGATCTCTCAATAGCAATAAGTGTCCGGACATGATGGGACCTCAGCAGAGGGAGGAGCCCAGTGTGTGTAATATGTTGGGCCCCTCCACCCCCTACAGAAGAGACGATTGGTCCGGATTGGGACATGTTCGCACTGACTGATCATCTCTCCAGACTGCAGCAACAGGAATCTAGCAGACGGTCCATAGCGCCCCCTTGCTGTCACCTCTCATGCCGGCGAGGAGGCTGCATCCATGACCGGCTCTCTGTGCTCCTCTATGCATTGCAGGCAGATCACAGCTGGTGGGAGGGGCTGTACATCACTTCCAGAAAACACCCCCCCCCACCCCCGCCTCAGTACTCCTCTCAGGAGCCCTGGGCCCTAATGCAATCAAAACACTGATGGGTGGAGTCAGTCTGGAGAAGTGGGCGTTCCAAGGAAGGCTGCATTTGCATAGATGACACCCACATGTGATGCTGAACCTCCATTAAAGCAGAACCCCGGGCAGCTTTAAGGTGCACTCCCCGCTTTATCAGCTGGCGCCCAGCTGTGTTGGTGTGGGCGGTCATACGCCTGCCAGGGGGGAGGGGAGACTACTGGGTGGCTTCTAATTTGTGGGGGAGACTGGGTGTGTCTTCCACCGACCACTAGGAGTCTACATGATAAACCCGCTGCCTGCTCATTCGTTCACACCCCGCTGTCAGGGATGGCGATCAACGTCGTACCCTGACCTCCGACCTCCGCTTCAGTCTTCCACAGGAGTACCGCCTCCTCTGATTTCACCGCACACTGTGAGCAGACTGGCCCGGGCCCCGCCCCTTTCCTTCATTGGGTTTTAGTTTTGCCAATCATGGTGGATCAGCATCACATGTGGGCGTTACCCAGGGACGTCTCCTATATTAAGGAAATTATAAGCGGACCCCCCCCCCCCCCCCCCAAAACAGCCATGATCTGCCTTCATTACACAGTATTTGACCCCCTGCTGGTTTTGTACGAGAGACAGAAAAACAACAAAAATATCCAGAAAAACGCTTTTCAAAAAAGTTATAAATTGATTTCCATTTTAATGAGTGAAATAAGTATTCGATCCCCTATCAATCGGCAAGATTTCTGGCTCCCAGGTGTCCTCTATACAGGTAACAAGCTGAGATTAGGAGCACTCCCTTAAAGGGAGTGCTCCTAATCTCAGCTTATTACCTGTATTAAAGACACCTGTCCACAGAAACAATCAGATTCCAATCTCTCCACCAAGACCAAAGATCTGTCAAAGGTCGGAGACAAGATTGTAGACCTTCACAAGGCTGGAATGGGGCTACAAGACCATCGCCAAGCAGCTTGGAATAGTGCCCCATCATTGGTGTCAGTGGGAGGAATAGTGCCCCATCATTGGTGTCGGTGGGAGGAATAGTGCCCCATCATTGGTGTCGGTGGGAGGAATAGTGCCCCATCATTGGTGTCGGTGGGAGGAATAGTGCCCCATCATTGGTGTCGGTGGGAGGGATAGTGCCCCATCATTGGTGTCGGTGGGAGGGATAGTGCCCCATCATTGGTGTCGGTGGGAGGGATAGTGCCCCATCATTGGTGTCGGTGGGAGGGATAGTGCCCCATCATTGGTGTCGGTGGGAGGGATAGTGCCCCATCATTGGTGTCAGTGGGAGGGATAGTGCCCCATCATTGGTGTCGGTGGGAGGGATAGTGCCCCATCATTGGTGTCGGTGGGAGGGATAGTGCCCCATCATTGGTGTCGGTGGGAGGAATAGTGCCCCATCATTGGTGTCGGTGGGAGGAATAGTGCCCCATCATTGGTGTCGGTGGGAGGAATAGTGCCCCATCATTGGTGTCGGTGGGAGGAATAGTGCCCCATCATTGGTGTCGGTGGGAGGAATAGTGCCCCATCATTGGTATCGGTGGGAGGAATAGTGACCCATCATTGGTATCGGTGGGAGGAATAGTGACCCATTATTGGTATCAGTGGGAGGAATAGTGCCCCATTATTGGTATCAATGGGAGGAATAGTGCCCCATTATTGGTATCAATGGGAGGAATAGTGCCCCATTATTGGTGTCAGTGGGAGGAATAGTGCCCCATCATTGGTGTCGGTGGGAGGAATAGTGCCCCATCATTGGTATCGGTGGGAGGAATAGTGACCCATCATTGGTATCGGTGGGAGGAATAGTGCCCCATTATTGGTATCAGTGGGAGGAATAGTGCCCCATTATTGGTATCAATGGGAGGAATAGTGCCCCATCATTGGTATCAGTGGGAGGAATAGTGCCCCATCATTGGTGTCAGTGGGAGGAATAGTGCCCCATCATTGGTATCAGTGGGAGGAATGGTGCCCCATCATTGGTGTCAGTGGGAGGAATGGTGCCCCATCATTGGTGTCAGTGGGAGGAATGGTGCCCCATCATTGGTGTCAGTGGGAGGAATGGTGCCCCATCATTGGTATCAGTGGGAGGAATAGTGCCCCATCATTGGTATCAGTGGGGGAATAGTGCCCCATCATTGGTGTCGGTGGGAGGAATAGTGCCCCATCATTGGTATCAGTGGGAGGAATAGTGCCCCATCATTGGTATCAGTGGGAGGAATAGTGCCTCATCATTGGTGTCGGTGGGAGGAATAGTGCCCCATCATTGGTATCAGTGGGGGGAATAGTGCCCCATCATTGGTGTCGGTGGGAGGAATAGTGCCCCATCATTGGTATCAGTGGGAGGAATAGTGCCCCATCATTGGTGTCAGTGGGAGGAATAGTGCCCCATCATTGGTATCAGTGGGAGGAATGGTGCCCCATCATTGGTATCAGTGGGAGGAATAGTGCCCCATCATTGGTATCAGTGGGGGGAATAGTGCCCCATCATTGGTGTCAGTGGGAGGAATGGTGCCCCATCATTGGTATCAGTGGGAGGAATAGTGCCCCATCATTGGTATCAGTGGGAGGAATAGTGCCCCATCATTGGTATCAGTGGGAGGAATAGTGCCCCATCATTGGTGTCGGTGGGAGGAATAGTGCCCCATCATTGGTATCAGTGGGAGGAATAGTGCCCCATCATTGGTATCAGTGGGAGAATGACTGTGCCATGTATATTGGACTTCAGTGCCATGTATATCAGTGGTTGGAGGTGTGGTGGGGGTGAGCCGCTTGGCTGGACGGGGTGGCACTGTACGGCATCCCTCTTTCCTGTCTCAGAAAGTTGGCCGGTGTGTTTGGCACGCTCTGCGATACGCTGACCCCAGACGTCCTCTCGGGTTGAGTAACTCCAACAAGACACAACACACCTCTAATGCCAATGAGAATCAAATAAAATGCATTAAAGTGAAAAAAACATTTTACCTTTACAACCCCTTTAAGAACAAACCTACAGTCCCTATCTTGTTTGTAACCCCCTGTATATATATATTTTTAGCAGAGACCCTAGGGAATAAAATAGCGATTGTTGCAATATTTTATGCCACACTGTATTTGCACAGCGATCTTTCAAACGCAATTTTTTGGGGAAAAATACACTAAATATACAAAAACAGTAAAGTTAGCCCAGTTTTTTTGTTTAATGTGAAAGATGACGTTATCTTCTTCTTCTGAGTAAAAAATAAATAAATAAAAAAATGGCAAAATCTTATGTATGGATTGTGCTGTATAGAGCAGATATAAAATGTCTACACACCCCTTTTAGGTGGAGGGAAGTAAAAATAAACAAAAATAATCTGGTTGCGTAAGTCTGCACACCCTTACACTAATACCTTTGTTGAAGCCCCTTTTGATCTTATTCCAACACGCCTTGTTGGGTACGAGTCTCTATCATCATGGCACATCCTGACTTGGCAATATTTGCCCGCTCTTCTTTGCAAAAAAAAAAAAACACTCCAAACCTGTCAGATTGTGAGGACGTCTCCTGTGCACAGCCCCCTTCAGATCACCCCCCCCCCCCCCACAGATTTTCAATGGGATTCAGGTCTGGGCTTTAGCCGGGCCATTCCAAAACTTGAATCTTCTTCTGGTGAAGCCGTTTCCTTTTTGTTGCTTTGGGTCGTCGTTGTCATTGCTGAAAGATGAAGTTCCTCTTCATGTTCAGCTTTCTAGCAGAAGCCTGAAGATTTTGTGCCAATATTGACTGGTATTTGGAACTGTTCATTATTCCCTCTACCTTGACGAAAGCCCCTTGTTCCAGCTGGAAAAAGAAAAAAAAAACAGCCTCAAAGCATGATGCTGCCACCACCATGCTTCACGGTGGGTATGGTGTTCTTTTGGTTGATGTGCAGCGTTGTTTTTGCGCCGAACATATCTTTTTGGAATTCTGGCCAAAAAGTTCAACCTTGGTTTCCTCAGAGCAGAACACGTTTTCCCCTCATGCTTTTAGGAGACTTCAGGTGGGTGTTTGCAAAATGTAGCCGGGCTTGGACGTTTTTCTTCCTAAGAAAAGGCTTTCCGTCTTGCCATTCTACTCCGTAGCCCAGAGACATGAAGAATACCAGAGATTGTTGTCACCACACAGCCAGTACTTGCCAGATATTCCTCCAGCTCCTTTATTGTTTGCTGTAGGCCTCTTGGCAGCCTCCCTGACCAGTTTTCTTTTCGTCAATTTTAGAGGGACGTCCAGTTTTTGGTGATGTCACTTGTTGTGCCATATTTTCTCCACTTGATGGCGATGGCCTTCACTGTGTTCCATGGTATATCTAATGCCTTGGAAATTCTTTTGGACCCTTCTCCTGACTGATACCTTCTAAGAATGAGATCCCTCTGGTGCTTTGGAAGCTCTCCGAGGATCATGGCTTTTGCCGTAGGATGCGACTAAGAAAATGTCAGGAAAGACCTACTAGAACAGCTGAACTTTATTTGGGGTCAATTAGAGGCACTTTAAATGATGGCCGGTGTGTACTGACTGCTATTTAACATGAATTTGAATGTGATTGTTTGTTTAGCTTTAGTTTGTATACTTTTAATCGCCCCCCCCCCCCCCACCCCCAAAAGATTTCAACTGAGTTGTACATTTTTATAGGTCTCATTAAAGGTGGAAAAAGTTCTAAAATGATTTATCTTTGTGTCGTCTTCTTCCTTTTTACATCCCAGAAACCTGACATTTTAACAGGGGTGTGTAGACTTTTTATATCCACTGTAGAGCTGCCACGACGAGTCGTCGTAATCGATTACGTCGAACTACAAAAATTAGTCGACGTGCGTGCAGGGCGTCGATGCGTCAGTGTCTCTCGTTATCTCCCGCTCTCCTCCGTGCTGCCGTCCCTCTCTCCTCTCCGTGCCGCCGTCCCTCTCTCCTCTCCGTGCCGCCGTCCCTCTCTCCTCTCCCTCTCCGTGCCGCCGTCCCCCTTCTTCTCACCCTCTGTGCCGCTGTCCCTAGGGGTGCAACGGATCGTTACCGATCCGAACGGGTCACCCCGCTCGGATCGGCACATTCCGCGCTCCGCGGTCTCCCCCTTAGGAAAGGCTGCGGCTTCAGCCTAGCTCCAAAGCGGCGGCCATCTTTCTACACCCAGGCTGTTTACACTGTGATCGCTCCGACGGAGCGATCACTTGTAATCAAACCAGCGTCATGTCATGACGACGGTTCCTCTCTACCCTCTCTGTACTAATCTGTACAGTGGAGGAGAGAGATCGGATGGAAGCAGCCATCCCTTCATACCCTGAAGTACCCAGCAATACCTTGCTCCCTATACTCTGCCATACCTTGCTCCCCATACTCTGCCAGCCCTGGCCAGCCCAAACTCTGCCATATCCTGCCAGCCCAAACTCTGCCATATCCTGCCAGCCCATACTTTGCCATACCCTGCCAGCCCATACTTTGCCATACCCTGCCAGCCCATACTCTGCCATACCCTGCCTGCCCATACCATGCCATACCCTGCCTGCCCATACCGTGCCATACTCTGCCAGCCCATACTCTGCCAGCCCATACTCTGCCAGCCCATACTCTGCCAGCCCATACTCTGCCAGCCCATACTCTGCCAGCCCATACTCTGCCAGCCCATACTCTGCCAGCCCATACTCTGCCAGCCCATACTCTGCCAGCCCATACTCTGCCGTACCCTGCCAGCCCATACTCTGCCGTACCCTGCCAGCCCATACTCTGCCGTACCCTGCCAGCCCATACTCTGCCGTACCCTGCCTGCCCATCCCCTGCCGTACCCTGCCTGCCCATCCCCTGCCTGCCCATCCCCTGCCTGCCCATCCCCTGCCTGCCCATCCCCTGCCTGCCCATCCCCTGCCTGCCCATCCCCTGCCTGCCTATACCCTGCCTGCCTATACCCTGCCTGCCTATACCCTGCCTGCCCATACCCTGCCTGCCCATACCCTGCCTGCCCATACCCTGCCTGCCCATACCCTGCCTGCCCATACCCTGCCTGCCCATACCCTGCCTGCCCATACCCTGCCTGCCCATACCCTGCCTGCCCATACCCTGCCTGCCCATACCCTGCCTGCCCATACCCTGCCGTACCCTGCCTGCCCATACCCTGCCGTACCCTGCCTGCCCATACCCTGCCGTACCCTGCCTGCCCATACCCTGCCGTACCCTGCCTGCCCATACCCTGCCGTACCCTGCCGTACCCTGCCTGCCCATACCCTGCCGTACCCTGCCTGCCCATACTCTGCCGTACCCTGCCTGCCCATACTCTGCCGTACCCTGCCTGCCCATACTCTGCCGTACCCTGCCTGCCCATACTCTGCCGTACCCTGCCTGCCCATACTCTGCCGTACCCTGCCTGCCCATACTCTGCCGTACCCTGCCTGCCCATACTCTGCCGTACCCTGCCTGCCCATACCCTGCCGTACCCTGCCTGCCCATACCCTGCCGTACCCTGCCTGCCCATACCCTGCCGTACCCTGCCTGCCCATACCCTGCCGTACCCTGCCTGCCCATACCCTGCCGTACCCTGCCTGCCCATACCCTGCCGTACCCAGCCAAATCTGTCTCCAGTCCCTTTCCCTGTCTAAAATGGGAGATGTCAGAGGTCTGTTAAGACCCTCGATATCTCACCATAGCGCCCCCCCCCCCCACCCCCCAACAGGGCTGATAAAAAATTGCAATAAATAGAATTTTTTTTTTTTTAGATAATAAAAAATAAATAAATAAAAACACACTGACACTGTCCCCACACACCCTCCCCCTTATGTACTTATTTTTTGTAAGGTTATCCAAAGGATTAATTAGCTAATCAAAAAAAAAAAAAAACACTAGATTCATTTAAAAAAAAAAAAAAATAAATAATAATCGGATAGTCGTTGACTAATCGGAAAAATAATCGATAGATTAGTCGACAGACAAATTAATCGTTAGTTGCAGCTCTAATCCACTGTATGTTCACAGATTTTGACTTGGCAGAGCAGCCTTTCTCTATGGAGCGGGTGGTTATGAGCACGGATCCACCTGCCAGGGCACATCGTATGCAAACCGTATGGAAATGCGTCCCGGTATTCTGGCTGGGAATCTAGAATACGGGGAACAGTCTAAGGGATGGAAATGTTCACTGGCAGATGGAACTCCCTGGGACTCGGAGTTCTCAGCTGTAAGATGTGGCCTCATGTGAGGCCAGGTGGGTCAGGGCCAAGTGGAGGGGTGGGGGGGGGGGGGGGGGGGGGTGAGCGTTCTCCTTCTACTCCCTGCAAAATGATATTCTCCTTTCTGGCTGAACCGTTCACCATGGAAGGGTGAGGTGTAATGGATTGCAGAAAAGAATATCTCTAACTTTCCTGATCTGTATGCTTGCTCTACCTTTTTAAGTACTGAGGTCAAAGGTTCGAAATGATAGCCAGGCAGCTGGTATTTTCCAAAAAATTGCAGCTTTTCTGTTAATGCAGTATTACTACATTGGTGAGGTCCTCCTCTTGCTTCCTCTGCCTATAAATACCCACCCTGCATGGCCCAATCACCTTTCCCTCTGACCCCTATTGCCAAAGGGCCTCTTCTGACCATCATGGACTAAGCACCTCCCTCTCTAATCCCCATGTCCTAATTGCCACTTCTGAACGTCATGGCTTTGGCATCTCACCCTTTGACCCCCCCCTCCAACCCCATGGCCTATACATCTCTCCCTCTGATTGGCATGGCCTAAGCTGCTCTTTGTCTTACCGTCATGGCCTAAGTACCTCCCTCCTTGACCCCCCCCCATTGCCCTTATTGACTCTTCTGACCGCCACGGCCTTGGCATCTCACCCTCTGACCCCTAAGTGCCCCCCTCCATCCCTCATGGCCTAAACAACTCTCCCTCTGATCACCATGGCCTGAGATCCTCTCCTTCTGACTGTCATGGCCTAAGCACCTCCCTCTTTGACCCCCATGGCGGTCAGACGGAGAGGAGCTCAGGCCATGCCAATCAGAGGGAGAGATATTTTGGGCCATGGGTGTCGGAGGGGGTTCATTTAGGTCTTCAAGGTCAAAGGGTGAGCTGCCAAGGCCATGGTGATTAGAAGAGCCCCTCCATGGCCTAAACACCTCTCCCACTGATTGGCATGGCCTAAGCTCCTCCTCATCTTGACATAATAGCCTAAGCACCTCCCTCTTTACCCCCATGGCCTGATTGCTTTTTTTGACAGCCATGACATTTCACCCTTTGACCCCAAAGTGCCCCCTCCCCCTACACCATTGGCCTAAGCGTCTCTCCCTCTGATTGGCATGGCCTGAGTTCCTCTCCTCTGACTCTCTTTGACCCCCCCCCCCATGGCCTAATTGACACTTCTGACCGCCATAGTCTTGGCATCTCACCCTTTAACCCCCAAGATCTAAGTGCCTCTCTTCTACACCCATGGCCTAAATATCTCTCCCTCTGATCGGCATGGCCTGAATTCCTCTCCTTCTGAATGTCATGGCCTAGGCACCTGGTTGTTGGGGCATTGGTTCCAAGTTGAGGGAGTGCTGGTTCCATGGGAAGGTGGTGCTGGCCCTGTGGCAGTGGTGGGGGGAGCGCCGATTCCGGTTGGTGGAGTGCTGGTTCAGTGGTGGCTGGGGCATTGGTTCCATGTTGGGGGAGTGCTGGCTCCATGGGGAGGGGGTGCTGGTTCTGTGGCAGTGATGGTGCTGGTTCCGTGGCAGTAGTGGTGGTTGGGGTTTTGGTTCCATGTTGGGGAGTGCTTTTTCCATGGGGGCTGGTGCTGATTCCATGGCAGTAGTGGTGGAGTGCCAGTTTAGTGTTGGTCGGGGCTTTGGTTCCATGGGAGGTGATGCTGGTTCCGTGGTGGTGGCATGCTGGTCCAGTGGGGGTTGTGCTTTGGTTCCATGTTGGGGAGTGCTTTTTCCATGGAAGGTGGTGCTGATTCTGTGGCAGTAGTGGTGGAGTGCCAGTTTAGTGTTGGTCGGGGCTTTGGTTCCATGGGAGGTGATGCTGGTTCTGTGGTGGTGGCGTGCTGGTTCAGTGGTGGTTGGGGCTTTGGTTCCATGTTGGGGAGTTCTTTTTCCATGGAGGGGGGGGGGGGGGGGGTGATGCTGATTCCATGGCAGTAGTGGTGGTTGGAGCTTTGGTTCCACGGGAGGTGATGCTGGTTTCCGTGGGGGTGGAGTGCCAGTTCAGTGGTGGTTGGGGCCTTGACTCCATGTTGGGGGAGTGTTGGTTCCATGGGGGGGGGGGGGGGGGTGTGGTGCTGGTTCCATGGCAATAGTGGTGGTTGGTGCTTTGGTTCCATGTTGGGGAGTGCTTTTTCCATGGAAGGTGGTGCTGATTCTGTGGCAGCAGTGGTGGAGTGCCGGTTTAGTGGTGGTTGGGGCTTTGGTTCTATGGGAGGTGATGCTGGTTCCGTGGTGGTGGAGTGCCAGCTCAGTGGTGGTTGGGGGCTTTGGTTCCATGCTGGGGTAGTGTTGGTTCCATGGGGAGGTGGTGCCGGCTCTGTGGCAGTGGTTGGGGGAGCTCTGGTTCCATCATTTCCTCTGGCCTGTGTGCTCATTGGATGGGTCTGTCTGCTGTGATCACATGATCAGTCCCAGTGTTGTAATAAGAGTACGGTGTACCGAACACTCCCACAGTCACCATGGTTACAAGAACGCAACATTAGAATTTTTGTGTCTGTCATAGAAAAGTCATGGTGGCCGAGGACTGAGAAGGAAAATTCACATTTAATAATTTACAAAATAAGCCGTGTGGAAATATTTAAAGCTACTGATGCATTTTTTTTTTTTTAGCAGTGGAGTTCTCCTTTAAGTTGCGAGTACAGGCACGCTCTCCGGAGTCACGGTCACCCCCAAGGCCACTTCCCAGAATCGTCTCCGAGCACCGACGCTGCGTGCCGTAAGTCCATAAATAGAATGACATGGTCGGCCTCGAGGAACGTTCCTTCTGCCGATTTACTCCTCACAAGATGTGGGGGGCGGGGCCCAGTTTTGGCAATGATGTGAATGAAAAGGGGAAGCTGTGCTGTGTGAGCCTCATCGACCACGTGTTGTGACCTGTCTCTGTGCAGCCGCGGTGTCGCCATGCAGTGCTATGGGGTGCCTGTGCACAGCTCCGAGGTGGATGGCATGGAGGACCGGTCATGGCGCCCGGCTGGATGAGTGAGCCCCAGCGCACCGCACCGCACCGTGTGTGTACACCGCCCATTGATAATTCCTGTCCGTGTGTCTCCTGCAGGGAGAGCGGTTGGTTTTCAGAAATTTTTGCTGGATTGTTTAAATGATTGGTTGATTAACGGCGTTTCCCCTTTAAAGAAGGCGTCTGTTACCAGAAATACCAGGAAGGGATAATTGGATAGAAATTCAGCCGAAACTTCAGAGACAGAAGTGCGTCCCGTGCAGGAGGTTTCCTCTATGAATCAGAAATGTGCGATGTTCTGCAGAGTCACCGGTCTGAGCGCTAAGGGGCACAATAGACGCTGATACTAAAGAGTTGTGGTTTTTACCCTCACCCCAGTGCACACCCCTATAGACCAGAGCCAGGTTTACATCTCCACTATGGGCCTGTTTATTATCTCCCGTCTGATCAATGTTTATAAACACTGTTACTTTGTCTCTCCCCCCCGCTCTCGCCCCGCGCGCCCGCTCTCGCCCTCGCGCCCCGCTCTCGCCCACGCTCTCGCCCTCGCGCACGCTCTCGCCCTCGCGCACGCTCTCGCCCTCGCGCACGCTTTCGCCCTCGCGCACGCTCTCGCCCTCGCGCACGCTCTCTCCCTCGCGCACGCTCTCTCCCTCGCGCACGCTCTCTCCCTCGCGCACGCTCTCTCCCTCGCGCACGCTCTCGCCCTCGCCCTCGCTCTCTCCCTCGCCCTCGCTCTCTCCCTCGCCCTCGCTCTCTCCCTCGCCCTCGCTCTCTCCCTCGCCCTCGCCCTCGCTCTCTCCCTCGCCCTCGCTCTCTCTCCCTCGCCCTCGCGCACGCTCTCTCCCTCGCCCTCGCGCACGCTCTCTCCCTCGCCCTCTCGCACGCTCTCGCACGCTCTCGCACGCTCTCGCACGCTCTCGCACGCTCTCGCACGCTCTCGCACTCGCGCACGCTCTCTCCCTCGCGCACGCTCTCTCCCTCGCGCACGCTCTCTCCCTCGCGCACGCCCTCGCTCTCTCCCTCGCCCTCGCTCTCTCTCCCTCGCCCTCGCGCACGCTCTCTCCCTCGCCCTCGCGCACGCTCTCTCCCTAGCCCTCTCGCACGCTCTCTCCCTCTCGCACGCTCTCGCACGCTCTCTCCCTCGCGCACGCTCTCTCCCTCGCGCACGCTCTCTCCCTCGCGCACGCTCTCTCCCTCGCGCACGCTCTCTCCCTCGCGCACGCTCTCTCCCTCGCGCACGCTCTCTCCCTCGCGCACGCCCTCTCCCTCGCGCACGCCCTCTCCCTCGCGCACGCCCTCTCCCTCGCGCACGCCCTCTCCCTCGCGCACGCCCTCGCTCTCTCCCTCGCCCTCGCTCTCTCCCTCGCTCTCTCCCTCGCCCTCGCTCTCTCCCTCGCCCTCGCTCTCTCCCTCGCGCACTCTCTCTCCCTCGCCCTCGCTCTCTCCCTCGCGCACTCTCTCTCCCTCGCCCTCGCGCACTCTCTCTCCCTCGCCCTCGCGCACTCTCTCTCCCTCGCCCTCGCGCACGCTCTCGCCCTCGCGCACGCTCTCGCGCACGCTCTCGCCCTCGCGCACGCTCTCGCCCTCGCGCACGCGCTCGCCCTCGCGCACGCTCACGCCCTCGCGCACGCTCACGCCCTCGCCCACGCGCTCGCCCTCGCTCTCTCCCTCGCCCTCGCTCTCTCCCTCGCCCTCGCTCTCTCCCTCGCCCTCGCGCAGGCTCTCGCCCTCGCGCAGGCTCTCGCCCTCGCGCACGCTCTCTCCCTCGCGCACGCTCTCTCCCTCGCCCTCGCGCACGCTCTCTCCCTCGCGCACGCTCTCTCCCTCGCCCTCGCGCACGCTCTCTCCCTCGCCCTCGCGCACGCTCTCTCCCTCGCGCACGCTCTCTCCCTCGCCCTCGCGCACGCTCTCTCCCTCGCCCTCGCGCACGCTCTCTCCCTCGCCCTCGCGCACGCTCTCTCCCTCGCCCTCGCGCACGCTCTCTCCCTCGCCCTCGCGCACGCTCTCTCCCTCGCCCTCGCGCACGCTCTCTCCCTCTCCCTCTCGCACGCTCTCTCCCTCGCCCTCGCACGTCTCTCCCTCTCCCTCTCGCACGCTCTCTCCCTCGCCCTCTCGCACGCTCTCTCCCTCGCCCTCTCGCACGCTCTCTCCCTCGCACTCTCTCTCCCTCGCCCTCGCGCACGCTCTCTCCCTCGCCCTCTCGCACTCTCTCTCCCTCGCCCTCTCGCACTCTCTCTCCCTCGCCCTCTCGCACTCTCTCTCCCTCCGCCCTCTCGCACTCTCCCTCGCCCTCGCTCTCTCCCTCGCCCTCGCTCTCTCCCTCGCTCTCTCCCTCGCTCTCTCCCTCGCTCTCTCCCTCGCTCTCTCCCTCGCTCTCTCCCTCGCTCTCTCCCTCGCTCTCTCCCTCGCTCTCTCCCTCGCTCTCGCCCTCGCTCTCTCCCTCGCTCTCTCCCTCTCCCTCGTCCTCGCTCTCTCCCTCGTCCTCGCTCTCTCCCTCGTCCTCGCTCTCTCCCTCGTCCTCGCTCTCTCCCTCGTCCTCGCTCTCTCCCTCGTCCTCGCTCTCTCCCTCGTCCTCGCTCTCTCCCTCGCTCTCTCCCTCTCGCTCGCTCTCCCTCGCTCTCTCCCTCGCTCTCGCTCTCCCTCGTCCTCGCTCTCTCCCTCGTCCTCGCTCTCTCCCTCGTCCTCGCTCTCTCCCTCGACCTCGCTCTCTCCCTCGACCTCGCCCTCGCTCTCGCTCTCGCCCTCGCTCTCTCCCTCGCTCTCTCCCTCGCTCTCTCCCTCGCTCTCTCCCTCGCTCTCTCCCTCGCTCTCTCCCTCGCTCTCTCCCTCGCTCTCTCCCTCGCTCTCTCCCTCGCTCTCTCCCTCGCTCTCTCCCTCGCTCTCTCCCTCGCTCTCTCCCTCGCTCTCTCCCTCGCTCTCTCCCTCGCTCTCTCCCTCGCTCTCTCCCTCGTCCTCGCTCTCTCCCTCGTCCTCGCTCTCTCCCTCGTCCTCGCTCTCTCCCTCGTCCTCGCTCTCTCCCTCGTCCTCGCTCTCTCCCTCGTCCTCGCTCTCTCCCTCGTCCTCGCTCTCTCCCTCGTCCTCGCTCTCTCCCTCGTCCTCGCTCTCTCCCTCGCCCTCGCTCTCTCCCTCGCTCGCTCTCCCTCGCGCTCTCCCTCGCGCTCTCTCCCTCGCGCTCTCCCTCGCGCTCTCCCTCGCGCCCTCGCTCGTTTGCGTCCGCGCCCTCTCTCTCCCTCTCTCGCTCTCTCCCTCGCGCCCTCTCCCTAGCGCTCTCTATGTGTTAAAGGAGTCAATAAATAATATAGTCTCAATTAACAATCAAATTATTTATTCTTTAATACATAGATCTATATCTTAAAAATAAATATATATATTATATTATTTTATATACATTTTTTATTTTTATTTTTTTGGTACTGTTTTGGGGTTTTAATCTAGATGGATTTTGAACCAGCGCTGCTTTTCTCTGCTCTCCCATAATGTAACATTGTTTATAAACATTGCTCAGACAGGAGCTAAAGAGATGTAATGTTTATAGACAATATAATTGATCAACCACCAATCATTACCAATGTAGGTAGGTTGTCACCTGAATCTTCGGTGTGGCCCGGCACGTGGCATTTCTCTGGCTGTGGGGTTTGGCTTCGCTCTCTCCCGCATGTTTTCTCCTCAATCAAAGCTTTGTTTCTTTCACATTGTTGATCGGATCAGAGGGAAGGAATTTTCTATAATCCTGTGGTTTTTTTTATGTCTGTGCCAGTTATAATATTTATAGAGGTGGGGTGAGGACATACGGTATGAGAGGAGCGTCACCTGCTCCGTCCACTAACATGACCTGAAATGCACAATTTCCAACTATCTCCATCCTGGGGCCCAGGCCTCCCTGCTCACCCCCCCCCCCCAAGGGAACCCTGTGCCCTTCTGTCTTTCTCAGGAGCCCAGGGCCCTCTGCTTCCCACCCCCCGGTGGAACCCTGTGCCCTTGACCCCTCTGCCCCCCCCCCCGATGGAACCCTGGGCCCTTCTGTCTTTCTCAGAAGCCCAGGCCCCTCTTCTTCCCTTCTCCCCCTGATTCAATCCTGTGCCCTCCTGTCTTTTTCGGGAGCCCAGGGCCCTCTGCTCCCCCCCCCCCCCCGATATAACCCTGTGCCCTTCTGTCTTTCTTGGCAGCCCAGGCCCCTCTTCTTCCCTCCCCAGATGGAACCCTGTGCCCTTCTGTCTTTTTCAGGAGCCCAGGGCCCTCTGCTTCCCCCTAATGGAACCCTGTGTCCTTCTGTCTTTTTTGGGAGCCCTGGACCCTCTACTCCCTCCCCCACCCCCTAATGAAACCCTGTGCCCTCCTGTCTTTTTCGGAAGCCCAGGGCCCCCTGCTGCCCCCCCCCCCCATGGAACCCTGTGCCCTTCTGTATTTCCCGGGAGCCCTGGCCCCTTATGTCTCCCCCCCTCAAGCCGGGGCCCTTCTGGACTCCATAGTTTCCTAAAGGAGATATAACTTGTGGTCCCTGGTCTTGGAGTTGTTTAGAAGCAATGCTGACTGCACTGCCTGGTATCCAGATGGAGAATCTAGCGCTGCAGGAAATGGTGTATATCATCGCTGTAGAATGGGAAGAGCCTCCTCCGGCAGTATATGCCCCAATACACATGAGACGGGCAGTTGGTTCACCAGTCCGCTGAGCGGTTCCGTAGATCCTTCATGGCATTCACCCATCCAATTGTGTCAGCAAAGCCGGCATCATTGGGGGCCCCGTGTGATGGAGGGGGTCCCCGTGTGATGGAGGGAGGGGGTCCCCGTGTGATGGAGGGGGGGGGCCCCGTGTGATGGAGGGGGGGGGGCCCCGTGTGATGGAGGGGGGGGGCCCCGTGTGATGGAGGGAGGGGGTCCCCGTGTGATGGAGGGGGGGGCCCCGTGTGATGGAGGGGGGGCCCCGTGTGATGGAGGGGGACACCTTGTGATGGGGGGCCCCGTGTGATGGAGGGGGGGGCCCCGTGTGATGGAGGGGGACACCTTGTCATGGGAGGGCCCCGTGTGGTGGAGGGGGGGACCCCGTGTGATGGAGGGGGACAGCTTGTCATGGGGGGGCCCCGTGTGGTGGAGGGGGGGACCCCGTGTGATGGAGGGGGACAGCTTGTCATGGGGGGGCCCCGTGTGATGGAGGGGGACACCATGCAGGAGAAATGTGACTGGAGGTTTCCTCCGTGAGAAATGGGATTATATTTTCTGTCTGATATTGTCCGGAACGCAGGGAGACCAGACAGAGGTCACAGTGTGTCGGGTCCGGAGGTCCGAGGGGGGGGGGGGGGGAGAACCTCGGCTCTGCCAAACATTCAGCCTTTGTGTTCCCTCTGGGAACAGGTACTGTGCAGAGTTGTGTTTGGAGCCCCCGGGGGACCGCACACTGTACATGTCTGTTCTGGGGCCCCGTATGTGGTGTGTGAGGGGTGTAGCTCTGTGCCCTGCGGGACCCGATTGTCCGATTTATAGAGATCAGATTGTCTCTCGTTATTCCCAGAGCCGTGTATCAATGTGCTTCCTGTGGGGAGTGTCGGCGAGGGGCGCAGCGCTGTGTGCGAGTACTTATCCCTGTTCTGAGTGTACAGTCTCCTCTCCTCCCGTCATGTACAGCTGTGTATTTGGAGTCTCCTCTCCTCCCGTCATGTACAGCTGTGTATTTGGAGTCTCCTCTCCTCCCGTCATGTACAGCTGTGTATTTGGAGTCTCCTCTCCTCCCGTCATGTACAGCTGTGTATTTGGAGTCTCCTCTCCTCCCGTCATGTACAGCTGTGTATTTGGAGTCTCCTCTCCTCCCGTCATGTACAGCTGTGTATTTGGAGTCTCCTCTCCTCCCGTCATGTACAGCTGTGTATTTGGAGTCTCCTCTCCTCCCGTCATGTACAGCTGTGTATTTGGAGTCTCCTCTCCTCCCGTCATGTACAGCTGTGTATTTGGAGTCTCCTCTCCTCCCGTCATGTACAGCTGTGTATTTGGAGTCTCCTCTCCTTCCGTCATGTACAGCTGTGTATTTGGAGTCTCCTCTCCTCCCGTCATGTACAGCTGTGTATTCGGAGTCTCCTCTCCTCCCGTCGTGCATTCGGAGTCTCCTCTCCTCCCGTCATGCATTCGGAGTCTCCTCTCCTCCCGTCGTGCATTCGGAGTCTCCTCTCCTCCCGTCGTGCATTCGGAGTCTCCTCTCCTCCCGTCGTGTATTCGGAGTCTCCTCTCCTCCCGCCATGCATTCGGAGTCTCCTCTCCTCCCGCCATGCATTCGGAGTCTCCTCTCCTCCCGTCATGCATTCGGAGTCTCCTCTCCTCCCGCCATGCATTCGGAGTCTCCTCTCCTCCCGCCATGCATTCGGAGTCTCCTCTCCTCCCGCCATGCATTCGGAGTCTCCTCTCCTCCCGTCGTGTATTCGG
Source organism: Lithobates pipiens (assembly GCF_037356315.1). Classification (NCBI taxonomy): domain Eukaryota; kingdom Metazoa; phylum Chordata; class Amphibia; order Anura; family Ranidae; genus Lithobates; species Lithobates pipiens. Next base: position 593,013,979 of record NW_027507764.1, on the reverse strand, counting down.
AGTCTCCTCTCCTGCCGTCGTGTATTCGGAGTCTCCTCTCCTCCCGTCGTGTATTCGGAGTCTCCTCTCCTGCCGTCGTGTATTCGGAGTCTCCTCTCCTGCCGTCGTGTATTCAGAGTCTCCTCTCCTGCCGTCGTGTATTCGGAGTCTCCTCTCCTGCCGTCGTGTATTCGGAGTCTCCTCTCCGCCGTTGTTGGAGAGTCCCAGCAGTTATGTAATGTGTTATTCAGCACCTGGCAGCCATTCCTCCGGAGAGCGACACTTTGCATGCACTGCGGCATTCTGGGCACAACAGGCTCTGTGTGCGTCCACATGTCCGTGTTCTATTAGTACACAGAGCGCTCATCTCTTTTCCCTCCACCTTGCTCAGTGCTGGCTCTGGTGATAAGATTGTAAACAATGCAGTCACGTGACCGCCGGTGTTGTCATCCTGAGCCCAGTGAGGTGGATGGAAAGCTCGGTGCGCTGCGGGGCCTCATCTCCTGCCTGGATTCTGCTTCGTGTCCCGGGGCCCCGGGGGGGAGGACTCAGATTACGTGATATCGGGGGGGAAGAGAGACTCCGGCATTTCCAGGATTACTCGCTAAACATTAATACCGAGCAAAGATCCACAGTAAGTGCTCATTTACTATGTATGTATACCCTGGGGTGACGGGTCTCTTCATATCTATATATTCATCTACATGAATTATAACCGACGTATTGATACAAATCTTCTTCTTTTTGTAATTTGTGTTTTTGCTTTTTTTTTTTTTTTTTTCTTGTTTTTTTTTGTTTTTTTCTTTATATCATTTTTGTATTTTTATGTTTTTTTTTTTTTTTATGTTTTTATTTTTACATCATTTTTGTATTTTTATGTTTTTTTTTTTTTTTTTCCCTTTAACTTATACATATTTATACTGCAGGTATCACCACTTCCCTCCCACAACGTCATATGACCTCCACCCGGGGCAAGTGGTAACTCCTCCACTATTGTGGGGAACACAGTTGTGCTCATAAGTGTACACACCCCGGTGGCAGAATTTATGATTTCTTGGCCATTTTTCAGAGAATTTGAATGACAACACAAAGAAAAAACTTCTCTCTCTCATGGTCAGTGTTTGGGTGAAGCCATTTATTATCAATCAACTGTTTTTACTCTTTTTACTTTTTTTTTTTATATCATAATCACAACAGAAACGACCCAAATGACCCCGATCAAAAGTTTACACACCCCGGTGATTTTGGCCTGATAACACGCACACACGTTAGTTGACACAAAGGGGTTTGAATGGCTATTGGACCCCTTTCACACCGGGGCGCTTTACAGGCGCTACAGGGCTAAAAATAGGACCTCTATGTATGACGTGGGGGATGGTATTCTTGGGGTCATAGGTCATCCATGTATGACGGTGGGGGATGGTGTTCTTGGGGTCATAGGACCTCCATGTATGACGGTGGGGGATGGTGTTCTTGGGGTCATAGGACCTCCATGTATGACGGTGGGGGATGGTGTTCTTGGGGTCATAGGTCCTCCATGTATGATGGTGTTCTTGGGGTCATAGGACCT
>NW_027507764.1:592739708-593012230 GCF_037356315.1 Lithobates pipiens | reverse complement strand
CATCTCCCAGAACATTCAATAAGCAGCATTTAGGCCCCTTGTCACACCTGTGCGACTTGAAAGTCATGCGACTTTGCCACGACTGTGTAATCTTGCGCTCCTTGGGCCTCAAGTCGCATCAAAGTAGTGCAGGGCCAGATATGAACGGTCCTCGTTGGAAATCATGGTGTAAGACTTGTCATGTGACTTTGCATTCGTAAGATAAGTCGCACAAATGTGTAAGGGGCCTTTAGGGTCTAGGCCAGTGATGGCGAACCTTGGCACCCCAGATGTTTTGGAACTACATTTCCCATGATGCTCCCCTACACTGCAGAGTGCATGAGCATCATGGGAAATGTAGTTACAAAACATCTGGGGGTGCCGAGGTTCACTGTCACTGGTCTGGTGGCTTGGAACACTGAATTAACCGCGTCAGTCGCCCCTTTCCTTTAGTGATGGAGTTTGGGACTGCGCCAAAGTAGATGTATGAGATCTCCATGATCACGCCGACATTTGGGGCAACGGGGATCTGGCTAAAGACCCATCCTGTGCAGGCACAGCGGGGTATAATGGACCCTGTGCAGAGTATGTAGAATTTTGACGGGTTTTTGAGACCTATCAAGAGAGGTTTTTGATCTCCTCTGGATTTTTATTTTTTTTTGCGCTATAAACAAAAAAAGACCGACAATTTTGAAGAAAAAAAAAATTTTTTTTTTTACTTTCTGGTATAAACATTTCCAATACTAAAAATGAAAATAAAATATATTTTTTAATACATTTGGGCCAATATGTATTCTGCTACAGAATAAAAAAAAATCTTAAGTGTATATTGATTGGTTTGCGCAAAAGTTATAGCGCCTACAAACTGTGGGATATATACCAGAATACTTTTTTTCTTTATTTTTTTTTTTTTACTAGTAATGGCGATGATCAGCAGCTTATAGCAGGACTGCGATATTGCGGCTGATAATCTGACACTAATTGACACTTTGTGGGAACCAATGACACTAATGCCCCATACACGCGATGAGATTATCGGATGAACGATCGTCCATTTTTTTTTTTCTTTTTTTTTTTTTATCTCGGATCGAATCTGATGTTTTTACTAAAGTCCCGAAAATTCTCGCACGATAGAAATAAAATTCGGAAGTGATGTCATGCGTTGTAAATGCATTTGTATTGCATTTTTGAACAGTGGCTGTACTGATTAAACAAGAATCGTAGGATCTGGCATCGTACGAAAAAAAAAAAAATTGTGAATGTCCGATAGAATAACTGTCCTGATCGGCTCTCGAAAGCTCAGAAACGAACAATCCGATTATCGTACGATCGCTTCCAAATCGGTATTTTCCGTACGATTTTCTGATTGGGTGTACGGGGCTTAAGGGTGCATTCACACCTGAGCCGTTTTCAGCCTGTAAAACACGGATTTAAAAAGTTAAAAAAAAGTCCCACAAGCAAAATCCCGTTCATTTAAAAGGCCCCTGTTCACATTTCAGCATCGCCTGAAGCTCAACAAAAAAAAAAAAAAAAGTTCATGAGCTTCTTTTTGGGCAGATTACAGGTGTTTTTATGCTTTTACACTGGTGACCTTTTGACCTGTACAAAATCGTGGCGGAATAAAATTGCGGTAAAAACGTGCGACTTTCCGCCTGAAAACAATACACTCAGGTGTGCAATGCAGCCTAATACATTGATCAGTGCTAAAAATATGCACTGTCACTGTACTAATGACATTGACTGGGAAGGGGTTAAACATCTAGGGGCAATAAAAGGGTTAACTGTGTGCCTAGCCAGTGTTTATGTGTACTGTGCGCTGCTTTCTTCTCTAAGGGATGTGCTTAGCAGGGAAACGAAATCCATCACTTCCCTGCTGACAGGACAGAGCTCTGCTTTGTTTACATAGACACAGCTCTGTCCTGTGGCACTCGCTGATCAGCAAGGAGTCACAGAGGACATCCATTGGCCGGCACCCGCTGATTGCCGTCTGCTGTGACTTGTGTGCATTGCCCCCCACCCCCCCCCCACTCAGGAATGCGGAATCACGTTTGTGTATGTATGTTTGTATATATATATATTACACGTGATTTTGCGCAGCGCAGTGAAGCTGCTATAGGGTGGTTGGCAACTGGCTAATCTACATTCAGTATCGGTGGCGGCTGGTGCTCAAAATTTTTGGGGGGTGCAAACAAACCCCGTCAATTGCAGCCTCCCTGTGCCCATCAATTGCAGCCTCCCTGTGCCCATCAGTTGCAGCCTCCCTGTGCCCATCAGTTGCAGCCTCCCTGTGCCCATCAATTGCAGCCCCCCTGTGCCCCATCAGTTGCAGCCCCCCTGTGCCCCATCAGTTGCAGCCCCCCTGTGCCCATCAATTGCAGCCCCCCTGTGCCCATCAGTTGTAGCCTCCATGTGCCCATCAGTTGCAGCCTCCCTGTGCCCATCAGTTGCAGCCTCCCTGTGCCCATCAATTGCAGCCCCCCTGTGCCCATCAATTGCAGCCCCCCTGTGCCCATCAATTGCAGCCCCCCTGTGCCCCATCAATTGCAGCCCCCCTGTGCCCCATCAATTGCAGCCCCCCTGTGCCCCATCAATTGCAGCCCCCCTGTGCCCCATCAATTGCAGCCCCCCTGTGCCCCATCAATTGCAGCCTCCCTGTGCCCCATCAATTGCAGCCTCCCTGTGCCCCATCAGTTGCAGCCTCCCTGTGCCCCATCAGTTGCAGCCTCCCTGTGCCCCATCAGTTGCAGCCTCCCTGTGCCCCATCAGTTGCAGCCTCCCTGTGCCATATCCAATGCTACCAGTGTGTTGCCCACCATCTGCACTTGCCCTGTCTCGGTAGGACATTTCCTCAATGTCTTCTCCCGTCCTCTCTTCCTGTCCTCCTATGACTGGATGCCTGATAGGCGTCCAATCACAGCGTCTGTCGTTTCAGCCAATCAGGTGAAGGGTAACAGATCCGAGCACCTGATTGGCGGAGAGGTGGTTTAGTGATAGCAAAGCGACTTGAGTGACCTGCGAGCGCCCAGCCTATGGCTCCAATCAGGCGATTCAAAACCACCCCCCGGCGCCTGAATAGGGGGTGGCAGAAGCGGCCATAGATAGATTCGTGCAATGCATGAATGCATCTATTGGTGATAGAGGGGGGCGGCACCCATGTGCCCTTATGAACGCACTGCCACTGGTCAGTATAATGACAAAGTGGCAACAGAATTTTAGAAACATCTGTGAATTTATTAATAAGAGGAAAACAGAAATATTACATTGGCATAAATATTCTGACCCCCTTACTCGGTACCTTGTTGAAGCCCCTTTGGCAGCAATTACAGCCTGGAGTCTCTTTGGGTGATGAGGCCACAAGCCTTGTACCCCGGGATTGGGGGATTCTCTGCCATTATTTTTTTAACCACTTGCCGCCCTCCATATAGCCAAGTTACGTCGGCAGGGTGGTTGCGATATCCCGACCGGACGTCATATGACGTCTTTCAGGATAACAAGCTGCTGCGCGCCTCACGGCGATCGGTGTTGCCTGGGTGTCAGTCTGACACACCACATCACAGATTTAGGTAAAGAATCTCTGACGGGGAGACTCTTTACCATGTGATCAGCCGTGTCCAATCACGGCTGATCGCGATGTAAACAGGCAGAGCCGTTGATTGGCTTTTCCTCACTCGCGTCTGTCAGACGTGAGTAGAGGAGAGCCAATCGGCTGCTCTTCTGACGGGGGGGTCTGTGCTGATTGTTTATCCTGAGGATGCCCACACTGGACCACCAGGCATGCCCACCACTATTCACCACCGGGGATGCCAAACAGTACCTGCAATGGATGCCAGTCAGTGCCCACAATGGGCATCACTGATTGGCGGGGCATTGTTTGGCACTGATTGACATCCATTAGTACCATCCATTAGTGCCCATCTGTGCCACCTATGTGTACCCATCAGTGCCGCATATTAGTGCCCATCATCAGTGCCACTTCATTGGTGCCCATCAGTGCAGCCTTACCAGTGCCCATCAGTGAAGGAGAAAACTTAACTTATTTACAAAGTTTTGTAACAAAAAAACAAAAAAATGTTTTTGTTTTCAAAATTTTCGGTCTTTTTTTTTTTTTTTTATCTGTTTAGCAGAAAATAAAAACCGCAGAGGTGATCAAATACCACCAAAAGAAATCTCTATTTTTATCATTTAGTTCCCACAAATATAGTTTGGGTACAGTGTTGTATGACCGCGCAATTGTCATTCAAAGTGCAACAGCGCTGAAAGCTGAAAATTGGTCTGGGCAGGAAGGGGGTGAAAGTGCCCAGTATTGAAGGGGTTAAATATGTAACAGACTACATATTGGCCTCAATTTTTTATTTTATTTTTTTTAAGAAATTACATTATTTATTGGATATGTTTTATAGCAGAAGGTTAAAAAAAATAATATATATATAATTTTTTTTTTTTTTTTAGTAGAGACCCTAGAGAATAAAATAGTGGTTGCTGCAATATTTTATGTCGCACTGTATTTGCGCAGCAGTCATTCAAATGCATTTTTTGGGGAAAAAATTACACTTTAACGAATTAAAAAAAAAAAAAAAAACTATCCAGTAAAGTTAACCCAATTTTTTTTTATATATATAATCGTTTTATTTTTTTATTTATAACGCAAAAAATAAAAACTGCAGAGGTGATCAAATACTACCAAAAGAAAACTCTATTTGTGGGAACTAAATGATAAAAATATAGTTTGGGTACAGTGTTGTATGACCGCGTAATTGTCATTCAAAGTGCAACAGCGCTGAAAGCTGAAAATTGGTCTGGGCAGGAAGGGGGTTGAAAGTGCCCGGTATTGAAGGGGTTAAATATGTAACAGACATATTGGCCTCAATTTTTTTTTTTTTAAGAAATTAAATTTTTTATTGGATATGTTTTATAGCAGAAGGTAAAAAAATATAAATTTTGTTTTTAGTAGAGACCCTAGAGAATAAAATAGTGGTTGCTGCAATATTTTATGTCGCACTGTATTTGCGCAGCAGTCATTCAAATGCATTTTTTGGGGAAAAAATTACACTTTAACGAAAAAAACAAACAAAAAAAAAAACTATCCAGTAAAGTTAACCCAATTTTTTTTTATATATAATCGGTTTCTTTTTTTATTTATAACGCAAAAAATAAAAACCGCAGAGGTGATCAAATACCACCAAAAGAAAGCTCCATTTGTGGGAAAAAAAGAACGTCAATTTTATTTGTGCACAGCGTCACACCACTGCGCAATTGTCAGTTAAAGTAACGCAGTGCCGTATCACAAAGCAATGACCTCGTCACAAGCAGGGGGGGGTAAATCTTCCAGAGGTCAAGTGGTTAAACAATTGTAGTTACTGGGCTACAACATAACATTGAAAAAAGTGAAAGGGGGGGGGTGTGAATACTTTAGGAAAGCTCTGTATATAGACAACAATGTAATGAGAAGGGAGCGATTGTATTCCAGGAAATTGCTGTATTTATGTGATCAGTATGTGGAGCGATTCCAAGTCCTACTAATAATAATACTGCCGGCTCCGGCCTTATGTGTGTCGTCCCGTCTGGGTGTCATGGGGTGACCATTGTCTCTCTTTCCTCGCAGGGAAGATTGACCTGGTGAAGTCGAAGTGGGGTCTGGCGCTGGCGGCAGTGGTGACGGTCCTGAGCTCCCTGCTGATGTCGGTGGGTTTGTGCACCTTGTTTGGACTGACTCCAACCCTCAATGGCGGGTACGTCGTTCTTGTTTATCTATTAGATTGTAAGCTCTTCTGAGCAGGGCCCTCCTTGTATTTTATTGTATTATAACTGTATTGTCTCCCTTTTTATATTGTAAAGCGCTGCGTAAACTGTTGGTGCTATATAAATCCTGTATAATAATATTATAGACTGTATATCGGGGACCGGTCTATGATGAGAGGTGATCTGTGGTATAAACAGCCTCCTGTCTCTTGCAGGGAGATCTTCCCTTACCTGGTGGTGGTGATCGGTCTGGAGAACGTATTGGTGCTGACAAAGTCGGTCGTGTCCACTCCGGTTGACCTGGAAGTGAAGCTGCGGATAGCACAAGGTGTGTGTGATTGGAACCCATGGGGGAGTCTTTCTGTAGATTTATACTCAGGGCTGCTTATAGAAATCGTGGGGCCCCATACAGCCTACCTGATGGGGGGGCCCCCCCACCCCCAGCGGGAATACGGCTCCAGCTGCATGAAAAAACACTCATTCTGGCAGCCAAAGAAAAAGAGCCCTTAATTATTAAAAAATATATATTTATAAAAAAATATATATATATATATATATATATATATATATATATATATATATACCCTGTTTCCCCAAAATAAAACCTAGCGTGATTGCTGTAATATAAGCCCTACCTCCGCAAATAAGCCCTACCCTGAAAATAAGACCTACTAGGGCTTATTTGGGGGGTAGGGCTTATATTGCAGCCATCACCGACAATCGCGCTAGGTCTCATTTTCGGAGAAACAGGGTATATATATATATATATATATATATATATATATATATATATATATATATAATAATTTTTTTAAATAATTTTATATATGTGTGTGTGTGTGTGTGTATATAATTTATAATAATGTATATTAAACATAAATATTTACAAAAATGGGTGGGGTGTATTCACTTTTGTGAGATACTGTGTGTGTATATATATATATATATATACACACACACAGTATCTCACAACACTGAAGAAATGACACTTGTCTACAATGTAAAGTAGTGAGTGTACAGCTTGTATAACAGTGTAAATTTCCTGTCCCCTCAAAATAACTCAACACACAGCCATTAATGTCTAAACCGCTGGCAACAAAAGTCAGGACACCCCTAAGTGAAAATGTCCAAATTGGGCCCAATTAGCCATTTTCCCTCCCCCCGGTGTCATGTGACTCGTTAGTGTTACAAGGTCTCAGGTGTGAATGGGGGGAGCAGGTGTGTTAAATTTGGTGTTATCGCTCTCACTCTCTCATACTGGTCACTGGAAGTACAACATGGCACCTCATGGCAAAGAACTCTCTGAGGATCTGAAGATAAGAATTGTCGCTCTACATAAAGATGGCCTAGACTATAAGAAGATTGCCAAGACCCTGAAACTGAGCTGCAGCACGGTGGCCAAGACTGTACAGAGGTATAACAGGACAGGTTCCCCTCAGAACAGGCCTCACCATGGTCCAGAGAAGTTGAGGTCACGTGCTCAGCGTCATATCCAGAGGTTGTCTTTGGGAAATAGACGTATGAGTGCTGCCAGCATTGCTGCAGAGGTTGTAGGGGTGGGGGGGTCAGCCTGTCAGTGCTCAGACCATACGCCACACACTGCATCAAATTGGTCTGCATGGCTGTCATCCCAGAAGGAAGCCTCTTCTAAAGATGATGCACAAGAAAGTCCGCAAACAGTTTTCTGAAGACAAGCAGACTAAGGAGATGGATTACTGGAACCATGTCCTGTGGTCTGGTGAGACCAAGATAAAGGTATTTGGTGTCAGATGGTGACAAGCGTGTGTGGGGGCAACCAGGTGAGGAGGACAAAGACAAGTGTGCTTGTCTACAGTCCAGCATGGTGGTGGGAGTGTCATGGTCTGGGGCTGCATGAGTGCTGCCGGCACTGGGGGGCTACAGATCATTGAGGGGACCATGAATGCCAACATGTACTGTAACATACTGAAGCAGAGCATGATCCCCTCCCTTCAGAGACTGGACCGCAGGGCAGTATTCCAACATAACAACCCCAATCACACCTCCAACACCACCACTGCCTTGCTAAACAAGCTGAGGGTGAAGGTGATGGACTGGCCAAGCATGTCTCCAGACCTAAACCCTATTGATCATCTGTGGGACATCCTCAAACGGAAGGTGGAGGAGGGGAAGGTCTCCAACATCCACCAGCTCTGTGATGTCATCATGGGGGAGGGGAAGAGGACTCCAGTGACAACCTGTGAAGCTCTGGTGACCTCCATGCCCAAGAGGGTTAAGGCAGTGCTGGAAAATAATGGCGGCCACACAAAATATTGACACTTTGGGCCCAATCTGGACATTTTCACTTAGGGGTGTACTGACTTTTGTTGCCAGCGGTTTAGACATTAATGGCTGTGTGTTGAGTTATTTTGAGGGGACAGGAAATTTACACTGTTATACAAGCTGTACACTCACTACTTTACATTGTAGACAAGTGTCATTTCTTCAGTGTTGTCACATGAAAAGAGAGAAGAAAATATTGACACACATGTGACTGAGGGGTGTACTTACTTTTGTCAGATACTATATATATATACACACAGATTTAGATTTTTTTTTTTTTCACATTTTTGTTTATTTTTCAAATTTTTTTTTTTAGCAGCCCTCCCTGGGAGCGGAGCTTTGGTGACATCTCAGGGTTCTAAAGAGACCCCTGATGTTTCAATTTTGAGACAGAGATTAAGGACAGCTGCACTTCAGAATGGATGAACAGGAAGCTCTCTGTACAGAGGCGCCTTGTTCATTCACAACTGAAGCATAGTAAACACTGTTTACTATGCTTCAATTATGAATGAACACAGGAGTAACCGGTACCTTCCAAGAGGCTGAAAGCTGCTGCGGCTGGATGTTGCGGCAAATGGTACTAGGCAACATGCGCCCGGGGACAAATTCCCGGAACGCACACTGCTTGTATTTCGGGCATTCCTCTCTGGGCGCATACTGCCCTAAATGTAAGTACAACTCGGTGCGCCAGCCGCAGCAGCTTTTAGCCTCTCATAAAGTTCTACAGGTTGCTGGCAGCGCGCCTTCCAGCCGCACCAAAACACCGGGACTAAACAGCCAGAGTGCGGGAGGCCATAAAGGTCTCTGCTTTGTTACAAGATCCTGTTAAAGATGCTCAACATGAGTATAAGGAAAGCTTCCCTGTGTGCAATAGGAATTTAAAACCATCCTCACCCCATGCAGCAAACCTGCAAGCTCTATTCTTCTATTACCCAGTATCGCTCCTACACAGGGTGACTTTTAGGGTGAGCTCCTTTTTTTTTGAATTTACTACTTGATTTTCACCAGTCTCTCCTGTGTGCGCAGGGTTAAGCAACGAGAGCTGGTCCATCATGAAGAACATGGCCACCGAGCTGGGAATCATCCTGATCGGTTATTTCACTCTGGTTCCCGCCATTCAGGTAAATTAAATCACTTGCTGCTCAGTCATAAATATTTGATTTTCCTCCTGTATAGGGCTTGGGCTAGCAGGGGGGGGAACCAGGCAGTTGGGGGAATCGGATGTGGCCAGGGAGGATGAACGGCACGGCAGGTAACTGGTACTGGAACCGATTCTCTGTATGCCTCTCTCTGCAGCAGCTGAAAGCTGGCTTCTTCTCTCCCTCCCACCAGCTATCAGCTGCTGCAGAGAGAGCCATTACAGAGGATCGGTTCCAGTACCTGCTGTGCTGTTCACCCTCCTTGCCCACATCCGATTCCCCCAACTGCCTGGTCCACCCTCTATGGCTCTCTCTGCAGCAGCTGAAAGCTGGCTTATTCTCTCTCTTCCACCAGCTATCAGCTGCTGCAGAGAGCCATACAGAGGATCGGTTCCAGTACCTGCTGTGCCGTTCACCCTTCCTTTCCACATCCGATTGCCTCAACTGCCCGGTCCACCCTCTATGGCTCTCTCTGCAGCAGCTAAAAGCTGGCTTATTCTCTCCCTTCCACCAGCTTTCAGCTGCTGCAGAGAGAGCCATACAGAGGATCGGTTCCAGTACCTGCTGTGCCGTTCACCCTTCCTTTCCACATCCGATTGCCTCAACTGCCCGGTCCACCCTCTATGGCTCTCTCTGCAGCAGCTAAAAGCTGGCTTATTCTCTCCCTCCCACCAGCTTTCGGCTGCTGCAAAGAGAGCCATACAGAGGATCAGTTCCAGTACCCGCTGTGCCGTTCCCCCTTCCTTCCCACATCTGATTCTCCCAACTGCCTGGTCCCCCCTGTATGGCTCTCTCTGCAGCAGCTGAAAGCTGGCTTATTCTCTCCCACCAGCTTTTAGCTGCTGCAGAGAGAGCCATACAGAGGATCGGTTCCAGTATCTGCTGTGCTGTTCACCCTTCCTTCCCACATCCAATTCCCCCAACTGCCTGGTTCCCCCTGTATGACTCTCTGTGCAGCAGCTGAAAGCTGGCTTCTTCTCTCCCTCCCACCAGCTTTCAGCTGCTGCAGAGAAAGCCATACAGAGGATCAGTTCCAGTACCCGCTGTGGCGTTCACCCTTCCTTTCCACATCTGATTCTCCCAACTGCCTGGTCCCTCCTGTATGGCTCTCTCTGCAGCAGCTGAAAGCTGGCTTCTTCTCTCCCTTCCACCAGCTTTCAGCTGCTGCAGAGAGAGCCATACAGGGGATCCGTTACAGTAATCCCCCTCTGCACTGATCACCCTCCCTGTGCACCATACATTGACCCCCTCAGTGCTGCCGGCATCCCTCTTCTCTTTGCCACCGCCACACAGTAGGATCCCTCAGGATGGAGAGGGGGAAAGGTCTGGGGAAATTATGTCACATTTACTCGCCCATTCCTTTTTCCTGAATGAACACGAGTGATCTGTACCGATCACTTACTGTGTTCATTTGTAACTGAAGCATAGTAAACTGTGATTATTTCAGGGGAAGGGGCCCTGTCAGGTTGGCTGTATGGGTGTCCCCCGTGGTATCTAACGGCACCCCTGGTAAAGCCCACAGTCAGACTGAGGGAAGCAAGATGATGCTGGGCGTTCTCCGGCCAGGAAATGAGGGCGGGGCTCCAACTTGCTGCAGCTTCTAATGCACATGGTGAGACATTTTACAGTGTGCAGGGAAATCGGAGGAAGCCGTTTCAGTCTGGTAAACCGGTGAAAGACTGAAGGGAGGATTTAAAGGGGAGGTCCACCCTAAAAAAAAAAAAAAAAAAAAAAAATGCATAAGAAGGCTGCAAAAAAAAAAAAAAAAAAACATTTCACTTACCAGAAATGGCTGTTGCTAGGCAGATCGTCCTAATCTGCCTCTTCCTGCTGCGCGGTGATCTTCGGTCTTCTCTCCTCCTCGCGTTGTCTTCTAGGGAATGGGGCGCGGTGTGTTGTGGGAACTGTGTGCCCCATTCACAAAGCGCCTTCATTCCAGCCTCCTAATTGTAAACACGGAAGTGACGTCATGACGTCACTTCCCGTTTACTCGGCTGCCAATGGCGCCGGTTTTAAAAAAAATATCCGGTATTCAGAATCGCCGTTTTCGGCGATCTGAATACATTGAAGTGTACAGGAGGGGTGGGGGGGTCTTTTAGACCCCCGATCCCTCCATAAAGAGCACCTGTCACCACCTATTACTGTCACAAGGGATGTTTACATTCCTTGTGACAGCAATAAAAGTGATCAAAATTTTTATTTATTTTAAAAAAAAAAATAATTGTAAAATAAAGAAGACAAAAAAAAATAATTTTCAAAGCGCCCCCCGTCACCGCGAGCTGGCACAGCAAAGAAAACGCATACGGAAGTCGCACCCGCATATGTAAACGGTGTTCAAATCACACATGTGAGGTATCGCCGCGATCGTCAGAGTGAGAGCAATAATTCTAGCACTAGACCTCCTCTAACCTGGTAACTGGATTTTTTTATTTTATTTTTTTAAATCGTCGCCTATGGAGATTTTTAGGTACCGTAGTTTGTCGTCATTCCACGAGTGCGTGCGATTTATAAAGTGTGACATGTTTGGTATCTATTTACTCGGCGTAACATTATCTTTCACATTATAAGAAAAAATTGGGCTAATTTTACTATTTTTAGTTTTTTTTTTAATTCATGAAAGTGTCCCTTTTCCCAAAAAGTTGCGTTTTAAAACACCGCTGCGCAAATACCGTGTGACGTAAAATATTGCAACAATCGCCGTTTTTTTCTCTAGAGTCTCTGATTAAAAAAAAATATATATATAAATATATATATATATATATATATATATATATATATATATATATATATATATATATATAGAGAGAGAGAGAGAGAAAGAGATATAGAGATAGATAAAAGAAAAAAAAAAATATATATATTTTTTTTTTTAATCAGACATTGACATTTGGTGTTTACAAGTTAAAAATCCACATTTTTTGCTAGAAAATTACTTTGAACCCCCAAACATTCTATATATATATATATATATATATATATATATATATATATTTTTTTTTTATCTATCTCTGTATGTATATATATATATAGAATGTTTGGGGGTTCGAAGTAATTTTCTAGCAAAAAATGTGGATTTTAACTTGTAAACACCAAATGTCAATGTCTGATTAAAAAAAAATATATATATATATTTTTTTTTTCTTTTATCTATCTCTATATCTCTATATATATAAATATATATATATATATATATATATATATATATATATATATATATATATATATATTATTATTTTTTTTTTTTTTTTTTAATCAGACATTGACATTTGGTGTTTACAAGTTAAAATCCACATTTTTTGCTAGAAAATTACTTCGAGCCCCCAAACATTCTATATATATATATATATATATATATATTTTTTTTTTTTATCTATCTCTGTGTATATATATATATAGAGAGAGAGATAGATAAAAAAAAATATATATATATATAGAATGTTTGGGGGTTCGAAGTAATTTTCTAGCAAAAAATGTGGATTTTAACTTGTAAACACCAAATGTGAAAAATAGGCTTAGTCATGAAAGGGTTAAATAAAGTTGGTTTGTTTTGTGTACAGTAGAGGATGGCGGATGGTTGGGTGACCTCACAGTACAGATAAGAGGCGCTCCTGGGAGTTCCCGGCCTCCCGCTCTCTGCAGGATGTGACTCTCTATCAGATTAGATAGTGAAGGTCGGAGCTCAGTGCCTTGTACTCACTGATACGGCTCAGCACTGCATCCTACAAGGCCCATTATACCCACAATTCCCAACTCGGGGGTGGGTGTGGGTGGGTGGTTAGGGGGGGGGGGGGGGGGGTGCAGACTTATACTACATATTCTCTAGTGCTGTATAGCCAAACATAAAAACTGCTACTCCAAAAAAATTGCCCTCAATCACCAAAGGTGAATCGGACGATCACTGTAACCCAATTACACAATAGAACATTGGTAAAAGTAGCATTTATTAGAAAATATACAGAAAAATACATAAATTACAACAAAAACATCAAAGCAATTGTTTGCAAAAAAAAAAATCATAATAACAATACAGTTAAAAATCCTTAATAATAACCCTGACAGGTACGTAGAGGTACGATGACGTTGGTATAGGCGTGAACCTCAACTAGTTTTGTGGCCAGTGCCGCTTCCTCAGGAGGCGTCAACCAAAACATCAAAAAAAAGAAAGATACAATGTAGAATTATAATAACAAAAGGTAAAAAACAAAAACAAAAAAAACAACGAAGATGCTGGAGGCAGGTTGATATTGGAGTATTAGGTTAAACCATTGCGACTCACCAATAGAAGGCCACTAGGGCAACAGACGGCATAGCTGAGACACCCAAGATGGGTGTTCCCCCCGGGGGCGGACACGGGTGGGGGGGGGGGGGGGTTGGGGTATGAGGGAGCTATTGCAAAGAGATGGAATTAATGCATCTCACAAGGTGCCTGGTAAGGTAAAAAGACCTAAAAAAGAAGAAAAGTAAATGGACAGATATTAACATTAAATAGTCAGCAGTAACTACAATCAAGGGTCTTCCCGTGCCAAGCTGTGGTATCAGGCCAAAGAACAATCAGACCGATTACCGTGTGGCCGGGAAATAAATAGGCCGCCCGGGTTGGACCCCCTTTATTAGGTCCCCCTTGCTAGTAGCGGGTTGGTCCTCCTGGCTAGTAGCGTGTTGGACCCCCCTTTATTAGGTCCCCCTTGCTAGTAGTGGGCTGGACCCCCTTTATTAGGTCCCCCTTGCTAGTAGCGGGTTGGACCCCCCTTTATTAGGTCCCCCTTGCTAGTAGGGGGCTGGACCCCCTTTATTAGGTCCCCCTTGCTAGTAGCAGGTTGGACCCCCTTTATTAGGTCCTCCTTGCTAGTAGTGGGCTGGACCCCCTTTATTAGGTCCCCCTTGCTAGTAGCGTGTTGGACCCCCCTTTATTAGGTCCCCCTTGCTAGTAGTGGGCTGGACCCCCTTTATTAGGTCCCCCTTGCTAGTAGCAGGTTGGACCCCCTTTATTAGGTCCCCCTTGCTAGTAGCGGGTTGGTCCTCCTGGCTAGTAGCGTGTTGGACCCCCCTTTATTAGGTCCCCCTTGCTAGTAGCGGGCTGGACCCCCTTTATTAGGTCCCCTTTGCTAGTAGCGGGTTGGACCCCCTTTATTAGGTCCTCCTTGCTTGTAGCGGGTTGGACCCCTTTATTAGGTCCCCTTTGCTAGTAGCGGGTTGGACCCCCTTTATTAGGTCCTCCTTGCTTGTAGCGGGTTGGACCCCCTTTTACCTTCATTCTTGGTGGAATAGATACTACAAGGTGTTGGAAACGTTTCTCAGATTTTGCTCAATAGTGACATGATAGCATCACACAGTTGCTGCAGATTTGTCGGCTGCACATCCATGATGCCAATCTCCCGTTCCACCACCTCCCAAAGGTGCTCTATTGGATGAGATGTGGTGGGTGTGGAGGCCATTGGAGTACAGGGACCTCATTGTCCAGTGGTGAGATGATTGGAGCTTTGTGACATGGGGCATTATCCTGCTGGGAGGAGCCATCAGAAGATGGGGACACTGTAGTCATAAAAGGATGGACATGACCCATCCCCCACACCATTACACCCCCCACCACCAGCCTGAACCGGTGATACCCCATCCCCCACCACCAGCCTGAACCGGTGATACCCCATCCCCCACACCATTATACCCCCACCACCAGCCTGAACCGGTGATACCCCATCCCCCACCACCAGCCTGAACCGGTGATACCCCATCCCCCACACCATTTCACCAACACCACCAGCCGGAACCGGTGATACCCCATCCCCCACACCATTACACCCCCACCACCAGCCTGAACCGGTGATACAAGGCAGGATGGTGCCATGCGCCAAATTCTGACCCCAGCATATGAATGTCGGAGCTGAAATCCAGACTCCTCACACCAAGCAACATTTTTCCAACCTTCTGTTGTCCAATGTTGGTGATCCTGTGCCAATTGTAGCCTCCGTTTCCTGGTCTCTGACAGGAGTCTGTAGCCCATCTGCTTCAAGGTTGGATGTTCAGAGATGGCATTCTACATACCTTGGGTGTAACGAGAGGTTATTTAAGTTACTGTTGCTTTTCAATCATCTGGAACCAGTCTGCCCCATTCTCCTCTGACCTCAACAAGACATTTTCCTCCACACAGCCGCCACTCACTGGATATTTTCTTTTTCCCACCATTCTCTGTAATCCCGAGAGATGGTTGTGTGTGAAAATATCAGAAATACTCAGACCGGCCCGTCTGCCCCTTCAATCCCCTTTCTTCCCCATTCTGATGTTCAGTTTGAATTTCAGCAAGTCGTCTTCACCACATCTAGATGTCTAAATGCATTGAGTTGCTGCCGTGTGATTGTCTGATTAGCAATTTGTGTTATCCAGCTGTACTTACCCAACTTATAACATCCAAGTGAAAGATATAACACCAACATGTCTGAAAAAAAACAGAATCAATAGTTTTATTTATATATATATATATATATAACAAAAAATATATATATATATGGCATCAATGTGTTGCGGTTTGGAAAGTCCTGCATGCTGCATCTTTGGTGCGCTTTACGAAAGCCCATCAAAAATGCACATTCCTTGACCAGTGAATAGGGGAGCCAGCACCCGCCAGTGTCCTTAAAGCGGGACTGCACTGCGGAAAAAAATATTAAAAGCCAGCAGCTATAAATACTGCAGCTGCTGACTTTTAATAAATGGACACTCACCTGTCCCGGGGTCCAGCGATGCCGAGGCCGATCGATCGCTCAGCTCTCAGCTGCTGCCGCCACCATTCTAGGTGAGGGAATCAGGAAGTGAAGCGAAGCGGCTTCACTTCCTGGTTCCCTACTGCGCATGCGCGAGTCGCGCAGCGCAATAGGAATTGTCCGCGCTGTCTCTGGGACCCGTGTGTGTCCCAGCAGACAGCGCGCAGTGACAGGAAGAGGCATAGACTCCCGTGTGACCTGTCTTTGACCGGTATCTGCACCCCCCCCCCCCCCTGAAAGGTGCAAATTGTGACACCGGAGGAGGGGGAGGGTTCGGATCAGCGGAAGTTCCACTTTAAGGTGGAACCCTGCTTTAACCAGTAAATAGCGGAGCCAGCACCCGACAGTGTTCTGATCAGCCAGTGAATAGTAGAGCCAGCACCTGCCAGTGTCCTTAACCAGTGAATAGTAGAGCCAGCACCTGCCGGTGTCCTTAACAACCAGTGAATAGTAGAGCCAGCACCTGCCGATGTCCTTAACAACCAGTGAATAGTAGAGCCAGCACCTGCCGGTGTCCTTAACCAGTGAATAGTAGAGCCAGCACCTGCCGTTGTCCTTAACAACCAGTGAATAGTAGAGCCAGCACCTGCCGGTGTCCTTAACCAGTGAATAGTAGAGCCAGCACCCGCCGGTGTCCTTAACAACCAGTGAATAGTAGAGCCAGCACCTGCCGGTGTCCTTAACCAGTGAATAGTAGAGCCAGCACCCGCCGGTGTCCTTAACAACCAGTGAATAGTAGAGCCAGCACCTGCCGGTGTCCTTAACCAGTGAATAGTAGAGCCAGCACCCGCCGGTGTCCTTAACAACCAGTGAATAGTAGAGCCAGCACCTGCCGGTGTCCTTAACCAGTGAATAGTAGAGCCAGCACCCGCCGGTGTCCTTAACAACCAGTGAATAGTAGAGCCAGCACCCGCCGGTGTCCTTAACAACCAGTGAATAGTAGAGCCGGCACCCGCCAGTGTCCTTAACCAGTGAATAGTAGAGCCAGCACCTGCCAGTGTCCTTAACCAGTGAATAGTAGAGCCAGCACCTGCCGGTGTCCTTAACCAGTGAATAGTAGAGCCAGCACCTGCCGGTGTCCTTAACAACCAGTGAATAGTAGAGCCAGCACCTGCCAGTGTCCTTAACAACCAGTGAATAGTAGAGCCAGCACCTGCCGGTGTCCTTAACCAGTGAATAGTAGAGCCAGCACCTGCCGGTGTCCTTAACAACCAGTGAATAGTAGAGCCAGCACCTGCCGGTGTCCTTAACAACCAGTGAATAGTAGAGCCAGCACCTGCCAGTGTCCTTAACAACCAGTGAATAGTAGAGCCAGCACCTGCCGATGTCCTTAACAACCAGTGAATAGTAGAGCCAGCACCTGCCGATGTCCTTAACCAGTGAATAGTAGAGCCAGCACCTGCCGGTGTCCTTAACAACCAGTGAATAGTAGAGCCAGCACCTGCCGGTGTCCTTAACAACCAGTGAATAGTAGAGCCAGCACCTGCCGGTGTCCTTAACAACCAGTGAATAGTAGAGCCAGCACCTACCGGTGTCCTTAACAACCAGTGAATAGTAGAGCCAGCACCCGCCGGTGCCCTTAACCAGTGAATAGTAGAGCCAGCACCCGCCGGTGTCCTTAACCAGTTATTCACCACATATGCATTAAATTTTAACACAATGTATTTAAAATGCAAGTGTAACAGTGTGACGCTGACCTTACTCCACTGTTTTCCTCTATATCAGGAATTCTGTCTATTCGCAGTCGTTGGTCTTGTGTCGGACTTCTTCCTACAGATGTTCTTTTTCACCACTGTCCTTTCCATCGACATCCGCAGAATGGAGGTAAGAGCCCAGCCGCTGGGAGATCCAGTCTGTACCCAGAGTGTCCTTTGGGGTCTATTTTTAAGGCTGAGCCGATGTTTTACTGCCAATTACGGGCCGTATCGCTTTAAGAGTATAAAACCACTGCAGGGTCCATTTCCAGGTGGGCTGTAACTGATGGGCCCCCCTCTGTTGTGTCCGGATCTCTTTCAGCTCGCTGATTTGAACAAGAGGATGCCAGCGGAGGCCTGCATGCCGCCTGCCAAGCCGGTGACCCGCACCCAGCGATATGAGCGCCAGCAAGCCTTGAGACCCAACACCCCACACACCATCACCCTGCAGCCCTTCCGAAACCTGCGTCTGCCCAAGAGGCTCCGCCTCATCTATTTCTTTGCCAGGACGCGCCTGGCACAGCGGATCATCATGGTAATGCCACCACGAATACCCAGATCTCACTGAATATTTACATTCATATACTAAACATGAAAGGTGAATTGTTACGCAGGCCGAGGAAAGACAAAAGTCCAATGAAGTTTATCTTCAGGCTGTTATGTTACAGATAATGTTCTAGAGATACTAAAACGTTATAGATAAAGTTATAGATAATCTGAAATTAAATATTATAGATAATGGTATAGATAAAACTAAAACAAGTATCGGCTGGATCTGATCAGAGCTGATGGTAACAATGTGCAGCCAAGGTAAACGTACAATTACAACGGGCGTCAGCTCCCTAGGGGATCAGAGGAATCTCACTGCATAGAGTCCATACAATGTTTCTAGTCTGTCAGATCAAAAGATTCTATTGCTGATCAGCAATAAGGACCCTTCCACACGGCGGCTGACAATCTGCTGTGGGTCCCTCTTGCCATTTAGTGCGGCATCTAGCACCCCTGCCTGCAGCCTGGCAAAGTCTATAGCAGGCTGTGGGTGGACAGGGCTAAACGCTGTACCGAGTGGTACTCGGATTTAGGGCCCTATGTGTTCAAGAACGAATGCCCGGAATGTGCCTCTACGTATCCAGGGACGAATGTCTGCAATGCAGGTTTTCTTCTTTCCAGGCAATCAGCCCTTAATGCACAGTGCCCCTTTGCTGCCAAATCAAGTACATATATTTCATTTGACTTCAAGTGCTTGCAGCTCTTGGAGGGCCGGCGGGTCCTTCTGCGGGTAGTGGAGGGCCGGCGGGTCCTTCTGCGGGTAGTGGAGGGCCGGCGGGTCCTTCTGGGGCTGGTGGAGGGCCGGCGGGTCCTTCTGGGGCTGGTGGAGGGCCGGCGGGTCCTTCTGGGGCTGGTGGAGGGCCGGCGTGTCCTTCTGGGGCTGGTGGAGGGCCGGCGTGTCCTTCTGGGGCTGGTGGAGGGCCGGCGTGTCCTTCTGCGGCTGGTGGAGGGCCGGCGTGTCCTTCTGCGGCTGTTGGAGGGCCGGCGTGTCCTCCTGCGGCTGTTGGAGGGCCGGCGTGTCCTCCTGCGGCTGTTGGAGGGTCGGCGTGTCCTTCTGCGGCTGGTGGAGGGCCGGCGGGTCCTTCTGGGGCTGGTGGAGGGCCGGCGTGTCCTTCTGCGGCTGTTGGAGGGTCGGCGTGTCCTTCTGCGGCTGGTGGAGGGCCGGCGTGTCCTTCTGCGGCTGGTGGAGGGCCGGCGTGTCCTTCTGCGGCTGTTGGAGGGCCGGCGTGTCCTTCTGCGGCTGTTGGAGGGCCGGCGTGTCCTTCTGCGGCTGTTGGAGGGCCGGCGTGTCCTTCTGCGGCTGTTGGAGGGCCGGCGTGTCCTTCTGCGGCTGTTGGAGGGTCGGCGTGTCCTTCTGCGGCTGGTGGAGGGCCGGCGGGTCCTTCTGGGGCTGGTGGAGGGCCGGCGTGTCCTTCTGCGGCTGTTGGAGGGCCGGCGTGTCCTTCTGCGGCTGCTGGAGGGCCGGCGTGTCCTTCTGCGGCTGCTGGAGGGCCGGCGTGTCCTTCTGCGGCTGCTGGAGGGCCGGCGTGTCCTTCTGCGGCTGCTGGAGGGCCGGCGTGTCCTTCTGCGGCTGCTGGAGGGCCGGCGTGTCCTTCTGCGGCTGCTGGAGGGCCGGCGTGTCCTTCTGCGGCTGCTGGAGGGCCGGCGGGTCCTTCTGCGGCTGCTGGAGGGCCGGCGGGTCCTTCTGCGGCTGCTGGAGGGCCGGCGGGTCCTTCTGCGGCTGCTGGAGGGCCGGCGGGTCCTTCTGCGGCTGCTGGAGGGCCGGCGGGTCCTTCTGCGGCTGCTGGAGGGCCGGCGGGTCCTTCGGCGGCTGCTGGAGGGCCGGCGGGTCCTTCGGCGGCTGCTGGAGGGCCGGCGGGTCCTTCGGCGGCTGCTGGAGGGCCGGAAGGTTCCCAGTGATGTCTATGGTATAGGAAACCGGAAGCAGCAAACATTTTCATCACTTCCAGTTTCCCAGATGTACACTGCGCCATTTTTAAATCTTGAAAGCATTTGATCACACCGAACTTGGTGTGATCAGATGCTTTTTAAGGACAGGAGACACGTGGTCTAAAAGACCCCAGATCTCTCCATAAAGACATTCACATCGTGATGACATCATATGTCCCTAGCTTCACCCTACATGTTTCGTCACACAGTGACATCATCAGGGTCAGCTTTGTTCCCTTTTATTATTTATATGTCTATGGGAAACAATCAACTGTTATTGGTGGAGTGGAGTATTTTCTCAGCTTGTGAGGATGCTCAAAGTGGCCAGGTACATAGCGGATCGAGGTGGGTGGATGTGGTGACTTTCAAAATAAGCACCATTTGACTGCTCAGTCACATGGGGGTCAATACCTGCTGGTAAGGGACTTTGTGTGTTGATGGTGGAAGCAGCTGTTTTGACATTGCATCTTCAACACCTCAGACACACCCAAAAGACACAATGTCAATATGAAGATGTTATGTCAAAACAGCTGCTTCCACCATCAACACACAAAGTCTCTTACCAGCATGTATTGACCCCCACGTGACGCTTATTTTGAAAGTCACCACATCCATCCACCTTGATCCGCTATGTACTGGACACTCTGAGCACCCCCACAAGCTGAGAAAATACTCCACTCCACCAATAACAGTTGATTGTTTTCCATAGACATATGAATCATAAAAGGGAACAAAGCTGCCCCTGATGATGTCACGGTGTGACAAAACATGTAGGGAGGCGCTAGGGACATATGAAGCCATCACGATGTAAACGTCTTCACACTGACGTCTTCAGGGCACGTCTGAAGTAGGCTGTACAAGGCCCCGTGAGTGAGCCCAGCCTGCTGACTTGCTCTACAGGGGCGGCATGTAAATCACAGACTGCACTGCCAGAGGAGGAAGTTGTCGGCAAGTTGCATTGAAGAGAGGTGTGACAGACCTAGCTGGGACCGAGGCTCTTGGAGGGGACCGAATGCGAGCCTCTTGCCTTGTGATTATGGGCCCTGGCATTTGGGGGAACGGTGCTCTTTGTGAGCTGTATGCCTGGGGACCCCTGAGGTGGTGTTACTTGGATTCAGATCCATGCCCCCCCCCCCCCCCCCAAGACACACAGACTCTGGATATGTATTTGCCATATTAGCAATAGACTTAATCACACTGTTGGGACACAAACTGTTAGATGCTAATGTCATCAACTCCAGTCACCTGTCTGTAATGTAAATGAGACTAGTCTGGCTTGACACAGATTCGAAAGAGTATTTCACCTATTGTTGTTTTGTTGTTTGTGCTAATTAACCTGCAATTGAATTGTTAGCGAGCTAGGAGCCGAAAAGTCTTATCCCTCAGTCAACTAGTCTGAGTGTTGATTTAGATAATTAGCTCATGCTAATTAGGTTAGGTTTTAGTCTTCTACTGTATTATAAATACTTGGCATTTTGGTTCTAATAAATGAGTCCATGTTAGCACTAAGCAAGTCTCGTCTTGTTTTGTGCTTGTGAGCGGTTGGAATATCTGATATCTATATTCAGACTTAGGAAGCGGTATATGACCGAAGCACTCAATCTGAGTGTGGGATCGGTTCCGTCACAAGAGGTAAGTAGAACTCTGCAATATTTGACTTCTGTATGGGTGGCGGACTCGGCGAGAAAACAGTTTGGAGGAGCGGTGGATAGTACAAATAAGGAAGTTATGCAATTACAACATAACACATCATAAATGAATGAGATAAGTGAACAAAGTGTGCTAAAACCATAAAACAATAAAAAAAAAGTACATATTGCATAGTTACAAAGTTAATTGGGTTGAAGAAAGATGATGATCATCACGTTCAGCTTCTCACAAACCTCAGCAGTTTTTCCCCAGAAGAGAGCAAATCAAAATTTCTCTTGCAGTGGGGGTAGGGGGCAACCATGGCCAATTATTTCTTCCTGACTCCTTCAAGTTCAACACACATGCTGCCTGCCTTTGGACATTCCCCAAATCCCCAAACAGTGCATAAAACCGACTCCCTATATTCAGGATTTTTGTATCATAGGATGGCGTGCTAAAACAAATAGGGTTTTCTCTCCTTTTTATGTATCCCAAAAATTGTGTTTGCTTCTGTGGTTGCCACTTGGCATCGAGAACTGATGTGTAGCTCACCTGTGCGTCTCTCTTAACTTTAGGCCGGAACCGTCGTCTGGATCGGGATCTTGTTATACACCGACCCTGCCGGCCTGCGTACATACCTAACGACGGTGCAGGTGACCGAGCAGAGCCCGCTGGGTGGAGCTGTGGTACCTCCCCTTCCCGTGCCTGTCCTGCCCGCCTCCGACCCCCAGAACACGCTGTCTATCTTCCCTACTGGCTCTTCCCAGCTCTTGGAGAACCAGTCGCAGAGGGACCACCAGGAGAGGTTGGAGTCCCTCCGGGGAGGGTTAGATGGGAACCCCGGAGGGTGGGGAGGCGAGAGCAGGCCTAAAGACCAGAGCAAAAGCAGACCTGAGATGAAGGAGGACCAAGCCCACATGGAGGTGACCTGGGGCCTCGAAGACGAGGAAACGTGGAGAAAACTGTCCTTTAGACACTGGCCAACGCTCTTCAGCTACTATAACTTCACCCTGGCCAAGAAGTGAGTGCGCCCTAATTATCTGACTGCAACACCACTGCATATTGTGGTGTCTAAAAACAATTGGCCAAAAAAATAATCTACTTTGTTATAATGCAACAGTGTATATATATGTGTGTGTGTGTGTCTATATATATATATATATATATATATATATATATATATCTCCAAAATTCAGTATCTTAGAATATTGGGAAAATGTTGAATGTTGTAGACTCGTTGTATCACACTCTAATCAGCTAATTAACTCCAAACACCTGTAAAGGTTTCCTGAGCCTCTAAATCAGCCTTTCTCAACCTTTTTAACCCTGGAGGAACCCCAAAAATTATTTTCAGGTCTCGAGGAACCCTTACTAAAACCAATTTATCAGGGGTCAATAGGAACAACGCCCCTTATACTGGTGGCCAATAGGAAGAATGTTCCCCTTAAAGTGGTGCTCAGAATGCCACCCTTAATCACTTCCCGACCGACGCACACCGCTGTACGTCGGCAGAACGGCACGGGCAGGCATATTGGCGTACAGGTACGTCCAATCTTAAATGCCGCCCTGCCATGCCGGTCGGGACCCCCCGTGAGTCCGGTCGCGGGTCCCGCGGACTCGATCGCCGCAGGCATACCCGCGATCGTCTCACACGGCGGCTGAACTGGGAGATGCCGTTGTAAACGGCATCTCCCCGCTCTGCCTAGCAACAAGTGACGCTGATCTCTGCTCCATGTGATTGGAGCAGAGATCAGTGTTCACTAAAAGAAAGCCCAGCCCCCAACAGTTAGTAACACACCCCTAGGAACACTTAACCCCTACACGGCCACCCACTGGTTAACCCCTTCACTGCCAGTGTCATTTACACAGGAATCACTGAATTTATATAGCACTGATTGCTGTATAAATGACAATGGTCCCAAAAATGTCCGATGTGTCCGCCATAATGTTGCAGTCACAATAAAAATCGCTGATCGCCGCCATTAGTAGTAAAAAAAAAAAATTATTAATAAAAATGTCATAAAACGATCCCCTATTTTGTAAACGCTATAACTTTTGCGCAAACCAATCAATAATCACTTATTGCGATTTTTTTTTTTAACCAAAAATATGTAGAAGAATACGTATCGGCCTAAACTGAGGGGAAAAAAAAGTTCATATATATATTTGGGGGATATTTATTATAACAAAAGGTAAAAAATAATGCGTTTTTTTTTCTCAAAATTGTCGCTCTATTTTTGTTTATAGCGCAAAAAATAAAAACCGCAGGGGTGATCAAATACCACCAAAAGAAATCTCTATTTGTGGGAAAAAAAGGACGTCAATTTTGTTTGGGAGCCACGTCGCACGACCGCGCAATTGTCAGTTAAAGCGACGCAGTGCCGAATCGCAAAAAGTGGTCTGGTCTTTGGCCAGCAAAATGGTCCGGGACTGAAGTGGTTAAAGACAGTTAAAAAGATATTTGGTGTCATGCTGCTGACTTTGCTAAGTGATGCTGAACCTCGAACTCTGTAAGCATCATCAAAAAGGGGGTTCATCAGCCACAGGTCAAGGAACCCCTAGCAACTTCTGGAGGAACCCCAGGGTTCCACGGAACCCTGGTTGAAAATGGCTGCTCTAAATGGTCTCTCAGTCTGGGTCAGTAGGTTACACAATCATGGGGAAGACGGCTGACTTGAGAGTTGTCCAGAAAAGAAAACAGTCTTTGACACCCTCCACAAGGAGGGTAAATCACAAAAGGGCATTGCTAAAAGAAGCTGGCTGTTCACAGAGTGCTGTATCCAAGCATATTAATGGAAAGTTGAGTGTAAGGACAAAGTGTGGTAGAAAAAGGTGCACAAGCAACAGGGAAAACAGCAGCCTTGAGAGGATTGTGACGCAAAGGCCATTCAAGAATTTGAGGGAGATACACAAGGAGTGGACTACGGCTGGTGTCGGTGCTTCAAGAGCCACCACACACAGACAAGCATGTCAAGCCCCTCCTGAACCAGAGACACCGTCAGAAGCGCCTTACCTGGGTTAAGGAGAAAAAGGACTGGACTGTTGCTCAGTGCTCCAAAGTCCTCTTTTCGGATGAAAGTAAATTTTACATTTCATTTGGAAAATTGTGGTCCCGGAGTCTGGAGGAGGAGCAGAGAGGTACAGAATCCAAGTTGCGTGAGGTCCAGTGTGAAGTTTCCACAATCGGTGATGATTTGGGGAGCCGTGTCATTTGCTGGTGTTGGTCCAGTGTGTTTTATCAAGTCCAAAGTCAGCGCAGCCCTCTGGCAGGAACTTTTAGGAGCACTTCAGGCTTCCCTCCGCTGACCAGCTTTATGGAGATGCTGATTTCATTTTCTAGCAGGACTTGGCACCCGCCCACACCGCCAAAACTACCAATACCGGGTCACATGATCATGGGATCACTGTGCTTGATTGGCCAGCAAACTAGCCTGACCTAAACCCCACAGAGAATCTGTGGGTTATTGTCAAGAGGAAGATGAGAGACACCAGACCCAACAATGTAGAGGAGATGAAGGCCACCATCAAAGCAACCTGGGCTTCCATAACACCTCAGCAGTGCCACAGGCCGATCGCCTCCATGCCACGCCTCAGTGATGCCACAATTTATGCAAAAGGAGCCCCGGCCAAGTGTTGAGTGCATCCTATACTGTACAGGGCCAGACTTTTCACTAAGCCAACATTTCTCTATTAAAGGAGAAGTCCAGCCAAAACTTGTTTGGCTGTACTTCTCCTCTGGATCACATGAGTGCAGTTAGTTTTGCACTCCTGTTACCCGTTTTCAGCAGACAGCGCGCTGAGTCCGCTCTCTGCTGACGTTGCGGATGTCAGTCCAGGCACCGAGTCGTCATTGCGACTAAATCTAGATCCGCCAGGGGCCTGGACTGATACCCAGCCGCCTCTCAGCAAGCCGCTGAGAGCCTGAGCTGGCCGCCTCCACCCCCCTCCCTGGCCCAGCTCTAATGAGCGAGGAGGGAGAAGATCAGAAAGCTGTGACTGACAGTGTACTCACGGAGCTCTGAAAACCGAGCGATCGGCAGTGTTCGATCGCTTGGTTTTATGTAATATTGTCATTTTCGGAGGTACTGAATTTTGGGTTGTCACTCGCTTTAGGCCATAATCATTAGAAGAAAGAAATGCTTGAAATATATCACTTTGTGTGTAACGCGTCTACATAAAATATGAGTTTCACCTATTGAACTGAATTACAGAAATAAACTAACTTTTTTTTAACCACTTCAGCCCCGGAAGGATTTACCCCCCTTCCTGACCAGACCACTTTTTGCGATTTGGCGCTGCGTCGCTTTAACTGACAATTGCGCGGTCGTGCGGCGAGGCTCCCCCGCAAATAGAGCTTTCTTTTGGTGGTATTTGATCACCTCTGCGGTTTCTATTTTTTGCGCTATAAACAAAAGCATAGCAACAATTTTGAAAAAAATGCATTATTTGTTTAATTTTGCTATAATAAATATCCCCCCAAAAATATATAAAATATATTTTTTCCCTCAGTTTAGGCCGATACATATTCTACATATTTTTGGTAAAAAAAAAAACAGAAAAACGCAATAAGCGCTTATTGATTGGTTTGCGCAAAAGTTATAGCGTCTACAAAATAGGGGATAGTTTTATGGCATTTTTATTAATTTTTTGTAATAGTAATGGCGGCTATCGGCGATTTTTTTTTTTTTTTTTTTTTTTTTTTTTTTTCGTGACTGTGACATTATGGCGGGCACATCGGACAACTTTGACACGTTTTTAGAACCATTGGCATTAATACAGCGATCACTGCTATAAAATTGCATTGATTACTGTAAAAATGTCACTGGCCGTGAAGGGGTTAAGTGTGTCCTAGGGAGTGATTCTGTCTGGGGGATGGGCTAGCGGTGACACGACACTGATTGCTGCTCCCGGTGACAGGGAGTAGACGATCGGTGTCCTGTCACTAGGCAGAACGGGGAGGTGCTGTTTACATTGGCATCTCTCTGTTCAGCTCCATGACACGATCGCGGGCATCCCCGCGGCGATCGAGTCCGCAGGTCCCTCGGGCACAGTCACAGAGCTCGTGGCAGGCGCGCACGGCGGGAAATTCAAAGTAACGTACGGGTATGTTACTTTGCCTAGCCGTGCCATAATATAATTATTATTTATTATTATTATTTATAATAATCTATTTAGAACTTTTTTCTCTTTTCCTTAACAATAAAAAGTTGATTTTGGTCTTTTTATGAACAGACTCCCAACTGCTTGTTTGTGTTGCAGGTATATCAGCATATTACCAATGATCCCCATCACCTTGTACCTGTCTCCAGAAGAGGTGTCGGAGGCTCGGCACCCCCACGAGGCTCAGCATTCTCACATCTTTCTACCCCATCGGGACGGACGTTCAGAGGACGAGAAGCCGGCTGCCCCGCCATCCAAGTCTCATGGCCCTGTGGACATCACCTTGTACCAGTAAGCATATATCAGTGTATTTATTTCCATATTGAGCCAGGTTCTCTCCTCCCCTCTATCTGATTCCTTCTTTATGCCCTGTTTCCCATCCCCCCCCCCCCCCCCGCTCTGCTTCTATTCTCCTGATTTGTCACACAATCTTCCCATGATGCTTTGCAGAGTGGCCGCCCTGGGTCTGGCATCCGGCATTCTCCTCGTCCTGCTGCTCTTCTGTCTGTACCGACTGCTGTGCCCCAAAAACTACGGGCAGAACGGTTTATCCCAGCGCCGGCGGAAGAAGGGGGACATGCCGTGTGACTACTACGATTACACCCCGCCAGAGACTGAAATCGTGCCGCTGGTCCTGAGGGGTCATCTCATGGTGGGTAATAATGCAGTGCGATATTGTCTATAGTGGTGTGGACCATCCCCCCCCCCCCAAATCCACATTCTTTCTGATTACAGAATGCTGTCTGTGTTTTGCAGGACATCGAATGCCTCGCCAGCGACGGAATGCTGCTAGTGAGCTGCTGTTTAGCCGGACAGATTCGTGTTTGGGACGCTCAGACTGGAGACTGTCTCACGGTTATTCCTAAACAAGGGTAAGATGGACACATTGGAATGCATTTATGAGGATCTGAGTGCGGTTCTCCACCTGATATCAGGCCCGGATCTCTCCTGTCTAATGGGGGGGGGGGGGGGGGCTAGAGGATGTGAGGTCAGCAGTTTGTAGGACAATGTGCAGTGGGCTATCAGAGCAGAGGACAGTGTGCAAGGAGGTAAATAGGGCAATGTACAAGAGGTCATGAGGGCAGTGTACAAGAGGTCATGAGGACCGTGTACAAGAGGTCATGAGGACAGTGTACAAGAGGTCACTAGGGCAGTGTACAAGAGGTCACTAGGCCAGTGTACAAGAGGTCACTAGGGCAGTGTACAAGAGTCATTATGGCAGCGTACAAGAGTTCACTATGGCAGCGTACAAGAGTTCACTAGGGCGGCGTACAAGAGTTCACGAGGGCGGCGTACAAGAGTTCACGAGGGCGGCGTACAAGAGTTCACGAGGGCGGCGTACAAGAGTCACTATGGCAGCGTACAAGAGTCACTATGGCGGCGTACAAGAGTTCACGAGGGCAGTGTACAAGAGTTCACGAGGGCGGTGTGCAAGAGTTCACGAGGGCGGTGTACAAGAGTTCACGAGGGCGGTGTACAAGAGTTCACGAGGGCAGCGTACAAGAGTTCACGAGGGCAGCGTACAAGAGTTCACGAGGGCAGCGTACAAGAGTTCACGAGGGCAGCGTACAAGAGTTCACTGGGGCAGCGTACAAGAGTTCACTGGGGCAGCGTACAAGAGTTCACTGGGGCAGCGTACAAGAGTTCACGAGGGCAGCGTACAAGAGTTCACGAGGGCAGCGTACAAGAGTTCACTGGGGCAGCGTACAAGAGTTCACTGGGGCAGCGTACAAGAGTTCACTGGGGCAGCGTACAAGAGTTCACGAGGGCAGCGTACAAGAGTTCACGAGGGCAGCGTACAAGAGTTCACTGGGGCAGCGTACAAGAGTTCACGAGGGCAGCGTACAAGAGTTCACGAGGGCAGCGTACAAGAGTTCACGAGGGCAGCGTACAAGAGTTCACGAGGGCAGCGTACAAGAGTTCACGAGGGCAGCGTACAAGAGTTCACGAGGGCAGCGTACAAGAGTTCACGAGGGCAGCGTACAAGAGTTCACGAGGGCAGCGTACAAGAGTTCACTGGGGCAGCGTACAAGAGTTCACGAGGGCAGCGTACAAGAGTTCACGAGGGCAGCGTACAAGAGTTCACGAGGGCAGCGTACAAGAGTTCACGAGGGCAGCGTACAAGAGTTCATTAGGGCATTGTACAAGAGTTCACTAGGGCAGCGTACAAGAGTTCATTAGGGCAGCGTACAAGAGGTCACTGGGGCAGCGTACAAGAGGTCAGCAGACCAGAGGACAAGGATCAACAGAGCATATGAAAGGGGTCAGCAGGGTGGAGAAAAGGGGTTATCGGGTCAGCAGAGAAGGGTCACTGCTGGCAGAGCACTCAGCGGATCTCCTCCTCCCATCCCCACCCTGCACACAGCCTGGACACTCAGAGCTCCTCCACCTCACACAGCACATAGAGAGAGGATCAGATTCCCTTACAGACACAGCCTCCATCTGCACATTGCCTGCTGCAGCTGCCATTCCGGTTCAGAATTTCACAGGTCAGAACTGTAACAACAATGCCGGCTACACATCGGTGCAGATTGAGGTGGTGTCTGTAAGGAAATCTGATCTTGGCTATGAGCTGTGAGGGGAGGAGGAGATCTGTTGCGTGCCCTCAATTCATGTCTCAGCATGAATCCCTCCCCCCTCAAAAAAAAGAAAAAGAAAATAAAGCACCGATCAGCATGTTCACCCCTTAAGCATACATTTCCTTATGCAAGCCAAAATTCTCTCCCAACAATGCAATAATCCCCCCCCCAGCACAAATCTTTGCCACTAAAGGAATGCATGGAACATCTGTGCATCCCCATGTGGGGAAAACGGCTCTTACATTGTATGTATGCTGTAGTATGCCTGTTTGGAACAAGAACTAACAGCCCTCTGTACAGTGGAAGGAATGTCCATATTGTGCGGTGGTATTTTGTTACATTATATGATCAGACCCTTGACTTCCTGTATTGATGATCTATCATTATATTGATTGTGTAACAATAGAATTTAGTACCTCTAGATATGCTCTGTTCTAGCAGTGGTCAGCTGTCTCATGTGCCTCTTCATTATCTGTCTCCCTTGTCCAGGCTTCGCAGGGAAAGCAGCGGGATCTTTGAATATCAGGACTCCTGGGACCAGATCTCGGACTGTAAATACAACCTTGAGGACTCGGTGGAAAACGGTTACCTTCTGAAGCGTCACATGACCCCCTCCAAGCCACCTGTCTTCTATGACCAGCCGGACCTGTCCAACCTCATTGATACGAACTTCTCGGAGCAGGTGCAGCAGGAGCCGGACAACGGTCAGCAGCCTGTGCAGGTGAAGCAGGAGGTGGACAATGGCGGTTACGATTTCAGCAGTTTGGTTCAGCGAGCCTATGAGGAACAAAGTGCCTCCAGCATGGCCACGTATCCGCCGGTATTCTCGCCTGCTCCGTACGGGCAGTGCCCGGTGACGTCAGGACGGAGCAGGTCCCCTGGAAGCCGATCAGAGGCAAGCTGCAACTCTTTTAGGAGGAAAAGCTCGGCTGAAGAGCTTACATTCTGTAATGGGACCTCCTCCCCCGTCTCCAGCTGGACTGAAGAGTTTGACAGCGCGGTGTGGAGTCTGGGGCTCCAGGGTAACTTGATTGTTGCTGGCCGGAGTAGTGGAGGTCTGGAGGTAAGAGAAGGGGTCCGGTTCATGTCATGTAATAGTACACAATTTGTGATTGGTTTTGTGCTGCTGGCAATTGCTGATCAATTCACCATATGCATCACTGTGAAAGATAACTGCCTGCTCTCTGTACATCATTTCAATGGCTGCTATCTTTATATATGTGAAACTAAAGGGTCTCTCTACCCAAAACTGATATCACAGCATTAGCTCTCATGGCAGTTTCTTGCCTCTCTAGTGGACATCCTGTGATTGCACAGTGAATGCCCCCCTCCCCCTTCCTGCAGATTTGCATTTAATACCATGTAGCATGCCAGAGGAGCGGAAGCACCCCAAGATAAGCCGGACCAGTCAGAATCCAAGGTGGATGGGAACAGATCCAGGAACTATAGTGGGAGATCTCACCTCCTGGATTTTGCATAAGATGTGATATGAGGAAATTAAGCCCCCCGGTGCCAGAATGTCGGCTTTGCTCCCCTGACTATACTCAGTGATTCTTTGGCCCCTGGCTAGACTGCAGTTCAGGCAATTCAGGTGGTTGGCAACCTTAAAGTGGAAGTCTATGCAAAAACTAAAATCCCTGCATCTATAGCCACCACGGATCTAACACTAACCTATCCCTGTAAAGAATAATTGAGTATACATACCTGGTCCGAGACTGGGGGTATGCTACATGAAAGCCAAAAACTGGGGACATGTTGCTGGAGATGGTCAGAGACTGGGGACATAATACAGGAGATGATCAGACTGGGGACAGGTTACAGGAGATGATCAGACTGGGGACAGGTTACAGGAGATGATCAGACTGGGGACAGGCTACAGGGGATGGTCAGACTGGGGACATAATACAGGAGATGATCAGACTGGGGACAGGTTACAGGAGATGATCAGACTGGGGACATGCTACAGGAGATGGTCAGACTGGGGACATAATACAGGTGATGGTCAGACTGGAGACAGGCTACAGGAGATGGTCAGACTGGGGACATGGTACAGGAGATGGTCAGACTGGGGACAGGCTACAGGAGATGGTCAGACTGGGGACAGGCTACAGGAGATGGTCAGACTGGGGACATGGTACAGGAGATGGTCAGACTGGGGACATGGTACAGGAGATGGTCAGACTGGGGACAGGCTACAGGAGATGGTCAGACTGGGGACATGGTACAGGAGATGGTCAGACTGGGGACAGGCTACAGGAGATGGTCAGACTGGGGACAGGCTACAGGAGATGGTCAGACTGGGGACAGGCTACAGGAGATGGTCAGACTGGGGACAGGCTACAGGAGATGGTCAGACTGGGGACATGGTACAGGAGATGATCAGACTGGGGACAGGCTACAGGAGATGGTCAGATTGGGGACAGGCTACAGGGGATGGTCAGACTGGGGACATAATACAGAAGATGGTCAGACTGGGGACATAATACAGAAATGGTCAGACTTGGGACATGCTACAAGACATGGTCAGACTGTGGGCAGGCTACAGGTGATGGTCAGACTGGGGACAGGCTACAGGAGATGGTCAGATTGGGGACAGGCTACAGGTGATGGTCAGACTGGGGACAGGCTACAAGACATGGTCAGACTGTGGGCAGGCTACAGGTGATGGTCAGACTGGGGACAGGCTACAGGAGATGGTCAGATTGGGGACAGGCTACAGGAGATGATCAGACTGGGGACAGGCTACAGGTGATGGTCAGACTGGGGACATAATACAGGAGATGATCAGACTGGGGACAGGTTACAGGAGATGATCAGACTGGGGACAGGCTACAGGAGATGGTCAGATTGGGGACAGGCTACAGGAGATGGTCAGATTGGGGACAGGCTACAGGAGATGGTCAGATTGGGGACAGGCTACAGGTGATGGTCAGACTGGGGACAGGCTACAGGTGATGGTCAGACTGGGGACATAATACAGAAGATAGTCAGACTGGGGACATGCTACAGGACACGGTCAGACTGGGGACATAATACAGGTGATGGTCAGACTGGGGACATAATACAGGTGATGGTCAGACTGGGGACATAATACAGGTGATGGTCAGACTGGGGACATAATACAGGTGATGGTCAGACTGGGGACATAATACAGGTGATGGTCAGACTGGGGACATAATACAGGTGATGGTCAGACTGGGGACATAATACAGGTGATGGTCAGACTGGGGACATAATACAGGTGATGGTTAGACTGGGGACAGGCTACAGGTGATGGTCAGACTGGGAGCATAATACAGGTGATGGTCAGACTGCGGATATTCTTCAGGAAAAGGTCATAGACCGGCGACAGGCGTCGGGAGCTGTCCAGAGACCGGCGACAGGCGTCGGGAGCTGTCCAGAGACCGGCGACAGGGTTTCTCAACTCCAGTCCTCAGGACCCCCCAACAGGTCATGTTTTCAGGATTTCCCTCAGATTAAACAGCTTTGGTAATTACTAAGGCAGTGAAAATTAATTGTGCAAAATAATGGAAAGGGTGAAAACATGACCTGTTGGACTGGGGTTGAGAAACACTGGACTGTGGACATGCTACAGGTGATGGCCATAGACTGGGGGACATGCTACAGGTGATGGCCATAGACTGGGGGACATGCTACAGGTGATGGCCATAGACTGGGGGACATGCTACAGGTGATGGCCATAGACTGGGTGACATGCTACAGGTGGTGGCAATAGACTGGGGGACATGCTACAGGTGGTGGCAATAGACTGGGGGACATGCTACAGGTGGTGGCAATAGACTGGGGGACATGCTACAGGTGGTGGCCGTAGACTGGGGGACATGCTACAGGTGGTGGCCATAGACTGGGGGACATGCTACAGGTGGTGGCCATAGACTGGGGGACATGCTACAGGTGGTGGCAATAGACTGGGGGACATGCTACAGGTGGTGGCAATAGACTGGGGGACATGCTACAGGTGGTGGCCATAGACTGGGAGACATGCTACAGGTGGTGGCCATAGACTGGGGACATGCTACAGGAGATACTCTTAGACACGGCGACATGCTACTGTAGCTGGTCAGATTGGGGACGTGCTATAGGAGATGATCCTAGGCTAGGAACATACTACAGAAGCTGGTCATAGAAAGGAGTTAATACATTACATGAGACTACTAGAGATCCCGATCTGCTGGGACCCTGAGGGCAACCCAGGAGGTGCAAAGGGCCGCAGGAGTTTAAGCTTCTTTCAGTGTCACATCTACATTTATATCCCCCAGTGAGCAGAGGCATCCTCTACAAACCCCCCCCCAATACTGGTGCAGTGTAATTAATTCCTCCCTATATATATATATATATATATATATATATATATATATATATATATATATATATATATATATATATATATATATACACAGTGGTGTAAAAAAGTGTTTGCCCCCTTCCTCATTTCCTGTTCCTTTGCATGTTTGTCACACTTAAGTGTTTCGGAACATCAAACCAATTTAAACAATAGTCAAGGACAACACAAGTAAATGCAATTTGTAAATGAAGGTGTTTATTATTAAAGGTGAAAAAAAAATCCAAACCATCATGGCTCTGTGTGAAAAAGTGATTGCCCCCTAAACCTAATAACTGGTTGGGCCACCCTTAGCAGCAACAACTGCAACCAAGCGTTTGCAATAACATGCAATGAGGCTTTTACAGCGTCCTGGAGGAATTTTGTTCCACTCATCTTTGCAGAATTGTCCTAATTCAGTTACATTAGAGGGTTTTCGAGCATGAACGGCCTTTTTAAGGTCATACCACAACATCTCAATAGGATTCAGGTCAGGACTTTGGCTAGGCCACTCCAAAGTCTTCATTTTGTTTTTCTTCAGCCATTCGGTGGTGGACTTGCTGGTGTGTTTAGGATCATTGTCCTGCTGCAGAACCCAAGTTGGTTTCAGCTTGAGTACACGAACAGATGGTCGGACATTCTCCTTCAGGATCTCTTGGTAGACAGCAGAATTCATAGTTCCTTTTATCACGGCAAGTCTTCCAGGTCCTGAAGCAGCAAAACAGCCCCAGACCATCACACTACCACCACCATATTTTACTGTTGGTATAATGTTCTTTTTATGAAATGCAGTGTTCCTTCTACGCCAGATATACTTGGACACACACCTTCCAAAGAGTTCCACTTTTGTCTCATCGGTCCACAGAATGTTGTCCCAAAAGTCTTGGGGATCATCAAGATGTGTTGTGGAGAAATTGAGACGAGCTTTGATGTTCTTTTTGCTCAGCAGTGGTTTTCTCCTTGGAACTCTGCCATGCAGGCCATTTTTGCCCAGTCTTTTCCTGATGGTGGAGGCATGAACGCTGACCTTAACTGAGGCAAGTGAGGCCTGCAGTTCCTTGGACGTTGTTGTGGGGTCTTTTGTGACCTCTTGGATGAGTCGTCGCTGCGCTCTTGGGGTAATTTTGGGCGGCCGGCCACTCCTGGGAAGGTTCACCACTGTTCCATGTCTTCGCCATTTGTGGATAATGGCTCTCACTGTGGTTCGCTGGATTCCCAAAGCTTTGGAAATGGCTTTATAACCCTTTCCAGACTGATAGATCTCAATTACTTTCTTTCTCAATTGTTCCTGAATTTCTTTGGGTCTCGGCATGATGTGTAGCTTTTAAGGATCTTCTGGTGGACCTTACTGTGTCAAGCAGCTCCTATTTAAGTGATGCCTTGATTGTGAACAGGTGTGGCAATAATCAGGCCTGGGTGTGGCTAGAGAAATTGAACTCAGGTGTGGACAACCACAGTTATAGTATGTTTTAACAAGGGGGGCAATCACTTTTTCACACAGGGCCATGATGGTTTGGATTTTTTTTCACCTTTAGGCCGGGTTCACACCGCTGCAATGCGGGAACGCCGCGAATCCGCGGCGTTTTCCCGCATCGCATTACTCCCGCCGGCAGTTCACACTGCCCTATGCAGACGGCTGGGAGTGTCAATGTTATGTTAATGACACCCCCAGATCCGTCCGCATATCGCAGTGCGATCTGCCGACTTGCACAGGAATCGGATCGCATGGTGTGAACCCCCATGCGATCCGATTCTGTTGCGGACCAAAAAAAGGGTCCCGTGCGAGTTTGCTGCGGGAGCGCTGCGAATTCAGCCATACTATCTGTATGGCTGAACTTGCATCGCTACGGAGATCGGATGTGATTTGCGGTGCGAATCACATTCGGATCTCCCCCCGCAGCAGTGTGAACCCAGACTTAATAATAAACACCTTCATTTACAAATTGCATTTTGTGTTTACTTGTGTTGTCCTTGACTATTGTTTAAATTGGTTTGATGTTCCGAAACACTTAAGTGTGACAAACATGCAAAGGAACAGGAAATGAGGAAGGGGGCAAACACTTTTTCACACCACTGTGTATATATATATATATATATATATATATATATATATATATATATATAGCACTTGTTGGTATTGCATTATTCTGAACCTGGCTCGTCTAATGTTCTGTCTCTCCCCAGGTCTGGGACGCTATAGAAGGCCGCCTGCGCTGCAGCAACAACGATGGCCAGAGCGGGATAACTGCGCTGGTTTTCTTAAATCACCGGTATGTAGGTGGCCCATCTTTGCAGTACAATGTGTACACACCAAGAATACAAGTTGTTGTCCAACCGGCTGCTGTCTATCGTTCGTTACTACAAAAATACTTGTGACATCGTACGTAACTCAACTCAATTATAGCAGATGATTTGGAGATTTTTTTTCTTAGTGTCTCTCCAAACAAAATGAAAAACCGCATAATGCAAGTTTCCTGAAAAATCTGGCCGTTCATAATGGGCTCCTATTTCTTACTCTTCGTTACTATGAAGAAGTGACCTGGTGGCTGAGCTAAGAGCTAGGCAGAAGAGGCAAGGGGGGGAGCAAAAAGGGCAAGATCTGCAACCTGTGCTTCCGATGGAACAGATAGTTGTAACTTTACGTTTCGGTCAGCTGAATGTCTCCCGTCTCATCTCTCGCACATGGCTCATGTCCGTACATATATGTACTGCTATCAAGGATGCTGCTGGTGGCAAGAGCACACATGATAAAGGCTGCTAGTTGACTGAAACAAGTTCGCTGGTGAAGCTGTTCTATGGATCAAGCATATGAATGAGGAATGCCATGTGCCAGTTTTTATGTTCTTATGGCAAGAGCACCCATGTTCCTCAGCAGAAGAAGCCTAGAGAACAGACCTCTTGGTTCTTCCGGGGTCATCACTCCAGTTCCTCTGGTAGAACTGTTCTTGGGATATGTCTTGGATCTCAAAGTTCTGAATGTCTTCATTTGAGCCTTCTACTTGGAATCCACCAAATATGTCATGGCCTCACTTCATCAGGAAGACTGAGGCTTCTGTGGCCCTTAAGCGGACATGTCCCCATCTTTCCAGCGCTTAAAGTGGTTGTAAACCTTTACAACACACTTTGACCTGCAGGTAAGCCTAGATTAAGGCTTACTTGTAGGTCCAAGAAATATCTCCTAAACCTACAAGGTTTAGGAGATATTTGCCGAAAGACAGGCGTCGCTGTCTATGGCGCATGCACAGTAGACAGCGGTGCGCAGGCGCACTGAGCGCGCCGCGGTCAACGGCGATATGCCGCGAGTGGCGGCTCCCGTGCGCATGCGTGGGAGTGACGTCGTCACGGCTTCGCCGAATGACAGCGGCGGAGCGGCGAGACCCACCGAGAAGATGGACTACAGGGGGCAGCCGTGACTTCGCTGGCTCCTGTGTCAGGTAAGTGACACATAATGGACTACTATGTGATGCGATGCGATGCGATGCATAGTAGTCCATTACGCTTTACCTTTGCAGGGAATGAAAGAGGAAGTAAACTCATCAGGGTTTACTTCCTCTTTAAATGCTTCCAGTGCTTTATACCGGGTACACACTACAAGTTTGTTTTTGTTTTTTTCGCTCAGCAAGTTGAACGAAAAAAAAACTCTCTGCCAGCGCCGGTCGGAGCTGCTGTACTAACTATGCAAAGTTAGTATCGTGATCTCCCTTGCTGAGCTATTGTGCTCTGAAGGGGACAGCACCCCCCACTCCCGCCAGCACATTTCGTTCAGCGCTCTCCGCCATTGGTGGAAAATGCTGATTGGGAGTCGGTTGACTGCTGGTTTTCCAGCATGCTCGTCTTACAGAAGCCGGCCAGACCAACATACACACGGGCCCAATGCCCGATGGTTTTTATTGAAGCGCCTATATGGACTTTACTGTGGGGCTCCCACACTACCAGTTTGTGGCCCTGCCCTTCAGCCTTTTATCTGCATCTTGGGTATTTACCAACAAGCTAGCCCCAGTATTATCCCTGCTGCACTATCCTAGCATCCCGTTGTAGGATAGCTTGTCTCTTTTTGAGGGAACGCTCAGCATTGGCTCTGTTGGACATCATGGCTTTGACCATCCAGTCGTTATTTGCTGGAACAGATCGCGGTTTACAGTATGTATAGTGCTGAACACAATTCAAGGCCAGAGTGTTCCTTCCACGGGCAAAACATCAAACTCTCTAGTCTCGGATCGGAGCTCTGCAATCCAGGAACCAGCCGACTCTGATTTTGCATGAGAGTCTTGGGCCTGAAAGTAGCCTCCTTTTGAGGGAGTCCCATTTTCCCAGTTTCACTCGAGACCTATACAACGCAACATTCTGTCGTTGTGGGACGAGTCACTTCGATCTCCAGACAGACTCATTCGTTTGTCACTAAGGGCTAGGTTGTTCCCGGCTTGGTGGCTCGGGAATCCATCTTTGGAATCGTGGTTGTCCTTTCTTGCATATGGTAGTATTTGGCTTTTCACTTGAACCAGGACATCATTCTTCTGTGTCCAGCTTCCGTTCACCCAAAGTCCCTCCATTTTCTGAAAGTGGTTCAGGCTGTGAGCCTCTCTCAGCTACTGCATTTTTTTCTGCATGCTTTTCATTCCACCATTTCTAGGTAGGTCAGGCGGGCAATCATTCGGGCTTATGGTCTCCAGGATCGGGGTCCACAGTTTCCTGTGAAGACACACTTTACTAAAACTATACGTGCCAGTGGCATTGCTAGGTGGGTGTGGGGGGGTACGGGCCGCACCCAGGTGACACCCCCCAGAGGGGTGACACCCGTGGGTAGCGCCACAGCTAACAACGCCCGCTGCACTGTCCCGCGGCTGTGTCCCTCAGCGTGGAGCGGGAAAAAGCCGCCTCCCCCTCCTCTCTGTTTACATCCACAGAGGAGGAGCCGAGCTCGAGGTACACACACCGCTGTGTGTGTGTGTGTGTGTGTGTGTGTGTGTATGATTGTCTGCTGATCTGAGGTATGTAAGGGGGGGGGGTGTCTGTACTGCTGGGGGTGTCTGCACTGGGCGGATGTCTGTACTGCTAGGGGGTCTGTACTGAGGGGTGTCTGTACTGAGGGGGTCTGCACTGAGGGGGGTGTCTGTAATGCTGGGGGTGTCTGTACTGAGGTGGGGGTGTCTGTACCGATGGGGGGTCTGCACCAAGGTGGGGGTGTCTGTACTGATGGTGGGTCTGCACTGAAGGGGTGCCTGAACTGAGAGGGGAGGTTTATACTGAGGGAGGGGGGTCTATATATTGATGGAGAGTGGTCTGTATTGAGGGAGGAGGATCTATACTGTGGGAGGAGGGTCAGTAGTTAGTGGAGGGGGGTCTGTACTGAGGGGGGACTATAGTTGGTGGGGGGGGGGGGTGACACCAACCCTAGTGACGCCACTGATGAGCGTTTTCTGGGGCTTTTCAGCACCAGGCGTTAACTTGATTTTGCAACGTTGCCAACCGGTCTTCCATTCACACATTCTCAACGTTCTACCAGGTGAACGCTCCACCTCATCTTATGCCAGCTTGGAGCATAAGGTCCTTCAGGCAGCTCTTCGAGCTTCAGGCTATCCTCAGCTCTCCTCGGCCCCTCAATGGATGAGAAGTGAAAGTATTTTTGTACTCTCCGTAAAACCCTCGTCTTGGAGTCCATTGGGGGACACAGGTCTGTGTGTGTGATCATGCTCTCTTGGTACTATTTTCATACAAAACTGAGGCAAGCTGGAAGTCTGAGTGGTTATCTTAAGGGCCGGTTCACACTGCGGCGATGCGAGGCGACACGACTTGCCTCGCCGCGATCTGACAAGTCGCCCCCGTTCTGTACAATGGAACCGTTCTGAGAGGAGCGACTCGAGTCGCTCCGACTCAGAAAAAAGGTTCCTGTACTACTTCTGGGCGACCTCGGGGCGACTTGCATTGACTTCTATACAGAAGTCATTTGCAAATCGCCGCTGAGGTCGCGGCGAGGCAAGTCGGTGTCGCCTCGCATCGCCCGCAGTGTGAACCGGCCCTTAAAGCAGGCCTACAGTTTTTTTTTGTTTGTTTGCCAGTGTCCAATCCTCCTATAGACACAATTGTAACTCGGAAGATTAAAGACTTCCTGTATCCCTCAATGGACTCCAAGAATCTCATTTTATGAAGAGTACAAAAAAAAAAACCTTTGTTGTTCAGGTGATTAATAATGCAAGTAAAATTTGGTTCCCCTGGACTGAGCTGGACAGGAAGTCAAGAGCCTTTACACTAAACTATGCTCTGTCTGTATCTCGCAGGATCGTGGCGGCCCGACTGAACGGCTCTCTGGACTTCTTCTGCCTGGAATCTCATAAATCCACCAGCCAGTTGCAGTTTAGAGGTGAGATCATCTACTGGTCAACCAGGACTTGGTGACCCGTCGGGGACGAGGGGAACCAAAAATCCCACCACTAAAATACAGCACAACCTGCTAAAAACGAAAACCGTTTCCATGTCAACACCTTCCGATAAATGCAGAAAAAGTCACTTAATGCTCATATAGTAATATTGGGCAAGGAAGATGCAAATCATTACCGTGTAGAACCATTTATCCAACTGTCCATCCAGAGCCTCTGGTTTATAGACCGGATACATCCTAAATATAGAACCATTTATCCAACTGTCCATCCAGAGCCTCTGGTTTATAGACCAGAAACATCCTAAATATAGAACCATTTATCCAACTGTCCATCCAGAGCCTCTGGTTTATAGACCGGATACATCCTAAATATAGAGACATTTATCCAACTGTTCCTCCAGAGCCTCTGGTTTATAGACCAGAAACATCCTAAATATAGAACCATTTATCCAACTGTCCATCCAGAGCCTCTGGTTTATAGACCAGAAACATCGTAAATAAATAACCATTTATCCAACTGTCCATCCAGAGCCTCTGGTTTGTAGACCGGATACATTCTAAATATAGAACCATGTATCCAACTGTCCATCCAGAGCCTCTGGTTTATAGACCGGATACATTCTAAATATAGAACCATTTATTCAACTGTCCATCCAGAGCCTCTGGTTTATAGACCGGATACATCCTAAATATAGAACCATTTATCCAACTGTCCATCCAGAGCCTCTGGTTTATTTATCTCGAACTTCCTTCCTTTACAGGGACGCCGAATCGCACCTCAATCCCCAGCTCCCCATTGTACTGTAATGATGACATCATACGGTGTCAGCTGACCCACACAGTGTCCTGTGCCCACCAGAAGCCAATCACAGTGCTGAAAGCTGCGGCTGGCCGATTAGTGACTGGAAGCCAGGATCACACGCTTCGGGTAAGTCCAGTGCTAGCAGTACCTGTGATCTGAGGATGAAAGATTTGGTTGGAGTTGGGCTTCAGTCCCAGCCGGTGAAAGTTGTAACCGCTCTTCCTTTTGTTCTCTAGGTTTACCGTCTGGATGACGCGTGCTGCTTGTTCACACTGCAGGGTCACTCGGGAGGTATTACCGCCATTTACATTGATGAGGTGAGAGTCACCCGATTGGCTGAAAGCTGTGTCTGAAGGCAATAATTGCCATATACCCTCATTTACCGGATTGGCAAAATCATTGCCTGTATCTGGCCTCCCTTTGCCCCATTTCACTGCTACATTTCTCTCTTTTTTATGTTTGTCTCTGTGCAGAAATTTCCTGATTCCAGATTTGGGACCTATACTTGCTGATATCGGGCACATATATCACTCTGCTCAAGTAGAGCGGGGAGAAAAATGGGGCCTGTAGTTAAGCCGAAGTCCCAAATGCCCCACCTGCACCGCTCATATCCACTGGGAGGCCACCGATCACCCAACCTCATTGCCCACAACCACTGGGAGGCCACCAATCACCCATTGCCATCACCCAGGACCACTGGGAGACCACAAAACACCCCCACTACCCAGGACCACTGGGAGACCACAAATCGCCCCCACTACCCAGGACCACTGGGAGACCACAAAACACCCCCACTACCCAGGACCACTGGGAGGTCGCCGATCACCTCACCATCCAGGACCACGGAGAGGCAGCCATTTACCCCACCACCCAGAACTACTGGAAGGCCACCGGTCACCCCACCCCTTAATCCTGCATCACAGGGAGGCCACCAGTCACCCCACTGCCCATGACTACTGGAAGTCCACCAGTCGTCCCACTGCAAAGGGGCCACTGGGAGGCTGCCAGTCACCACACCCCTTAACCCTGCACCACTGGGAGGCCACCAATCACTCCACCATCCGGGACCACTGGGGGCCACTATGCACCCCACTGCCCAGAGCCCCTGGGAGGCCACCAATCACCCCACCATCCGGGACCACTGGGAAGCCACCAATCGCCCCACCATCCGGGGCCACTGGGAGGCCACCAATAACCCCACCATCCGGGACCACTGGGAGGTCACCAATCACCCCACCATCTGGGGCCACTGGGAGGCCACCAATAACCCCACCATCCGGGACCACTGGGAGGCCACCAATCACCCCACCATCCGGGACCACTGGGAAGCCACCAATCGCCCCACCATCCATGAACACTGAGAGGTTGCCAATCACCCCACCATCCGGGATCACTGGGGGCCACTATGCACCCCACCACCCACAATCGCTGGAAGGCCACCAATCACCCCACTGCCCAGAGCCCCTGGGAGGCCACCAATCACTCCACCATCCGGGACCACTGGGAAGCCACCAATCGCCCCACCATCCGGGGCCACTGGGAGGCCACCATCCGGGACCACTGGGAGGTCACCAATCACCCCACCATCTGGGGCCACTGGGAGGCCACCAATAACCCCACCATCCGGGACCACTGGGAGGCCACCAATCACCCCACCATCCGGGACCACTGGGAAGCCACCAATCAACCCACCATCCGGGACCACTGGGAGGCCACCAATCACCCCACCATCCAGGACCACTGGGAAGCCACCAATCGCCCCACCATCCGGGGCCACTGGGAGGCCACCAATTGCCCCACCATTCAGGATCACTGGAAGACAATCAGTCGCCCCACCACCCAGTATCACAGGTGCAGAACAATCTCAGAGTTTCCAGGCTGATCCTAATTGGTGCTTTTAGTTTGCTCTGTGTACTATAAACAATTGTCATTTTTAAAATAATTGGTTCAACTTTTGTTGCATCTCAGTG
The DNA here is from genome assembly GCF_037356315.1 of Lithobates pipiens. Lineage (NCBI taxonomy): Eukaryota > Metazoa > Chordata > Amphibia > Anura > Ranidae > Lithobates > Lithobates pipiens. The sequence goes on along the minus strand of NW_027507764.1, from coordinate 592,969,287 downwards.
CAGCCAATCTCACACAGCATCTTTGCAGCCTCTACCCATCTGCATGGCATTTCCTGGGGCGGGTTTCCTGATGGTGACAACAGCGGACCCCTTGTCTATGTAATGTTTGCTAAAATTACCACTTGTAGTCTCCATCAGAAACCTGTGTAACGGTGACAATGCATCTTAAACGAAGAGACCGGCTTCCTTACCAGCCGGAGTTCCGCTTTGTTATTAAGAATCCATCAGTTGATTTCCATTGTGATTCTGTAGATATTAATCCACTTTGTGTCTTCTGCTCTGCCTGCAGACAATGGTTCTGGCCAGCGGGGGGCAGGATGGAGCCATCTGCCTGTGGGACGTCCTGACGGGTAGTCGAGTCAGTCTCATGCACGGTCATCGCGGTGACATCACTTCCCTCATCTGCACGACGTCGTACGTGATCAGCAGCGGCCTAGATGACGTCATCAGCATATGGGACCGCAGCACCGCCATCAAACTGTACTCCATACAGCAGGTAAGCAGACGGGGGATAGTCTAGAGCAGTGGTCACCAACCTACGGTCCAGGAGCCAGATCCCGCCCTTTTCTTGTATCTGACCCTTGGGGTTCTATTTTAATTACTGACAACAATGAAGGGCACAATTCCTCCCAGTGACACCAGAGATGGGGCCCAGTGACACCAGAGATGGGGCCCAGTGACACCAGAGATGGGGCCCAGTGACACCAGAGATGGGGCCCAGTGGCACCAATGATCGGGCCCAATTCCTCCCAATGACACCAACAATGAGGCACATTTCATCCTGCTGATGCCAATGATGGGGGATTATTTACTCCTGCTGACACTAGGACATTTTGTATTCCCGATGGCCCACAGTCTGGCTCCTCTAAAGTCCGAATGCCAGTAAACCGATAAAATTGTATTTGATAACATCCTCTGTAATTGTTATGGTATTAACAAGGTCCTCTCATGCATTCTCTTCTACATGTTTTGCCTCATGGCTTCTTCAGGAAGTATACATTATAGGATACTAACAAAAATACAAAAGTATACAGATAAGGTACAGAACACGAATTTGGAATAGATGCATCAAATGGAGAGAGAGAAAACCCAACCACATATGGACCATCCACTCCACAATCAAATCCACAGCAGAGAAGCGCCACTGGAAAATTATGTGGATCTGTTGTGGAGTGTGGATGGTCCATATGTGGGTGGGTTTTCTATCTCTCCATTAGATACATCTATTTCAAATTAGTGTTCTGTACCTTATTTGTATACTTTTATATTTTTGTAGTATCCTGTATGCATACTTCCTGAAGAAGCCATGCGGCGAAACATGTAGAAGAGAATGGAATTAGAGGAACTTGTTAATACCATCATAACAATGACAGGATGTTATTAAATCTCAATAAAATTTATTACAAATCTATATTAAAATCCATAATGAGTGTTGACAGACGGCACTCTTAACCCTATCAGTAGCATCCATAACGTGCTTTACTGTTGAACTTGTTTACAAGTGTTTGTATTCTACTAAGTCGTACATATTTGCATAGCGAACCTCGCAGTACGTAATCTAGATGTATGACAATGTTCACTACATATTGTTATTTTCTGCAAAACTGCAATAAAAACTATTGGGGGGGGGGGGAAATCCATAATGAGTTTCGCAAAACCGTATTTGAGAACATCCTCTAATTGTTATGGTATTAACAAGTTTTGCCTCATGGCTTCTTCAGGAAGTATGTATATGGGATATATACAAATAAGGTACATAACATTAATAATTTGAATAGATGCATCAAATGGAGGGATAGAAAACCCACCCACATATTGACCATCTACTCCACAACCAGATCCACACCAGAAAAGTGCCTCTGGGAAATTGTGTGGATCTGGTTGTGGAGTTGGATGTGGGTGAGTGTTCTCTCTCTCGGTTTGATGCATCTTTTCTTGTATACCTTTGTAATTTTGTTAGTATCCTGTGGCGAAACATGTAGAAGAGTGCATTAAAAGGGCTTGGCTCACATGTGCCCCACATTGGGCACCAAAATAAAAGAACTGACTCATGCCTCACATTGGGCACCAAATAAAAAAAAAAATACCTGGCTCACATGTTGGGCCTCACTCACATTGGATACAAAAAACAAGACCTGGCTTATGTTGTGCCTCACATTAGGCATGCAAAAAAAGACCTGGCTCACATATTGGGCAGCAAAAAAAATACCTGGCTTACACTGGGCACCAAAAAAAAGCCTTGGCTCACAATTTGCATTCCAATTCATCCCAAAGACGTCCATTAGGGTTGAGGTCGGGGCTCTGTGCAAGACACTTGAGTTTCTCCACACCAAACTGGTAACGCCATGTCTTTATGGAGCTGCCTTGGTACACGGGGGTGTGGGGGGTGGGTTGGCGAAGCAGAAAAGGGTCTTCTCCAAACTGTTACCACAAGGGTGGAAGAGCACAATTGTCTAAAATGAAAATGTACCATCATAGGATGTCATATGACAAATTCTCTTATCTCTCTGCAGGATTTGGGCTGCGGTTCCAGCTTAGGCCTCATCTCTGACAACCTGCTGGTGACGGGCGGGCAGGGCTGCGTGTCCTTCTGGGATATCGGCTACGGCGATCTCCTACAGACAGTTTACCTGGGGAAGTGCGAGGAGGCCCAGCCGGCCCGCCAGATCCTGGTTCTGGACAATGCGGCGATCATCTGCGACTTCGGCAGCGAGCTGAGCCTGGTCTATGTCCCATCTGTGCTGGAAAAGCTGGACTGAGAAGGACAGGCCGACCAAGGACTGTTGGGAAGCCAGGATTTAATCCACAAGGGGTTAATCTGACAGGCGACGACATAAACGTTCTCACTATACTTCCAATGGAATTGTGCGATTTTTTTATTTTTTTTATTTTTTTCCGGTTTTCCAGGTTACGGCGCCAACCTGTCTCACCTTCGCCGTTTCATGATAGATTTTTATTTTTCTGCTGCGAGGCAGGTTTGTGGTGACCAGGAAAAGGCAGAAAAAAAAATGATTTGTGGTGAATCCGCAGCCCTATGCCATCACACAGAATGTCCCAGACTGCGAGCTCTGTACTTTAGTATCACCCGTGATGCCGATATATATGGGGGGGGGGGGGGCACTTGAACCGATCATGCTGCACTTGTATAATGATACAGAGCATACTAAAGCACTTAATTTCACAATTATGAGGAGAACGAACGTGCTTCATGCTACCATCACGATATCGGATCCTCAACCATCAGAAAAGATCAGGGAAGGAGCCAGAGGGGGCATGATGTAACAGTAGTGTTATAGAAATGGGAGAAGAGGGTGGTGTCCGCCATGGCAATCGGGTAGTAGCCTTCAAGATCAATCCTACACCGGGTTCCGGTGAAACTCCAACATGCTCCAGCCAGCTTTTTGGCTGTATTGCAGCAAGGGAGCGGTGACTGAAGGCAGATAACGGTGCAGCTTCCAGGCTTGGAGGAACTAGAGAACTGGATAAGGAGATTTCGACAGGTAGACTGATACTCTTCTCAGGGTGGTGGTCTGTAGACAGGTGCTCTTAATGCAATACGATTGGCTCACTCCCTGCCCTTTGACCTAATTTCCCTTTTTAGGTTGTCCCCCGCTAAGGGGGATCTGTCAGGGCAGAAATGTGAGGCTCCAGCTTGTCATCCTTTATTCTTCCTTCATCCCCCCAAGAACAGTAAGTAGCGCTAAGAAGGGATAGACATGACACCCGAAGCAGGTACCATTAAAAACAAGTCAGCACTGGTGGTTTCCACATTTTCGTCCTGACGGGTCCTCTTGAGCTGCTGTTGGCTAAAGACGTCTGTAGTTGCCGCTCTTCTGGTGGTGTCACCATATGCAAGTGTTCTGCAGACAAGCAATGGGTCTTGGGGAGGTCTGTGCAAAATACAGCCGTCACCCTCAGGAAATAAAAAAAAAATCAAAGATTACATGTAGCTGTTCTGTATTGTTCCTCCTTTGGGATGAACTGTACCCACCAGCTTGCGCGTCCAAAATTACAATTTCTGTAGTCCAGAAGGGGGCAGTAGCTAGAGAGAAGATGTACTAAAACTGGTGCAGCTGTCCATAGTAACCAGTCGGCTTCTAACTTCAGCTTGTTCAATTAAGCTTTGACATCTAAGGCTTCATTTACGCTTGTGCGACTCCAACGTCCTGCGACTTTGAAGTGCAACATTGGATGGGTGTGACTTGTTCTCCCTCTGCAAAGCCGGGCCCTAATTTTGCACGTAAAACATTCAGGTACAACTTCCATGCAACTTTTGAGGGTCAATATTGACGTTGATGGCCCTTAAGTTGCCTGAAAATCAGACCAAAGTTGAAGTCGCTGCGACTTGTCGCACATATATGAATGGTTATCGTTGAAAATCGTGGGGTATGACTTGTCATACACACACAAGTGTGAATGGGGTGAAAGCTTTGACACTAAGGCACCATTCACACTTCACCCGCGCCCATGGTGGTTCACTTTAAAATTGAAAGTTAAAGTATATCTAAAGGCAGGGGTGTGTTTTTTTTTTTTTTTTGTTTTTTGTTTTTGTAGTAGGGGAGGATTTAAACTAGTATCAGTTTTTTTTTTTTGGCTGCCTGTCTGATTAGAGAGATTTTCCTTCAGTTCCTGTCATGTAGACTCATACAGGAAGTGTCCCCCATTGGAGGATTTCCGTTCGCTTTCATTCCCAGTGACATCGGTGATCAGCACGGTGAGAGTGAATCTCCCTAATGGGGACACGGCAATAAAAACCTGGTAGGGATTCTAACCCTTCACCACTATCATAATCTAAAACAAAAATGTTGCCTTTATTTATAGTTCAATCCTTGAGCTGCCACTGCACTTAGAAATGGATCAATTTGACAATGCAAATGGTGCACAGAAAATAAATATCTCCCTAACTTGGTTTAAAAAAACAGAAGCAACGGAAAGTAGGACAGTTCTGATAAAAGTGTGTTTTCTCCTGCTGGTCCTCTATGTGATTATAGGAAATGGTGGAGAATGCGGGCATTTCACACTTCGACAGTGAAAACTCTTCATTTGGTTGCAGTTCTTGAACAGAATCAGGACAGGGCAGTAGACACCCTCCACCTCTTCAGGTCCTACTTTTGACTCTGTGACTGTCCGCTTTTGGTGGCCGCCATTTTTTATTTTTTCACTGGCCCAACATGAGCTGGCAGAACAGTTGAGACTCTGACTAGAGCTCTCTGGGAACAGGAGGAAAAAGGAAAAATTTGAAAGGTTAAATCTGTAGACTTGCTTAATTTCCCTGGATTTAGTAATGGAGACCATGGCTGTTAACGTGCACTTATAAGTGATATGAACATTTTCACTGGTTTGTCCTGTCCAGGCTCCCAACTGTAAATATGGGAGGACAGCCCATAAAACCCAGTTTCAGTTGGAACGGAGTGTATTCCTTTTGCTCACCATGGTGGAATCAACGGTCTGAGTAAGAGCTTACTGCAATGCCTCCCTAATGGTCACCATCTATACCATGGACAGGACATGGTGTTCGCATATAGGCAACCTTGTATCAAAGTGCAAAGCTCTTTATTGCACGGTCAAATTATTTTTCTCTGTAATAAAGAAGAGCTTTGTACCAAGTTTGTTGGTGTGCTGACATCATTGTTGGTCCTAGACATGACCTCCAACTTTGCGGGAACTATCCAATCCCCCTGAAAATAAATGTCCCCTCCCTACACATGCACAGTAACTCAAAGTTGATGCTGTGAGCCCGGGGAAATGGTATTGGCAGTCTGGAGGGCCGAGATGCAAGACTGTCAAGTATGGGACCATGGTTGTGTATGAGCTCGTCTCCTTGCTTCCTGTTGTAACAACAGTTTTACCAGACAGGAAGTGAAGGAAAACCTGCAACAAGGACAAAAGCTCTTCCCTTCTACCAGTTTGATTTTGGAAAATGTGCCGCGGTTGGAGATTTTGGCTTTCTTTTTGCAATAAAATGTCACCGGGACAGGAAGTGAGATAAAATCTCTCTAATGGAGCCCTGGATACCAGTGAAACCCAACACCAGTTCTATACTTTCCCCACTCCATCTAAAACCTGAAAAAAAATGTTATGGCACGAGCAGGGTGGAGGTCTACACGTGCAGAGATGTTTCAAACCAACTCAGCAGCTAGGGTTAGGGTTAGTTCAATCCTTGAGCTGCCACTGCACTTAGAAACGGATCAATTTGACAGTGCAAATGGTGCACAGAAAATAAATATCTCCCTAACTTGGCTTAAAAAAACAGAAGCAACAGATTAGCAATGGAAAGTAGGACAGTTCTAATAAAAGTGTGTTTTCTCCTGCTGGTCCTCTATGTGATTATAGGAAATGGTGGAGAATGCGGGCATTTCACACTTCGAAAGTGAAAACTCTTTATTTGGTTGCAGTTCTTGAACAGAATCTGTACAGGGCAGTAGACACCCTCCACCTCTTCAGGTCCTAATTTTGACTCTGTGACTGTCCGCTTTAGGTAGCCACCATTTTTTTTTTTCACTGGCCCAACATAAGCTGGCAGAACAGTTGAGACTCTGACTAGAGCTCTCTGGGAACAGGAGGAGAAAGGAAAATTTTGAAAGGTTAAATGTGTACACTTGCTTAATTTCCCTGGATTTAGTAATGGAGCCCATGGCTGTTAACGTGCACTTATAAGTGATATGAACATTTTCACTCGTTTGCAAAAAATGTCACCGGGACAGGAAGTGAGATAAAATCTCTCTAATGGGAGCCCTGGATACCAATGAAACCCAACACCAGTTCTATACTTTCTCCACTCCATCTAAAACCAGAAAAAAAATGTTATGGCACGAGCAGGGTGGAGGTCTACACGTGCAGAGATGTTTCAAACCAACTCGGCAGCAAGGAATGTCATTTTTTTTTTTTTTACCCACCTTTCTTTCAGCCAAATGTCATCTCCCGACCCAGGAAAAGCTGACCAGTGCCACATTCAGTTTAGGGGGGGGGGAGACTGTAGAATTTTCATGGGGTGGTGTGCAGGGCTTGTATGAACAGGGCGGGGTTCTGCCCCCCGCAGCCAGGTGCCTGAAACCATTCTAGTGGCTCCAAATGGTGCAGCATGGCTCCCCCCGAACTGCGCTAGAAATAACCCCACACGGGGGGGAAATATGAATTTCACAGGCAGAGGGCGTGCAGGCGGTCAGGAAGCAGATACCGAACACTGTTTTCCGGCCGGCATTCGCGTTGAATCGACTACTGTAAAATGTCTAACTGGCATCATGATATAAAGAAAAAAATAATAATATTTTTGGTAAAGGTTCTAATTTATTTTCAGGTAGGTTTTCTGCTTTCTAGAGCTTTTCATGAGAAATGTTCAGTGTACAGTCTCTTCGTTTTCTTTGTATATTTTTTAATTTTAGGCTTTTTGTGTTTTTTTTTTTGTTTGTTTTATTTTTTTAATCTTCTGTAATTTTCTTATATAAAACATTTTCCTCTGAAGGTGTTTGCTGGTTTTCTGTTCGGTTCTCTGGTATGGATTTATCATTTGCAGTTTCATACACAGGCTTAATGTGTTTCCTTTTCTTTAAAGGGACAGTATGTCTAAAATGGATACTTTAGCCAGCAATTTACTTAAAATTGGACTCAATGTGTGATCATACAATTCGTCCCAGTTGCTCCAAAGCCGCGCAGGTTCACTCCTTTTTGAAGCCAGGCAACTAGCATTTTCAGAAAGGCAGTCTCCATATTTCTCCCATGAAAGACTTGCTTAACGTTGGCCCTTCTGTACTGGTGAGAAAAAGCATCTTAAAGATGTAATGAGGAAGAGCGAAGGGGGGGGGGGGGGACTGACAAACAAGGAAGGAGAGCGGGGGGGGGGAGGACTGACTGACAAGGAAGGGGGGGGAGGGGGGGACTGACAAACAAGGAAGGAGAGCGGGGGGGGGGAGGGGGGGACTGACAAACAAGGAAGGAGAGCGGGGGGGGGGAGGGGGGGACTGACAAACAAGGAAGGAGAGCGGGGGGGGGGAGGGGGGGACTGACAAACAAGGAAGGAGAGCGGGGGGGGGGAGGGGGGACTGACAAACAAGGAAGGAGAGCGGGGGGGGGAGGGGGGGACTGACAAACAAGGAAGGAGAGCGGGGGGGGGGGGAGGACTGACTGACAAACAAGGAAGGAGAGCGGGGGGGTAGGGGGGGACTGACAAACAAGGAAGGAGAGCGGGGGGGGGGGAGGACTGACTGACAAACAAGGAAGGAGAGCAGGGGGGGGGACTGACAAACAAGGAGAGCAGGGGGGAGGGGGGGACTGACAAACAAGGAAGGAGAGCAGGGGGGGGGAGGGGGGGACTGACAAACAAGGAAGGAGAGCAGGGGGGGGACTGACTAACAAGGAAGGAGAGCGGGGGGGGGGAGGACTGACTGACAAACAAGGAAGGAGAGCAGGGGGGGGAGAATGACAAACAAGGAAGGAGAGCGGGGGGGGGGGAATGACAAACAAGGAAGGAGAGCAGGGGGGGGGAGGACTGACTGACTAACAAGGAAGGAGAGCGGGGGGGGGAGGACTGACTGACAAACAAGGAAGGAGAGCAGGGGGGGGGGGGAACTGACAAACAAGGAAGGAGAGCAGGGGGGGGGGAGAATGACAAACAAGGAAGGAGAGCAGGGGGGGGGACTGACAAGGAAGGAGAGCGGGGGGGGGGACTGACAAACAAGGAAGGAGAGCAGGGATAGGGGTTCTGCATTGCGGTGGAGAATGGGACCAGTGAGAGAGTCGGTGGGTGAATATACCACTGAACAAGATCCGGGAAAGGAAGGTAGGGCGGGGATAAATAATAAAAGGACCGATGAGAAATATCTGGGAGAGAAGGGAAAGGACCAATAAGGAAGAGGGTGGTGAAGATCTGGGGAAGTAGAATGGAAAGGGACCAAAGAGGAAGATATGTGTGTAGGAGAGGGGAAAGGACCAGTGAGGAAGGGGGTAGGTTGTAAGCAGGACTAAGGTTGGAAAAGAAAGGACCAATAAGGGAGTTGAAGGCAAAGGGCCAATGTGGAAGGGATGTTGGAGAGGAAGACCTGGGGGGGGGAAGACAGATGAGGAATAGCTGGGGGAGTAGAAGCGAAAGGGACCTGAAGAGGAAGATCTGGACGAACGAAAGGAAAGGTTTGATGAGGAAGATCTTGGGTGTAAGATTGGGGAAAGGACTGGTGAGGAAGAGGGGGTGGATTGTAGAAAGGACTGAGTTTGAAAAGAAAAAAGAGAGGCCCAATAAGGAAGATCTGGAAGTAGTAGTAGAAGGGAAAGGACAGATGGGGAAGAGAAGTTGGAGAGGAAGACCGGGGGGGAGGAAAAGGGAAGGGACCGGTGAGGAAGATCTGGAGGAGAAGGGAAAGGGCTGATGAGGAAGGGTTTGGTTGTAAGAAGGACCTGAGGTTGAAAAAAAAAAAGGACCAATAAGGAAGATCTGGGGGTTAAAAGATGTCTGTTGTGGAAGAGAAGTTGGAGAGGAAGACCTGGGGGAGGAGAAGGGAAAAGGCAGACGAGGAAGCTCTTGGGGAGTAGATGGGAAAGGACCGATGAGGAAGATCTGGGTGGGTGTAGGAGAGGGGAAAGGACCAGTGTGAAAGGGGGGTGGGGAGGGAAAGGTAAAGGACTTGTGAGAAAGTGCTGCGGCAGGAGAAGGGAAAGGACTGGTGCCGAAGAGAGGGTGGGTTGTAAGAAGGTCTGGGAAGGAAAGGAACATCTGGGGGTAGAAGGGAAAGCACCAGTGAAGATAAGGAACAGCTGGGGATAGAAGAAAAGAAGACTGACGTGGAAGAGAAGTTTGGGAGGAAGGGGTAGGACCAGTGAGGAAGAACTGGGGGATTAGGCGGGATCAAAGAGGAAGAAAGAAAAGGATCAATGAAGATGATCTGGGTGTAGGAGAGGGGAAAGGACCAGTGCAGAAGAGAGGGTGGACATGGAGATATGGGGGGTAGGAGAAGAGAAAGGACAGGTGAGGAAGAGGGGTGGGTTAAAAGAAGGCCAGAGATTGAAAAAAAAGAGCGGACCAATAAGGAAGAACTCTGGGTAGAAGAAGGCAATGGACTGATGCAGAGGAGAAGTTGGAGAACGGGACTTAGGGGGAGTTAAAGTGAAAGAACCGGTGAGGAAGAGCTGGAGTAGGAAAAGGGAAAGGACTGGTGAGGAAGAGGGGCTGGTTTGTAAAAGAAAATCTGGGAGAGAAAAAGGAAAGGACCAATAGAGAACATTTGGAGGTAGAAGGGAAAGGACCTGTGAGGAAGATCTAGGGATAGGAGGAGAAGTCCTGCATGGGGGGGCAGAAGGGAAGAAAGGAAAGGAGCGATGAGGAAACATCTGGGGGTAGAAGTAGGGAAAGGACCAATGCAAAAGAGAAGTTAGAGAGGAAGACTTGGGGCGAAGGGGTGAATTAAAAGACCGAGGAGGAAGATCTGGGAATAGGAAAAGGACTAGTGAGAAAGATCTGGGAGCTTAGAAGGGAAAGGGACCTGAAGAGGAAGAAAGGAAAGAATCAATGAGGAAGATCTGAGTGTAGGAGAGGGGAAAGGACCATTGGGGAAGAGGAGGTAGAGATGGAGATTAAAGGGGGAGAAGAAGGGAAAGGACCATCGAGGAAGAAGGACTGAGGTTGAAAACGAGCAGACCACTAAGGAAGATCTTTGGGTAGAAGAAGGGTGACGGACCAATGTGGAAGAGTAGTTGGAGAGGAAGACCTGAGGGAAGAAGGGAAAAGACTAGTGAAGGGGTGGGGGGAAGGGCAGAGGACTAGTGGTGAGGAAGATCTTGGGGATGGATAAAGCAAAGGGCAGATGAGGAAGTTCTGGGGGATAAGGGAAAGGAAATGATCTATGAGGAACAAGGTGACGGGATGGGATGGAAGAAAGGTTGCCATCAAGGACCAAGAAGGAAGACCTGGGGCAAAGAATAAATAAGAAAGATGGATAAGTAAAGCCTGGATTCTTCTGTAACAGTGGATCTTTTGCCGTCTCCAACTATCGATCTGCTGATAGCTATTTATTTATTTTTTATATATATATAATATGCGCGCTATGAATCGCCCAGTTCCAGGCTCCCATTGGAGGATCGCCGTCATGTATTTTCAGCAAGTTGAGAATTATTCTAACTTCTCTCTGGGTCATCTTTACACAACTGCTCTCTTGTGATTTCATGAGGGTAATTAACCACTTGCTTACTGGGCACTTAAACCCCCCCTCCTGCCCAGACCAATTTTTAGCTTTCGGTGCTCTCACACTTTGAATGACAATTACTGAGTCATGCAACACTGTACCCATATGAATTTTTTTTTGTCCTTTTTTTCCCCACAAATAGAGCTTTCTTTTGGTGGTATTTGATCACCTCTGGGGTTTTTATTTTTTGCGCTATAAATGAAAAAAGACTGAAAATTTTGAAAAAAAAACGCATATTTCTTTGTTTCTGTGACAGAATTATGCAAATTATGAATTTTTCTTCATAAATTTTGGCCACAATTTATACTGCTACATATCTTTGGTAAAAATAACCCAAATTAGTGGATATTATTTGGTCTTTGTGAAAGTTAGAGAGTCTACAAGCTGTGGTGCGAATCGCACAAAATTGATCACATCTGATGTACTGGTGGCCGATCTCATTTCTTGTGACCCGAACAAGTCAGGAAAGTACAAATACCCCCCAAATGACCCCTTTTTGGAAAGTAGACATTCCAAGGTATTTAGTAAGAGGCATGGTGAGCTTTTTGATGTCATTTTTTTCCCACAATTCTTTGCAAAATTACCATTTTTTTATTTTTTTCCACAAAATTGTCATTGTAATAGGTTATTTCTCTCACGTGGCATGTGTATACCACAAATCACACCCCCCAAAAAAATTCTGCTAGTCCTCCTGAGTATTACAATACCACATGTGTGGGACTTTTTCACAGCCTGGCCACATAGAGAGGCCCAACATGCAGGGAGCGCCATTATGTGTTCTAGGAACATAAATTACACATCGAACTTGTTGACTACCCATTACACTTTTGAAGCACCAGGACAATGACACGTGACACTGATGACATTGATACGTGGCAATGATGACAGATGGCACTAATATGTGGCACTGATGACAGGTGGCACTAATATGTGGCACCGATGACAGATGGCACTAATGACAGATGGCACTAATATGTGGCACCGATGACAGATGGCACTAATATGTGGCACCGATGACACGTGACACTGAAAACAGATGGCAGGTGGCACTGGTGACAAATGGCACTGATACGTGGCACTGATGACAGATGGCACTAATATGTGGCACTGATGACAGGTGGCACCGATGACAGATGGCACTGATACGTGGCAGATGACAGATGGCACTAATATGTGGCACCGATGACACGTGACACTGAAAACAGATGGCAGGTGGCACTGGTGACAAATGGCACTGATACGTGGCACTGATGACAGATGGCACTAATATGTGGCACTGATGACAGGTGGCACTTATATGTGGCACCGATGACAGATGGCACTGATACGTGGCACCGATGACAGGTGGCACCTATGACACGTGGCACTGACAACAGATGGCACGTGACACTGACAGGTAGCACTGATGACAGATGGCACTATGTGGCACTGATGACAGATGGCACTAATATGTGGCACTGATGACACGTGGCACTGGGGACAGATAGCACTAACAGGTGGCACTGGGGAGGATGGCACTTTTTTTTTTTTCACTTACGGCCGCTGCAGCCGTTCATCTCTCCCCTCTCACACTCTGTCTGTGTGAGGAGGGAGAGCGGCGCTGAGAGATGATCTCATATGTTTACATATGAGATCATCTCATTGGATAGGCCGATCGCGCTGTAAACGGCCGCTGTGATTGGCCGTTTACAGCGATCTGTGACTGGCTGCGTCCGAGGGACACGGCCAGCACAGAACTTGCCCGATGCGCGCATTGCGGAAGTAAACAGGAGGGCGTTCAGGGACGGCCTCCCGGCAGCTGGCGTCCGCTCTGTAGCTGTCTTTCGGCTATAGGGCGGGCGCGAAGCGGTTAATTTACAGATTTGTACTTTCTCCTCTCATGGCTTTGTAGCAAGCCACTGCGGTAAAACCAGTTCCAGCCTGACCGTCTGTATTACCAGCGAGGAACAGCAAAGCACAATCACCAGAAGGGCCAACCTGCATCTACACTCAGCACACAGAGCATCCCTCCTGTACACGTAATATTCACAAAATAGGAACATAAAAGAATAACACTTTTTTAAATCTGAAAATGTTTATTACAACAAATACATCCTATGACAGATTGTTACTGATACAGTAATCCCATCGTTGAGGACAAGGCCACTTTTATTTATACATTTTCTGAGACCCCCCCCTACTCAAGGGACACCGTGAATTTCTAAACATGGACCAACCATGACTGCACTCCCCGCCCCCCTACAAGGTATATGGTCCAGCTCCGCCCTAATATGTTGCGTGGCATGTCGCAGGACGAGTCTCACCAACATCCTGTAACAGCAAAATAATGGAAGGATTCTAACAACAGACTGAAAGTGGTGGAGAACTTTCCTCTGATTCCCGCCCCCCACCTCCTGTTGGCGGATAGGACCAGTGTGCCATGCAGGAGCTGCGCTCCATCAAACACTCCTACCCCACCCTCTCTGGTTCCAAGTGACCCACATCACCAGCGTACAGGGCAGGGCAGAATCTTAGACTGACGGCAATTCCTCCAACCTTTTGCAATATACAGCAGAGTAGCACCACCTGCCTAGGAACGCTCACTCCTCCAGACTGACACCCACCCATTGGGGGGCATTATAATATTTGCATAACTACTCTCAAGGGCAGTACTGAGGCAGGGTGCTCTGATATTTTCAGGAAGCTCTGTACAGTACATTGCTGACCCTTCCCACCAGCTGTGATCTGCCTGTGTGGCATAGAGAAGCACAGGGACCCAGTGATGACATCACAGACTGGGTCCCTGTGTTAAACAACTGGGTGTTTAATGAATACAGAAAGGTTTTATTTATTTCAATAGCGTGTCGGGTGAACCAGGGAAGGCAAAATATAAGCAGATTAAAGTTCATCTATACCAGTGATGGCGAACCTTGGCAAGCCAGATGTTTTGAAACTACATTTCCCATCATGCTCCACTACACTGCAGAGTGCATGAGCATCATGGGAAATGTAGTTCCAAAACATCTGGGGCACCAAGGTTCGCCATCACTGATCTATACTGTCCGATCCTCTGACGGCCGTATTGGAGGGGTGGTATGGAGCTCAGTGAGACGCGGGATGACGCAGCATCTTCAGCTCTCAAAAATAATGGAATCTCGGAGCTCCGCCCAGCATGATGCACAGTTCCCCTGCGGTGGTTGGGAAGAGTCGCTTCTCTACAGGACGGCCGCAGACAGGCCGGGGGCAAAGAAACTGACGTTCTTGTCCTGAATCTTGTACTGGTAGATGGTGGAGCGGTCCTGGTGCTGCTGGTGGGTGATGGTCAGCTGTGAGACAAGAGAGGGAGTCAAGGAGCTGAGCGCAAACCTTCCTGAGACTCTTCCAAGTGAGGTGTCACCTAACCGTGTCCCCAGAGGAAGATTTTTCCTCAACTTCTGCTCAGCTCAAGCTTTAGGATTTCCTTCATCCCTGTGCCGAGTTCCCAGGTTTGTATGCCCGCTGTGCCCATTAGGGGTTTCCACCATCCCTGTGCCGAGTTCCCAGGTTTGTATGCCCGCTCTGCCCATTAGGGGTTTCCACCATCCCCGTGCCGAGTTCCCGGGTCTGTACGCCCACTGTGCCCATTATGAGGGGTTCCCACCATCCCTGGGCTGATTTCCCCGGGTCTGTACACCCGCTGTGCCCATTATGATGGTGAATCCCTGTGCTGAGTTCCCGGGTCTGTATACCTGCTGTGCCCATTATGAGGGATTCCCACCATCCCTGTGCTGAGTTCCCGGGTCTGAGCCTCCCCCTATATCTGAATTATGTGTTGGGTGGAGGGATCCTGTAGTACAGGTCACCCCGCCTCCAGCTCCATCATGTACAGGATGGATGATGGAGTCGGCTCTCACCTGTCCATGGACGTCTTTGCAGAATCCGGTGGTCAGGCCCTCAGCCTGTAGGATGAGTCCGCTCTGGTGACACAGCGCCCTCATCAGGACCTCCCCGTCCTCGTCCTCCTCCTCTCTGTGCACCAGACACACCACGTCCCCCTGAAAGGAGAGGAAGAAACACCCTCTGATTTGTGGACAATGATCTTCTAGCCCCCAGTGCCTGAAACAAGTTGGCACTATACAAAGCAAACCAGCCTGACTAGTCACAGTGCATCATCATCATCTGATAAAAACGACAGACAATAATAATAAAATGTACTTTAAGTTCAACTTCTACTGGGAGAAATGCAGGATGGACGCACCTGGAGCTGGTGGCAGATGCCGGCTCTGCAGTAATGGATGAAGTCCAGGATTTGCAGCGGAGTGACGCCCAAACTTATCAACAAGCTGACATCATCCACGATCAGAGCGGGGCTCCTCCACTCTTCACCTGCAGAGGGCGCCAACGCTCCATAGATAAAATCATAGAGGGGCCTCAGGTCTGCGCCGGTCCTGGAAGAGGATTTCCATGGTAAGCGGATGATGCAAATATAAAGTTGTTAATGGCGCCACCTAGTGTCTGCTAAGGGGTGCGATGTCTCTATCTTTTCATGTGACAACCCCTTATTTCCATTACATGATCTCCCCATAAAGAGGACCCGTCATCTCTTATTTCTATTACATGATCTCCCCATAAAGAGGACCCGTCACCCCTTATTTCTATTACAAGATCCCCCCATAAAGAGGACCCGTCACCCCTTATTTCTATTACATGATCCCCCCATAAAGAGGACCTGTCACCCCTTATTTCTATTACATGATCCCCATAAAGAGGACCCGTCACCCCTTATTTCTATTACATGATCCCCATAAAGAGGACCCGTCACCCCTTATTTCTATTACATGAGATCTCCATAAAGAGGACCTGTCACCCCTTATTTCTATTACAAGATCTCCCCATAAAGAGGACCCGTCACCCCTTATTTCTATTACATGATCTCCCCATAAAGAGGACCTGTCACCCCTTATTTCTATTACAAGATCTCCCCATAAAGAGGACCTGTCACCCCTTATTTCTATTACATGATCCCCCCATAAAGAGGACCTGTCACCCCTTATTTCTATTACATGATCCCCCCATAAAGAGGACCCGTCACCCCTTATTTCTATTACATGATCCCCCCCATAAAGAGGACCCGTCACCCCTTATTTCTATTACATGATCCCCCCATAAAGAGGACCTGTCACCCCTTATTTCTATTACATGATCCCCCCATAAACAGATGTCACTCATCTACAGATGACACATTGTATACAGTTTATATATTCAGATCCCGGCACGCGGTGAGGGATCAGGAACCTGGACCGGCACCCTCATGCCCCCAGGGGGCGCTGCACCGGCTGTACCGTGCCTTGGCGTGCTGGATGACGCCGCGTGTCTCGTGATTCAGAAATGCCATTATCACAATGGAGGAGGGTGAAGCTGCCCTGAAGGCGCTCTCAGATGAGTCCAATGAAAACGAGGAATCTCGGGAGACGCGGTTCTGGAAGCGGTGACATCACTGACCTCAGGAACCGCAGAGGATTCTGGGAATCTGCCTCCGGCGTCTGGGAAAACAGCAGGCTGGTGTAAGATTTCAGCCCCTCCAGGAAGACCAACTGCCCCTCGTCCCGAGCGCTCACCAGGTTCACCCCCTGCGAGGAGAAGGAGTGGGGGAGGGGAGAGAAAGATATAAATGGCGAGTGCTGTATAAACCGCCATCGATCGAATGTACATGAAAAGCACCTTCCCTGGGTCCCCCCTCCCCCGCTGATCAATATGCAACTAAACATTCTTCAATCTAATCACTGCACTTTCAGGAAATACCTCTCGTCCCGCTGTGATGTCATCACTGCGGCTCTCTGCTGGTCTTTGTGGAGATTTGGTGGGAGGAGTCAGCAGGATCCAGTAAACATGATCCCACCTGGAGCCGTAAATGAAAGAACACAGCTCCGGTATCCCTTCAGATGTGCACATGTCTCCTTGCTGGCCTATCACTGCAGCGGACTTTAGCTGTGCAATCTGCTGATCAGTTGATTGATTACATTGTAGCAGAATGATCAGCAGATTGCACAGCTAAAGTCTGCAGCAGCCACTGGCCAGCAGGGTGGAGCATGCACATCTAAAGGGATGCCAGGAATGTGTTCTTTCATATAACACTCTGGAAAAGCAGCACAGTGACTGAGACCAGCTTTATAATTCACACCCACACACGACACGTAATAATGATCGATGGCAGGAAAAGCCAATAGCTGTCAGTCTGCAGCATTCAGTGGCCACCAGGGAGGAGCATGCACATCTAAAGGGATGCCAAAAAGCCAACAGCTGTGAGAGGCGAGCCAATGACAGTACGGATGCGGAGGAGAGGGGATGATGATGAATGAAGAGGATGTTCTGGGTGGAGCGACACGAGAATCACTTACCAACTTCTGTGCGATGAGATTATAATGACTGAATGACTGAGCGAGAGCCACGAAGCAAACCTTCCTCCGAGCTGGGGAGACAACATTACACACGTCACTTCTGGTGGTCTGTGCAGGGGGGTCACTCTAGTGGTCTGTGCGGTGCGGAGGGGTAGCTCTAGCAGTCTGTGCGTGGGAAGAGGGTCGCTCTGTCGGTGCGGGGGGTCGCTCTGGCGGTCCGTGCAGCGTGGGGGCGCTGTGGCGGTCTGTGCGGTGCGAGGGAGACGCTCAGTCAGTGCGGGGGGTTCGCTCTGGCGGTCTGTGCGGTGCGGGGGGAGATGCTCAGTCGGTGCGGGGGGTTTGCTCTGGTGGTCTGTTCGGTGCGGGGGGAGACGCTCAGTCGCTGCGGGGGGTTTGCTCTGGCGGTCTGTGCGGTGCGGGGGGTCGCTCAGTTGGAAGGGGAGGGGGACTCTGGTGGTCTGTGCGGTGCAGGGGGGTGCTCCGGTGGTCTGTGCAGCGCGGGGGGGGTGGTGCTAAGTTGGGGGAAGTGTTGCTCTGGTGGTCTGTGCGGTGCGGAGGGTCGCTCTAGCAGTCTGTGCATGGGGGGGTGCTCCGACGGTCTGTGCAGCGTGGGGGGTCGCTCTGGCGGTCTGTGCGGTGTGGGGGGAGACGCTCAGTCGGTGCGGGGGGGTTCGCTCTGGCGGTCTGTGCGGTGTGGGGGGAGACGCTCAGTCGGTGCGGGGGGGTTCGCTCTAGCAGTCTGTGCATGGGGGGGTGCTCCGACGGTCTGTGCAGCGTGGGGGGTCGCTCTGGCGGTCTGTGCGGTGTGGGGGGAGACGCTCAGTCGGTGCGGGGGGTTTGCTCTGGTGGTCTGTTCGGTGCGGGGGGAGACGCTCAGTCGCTGCGGGGGGTTTGCTCTGGCGGTCTGTGCGGTGCGGGGGGTCGCTCAGTTGGAAGGGGAGGGGGACTCTGGTGGTCTGTGCGGTGCAGGGGGGTGCTCCGGTGGTCTGTGCAGCGCGGGGGGGGTGGTGCTAAGTTGGGGGAAGTGTTGCTCTGGTGGTCTGTGCGGTGCGGAGGGTCGCTCTAGCAGTCTGTGCATGGGGGGGTGCTCCGACGGTCTGTGCAGCGTGGGGGGTCGCTCTGGCGGTCTGTGCGGTGTGGGGGGAGACGCTCAGTCGGTGCGGGGGGGTTCGCTCTGGCGGTCTGTGCGGTGTGGGGGGAGACGCTCAGTCGGTGCGGGGGGGTTCGCTCTGGCGGTCTGTGCGGGTCGCTCAGTTGGAAGGGGAGGGGGACTCTGGTGGTCTGTGCAGTGCAGCAGTCTGTGCGTGGGGGGGGGGTCGCTCAGTCGGTGCTGGGGGTCGCTCTGGCGGTCTGTGCGTGGGGGGGGGTCGCTCAGTCGGTGCTGGGGGTCGCTCTGGCGGTCTGGGTGTGGTCGCTCTGGTCTGTGCGTGGGGGGGTCGCTTTGGTGGTCTGTGTGTGGGGGGGGTTGCTCTGGCGGTCTGTGCGTGGGGGGGGGGGGGGTCGCTCAGTCTGTGCTGGGGGTCGCTCTAGCGGTCTGTGCAGCATGGGGGGGTTGCTCAGTTGGTGCTGGGGGTCGCTCTGGCAGTCTGTGCGTGGGGGGGTCGCTCAGTTGGGGGGACTTATATACGGGGGACACACTTACATTTCAGGTAGTCAGACAGGAAGTGATGTATTAGGAAGCCGCCATCCGTCCTCCAATCACTGATCAGTATGAATTGTCGCTAAAAGACACAAAGATGTCAGGTGGGGACATGAAGGATATTGGGGGGTCAGATGGGATATGAAGGATATTGGGGGGTCAGGTGGGATATGAAGGATATTGGGGGTCAGGTGAGATATGAAGGATATTGGGGGGTCAGGTGGGATATGAAGGATATTGGGGGGTCAGGTGGGATATGAAGGATATTGGGGGGTCAGGTGGGATATGAAGGATATTGGGGGGTCAGGTGGGATATAAAGGATATTGGGGGTCAGGTGGGATATAAAGGATATTGGGGGTCAGGTGGGATATAAAGGATATTGGGGGTCAGGTGGGATATAAAGGATATCGGGGGGTCGTGGGATATGAAGGATATTGGGGGGTCAGGTGGGATATGAAGGATATTGGGGGTTATAAAGGATATTGGGGGGTCAGGTGGGGACAGGAAGGATATTGGGGGGTCAGGTGGGGACAGGAAGGATATTGGGGGGTCAGGTGACTGTGTGTGTCCCCGCAGGGGAGGTTTCCATCACTTCCTGTTCTGGTGACCCCACTGTATGTGGCCTGTCTCGGAACTCGGCAGGGGGTGGGGACATGCCGGAGGTGGCTGATAGAAAGGCCCCGCCCCCTCTCCGGTTTCTTCTCTTACCCGCTCCGGGCTCAGCGCGCTCTGCAGCTCCGGGAACATCTCTGCCAGTCACGTGCTCCTCACTTCCGGCAACAAAGCCGCCGGAGGGCGAGACTTCCGGTTCCGCCATCTTGTGATTGGCGCGGCAATGTGACCGCCAGGGGGAGACAGAGACCAAGGGTTAGATCACCATGACAACCAGATAGGATTGCCATGGCAGCAGCATTTTCTGTCCTGGTTAGGAAAGGGATCAGTGACAGAACTGTACTGAGAATGGGACACCTCTGCAATCACCGCTGCCTGGCTGCCTTCATTTCTCAGAGAAGCCAGAGGATGGGCATGACGCATGGCAGAGGAATAATGAAAACAGAGGATAGACATGACAGCCAGGCAATCAGCATTTCCAGTCTATGTCTGCCTGATTATGGGCGGAGTCTGAATGTGCAGAGGCGGAGTCACCTTTATTGGTTGATCTGATATATAATCATGAGTGTGAGCTCTGCGGTTCAGTAATGCCTGGTGGGGGGTGGGGCTGCCCTGTGATAGAACAATGGTACATACAGCTGAAATAGGAGACAGAAATTCCTTTGGATTTAGGTGATGTCAGAGCTCCTTCATTGGACACCGGGGGTCAGGTGATGTCAGAGCCCCTTCATTGGACACCGGGGGTCAGGTGATGTCAGAGATCCTTCATTAGACACCGGGGGTCAGGTGATGTCAGAGCTCCTTCATTGGACACACCGGGGGTCAGATGATGTCAGAGCTCCTTCATTGGACACCGGGGGTCAGATGATGTCAGAGATCCTTCATTGGACACCGGGGGTCAGGTGATGTCAGAGATCCTTCATTGGACACCGGGGGTCAGGTGGTTTCAAGGCTCCTTCATTGGACATCGGGGGGTCAGGTGATTTCAGGGCTCCTTCATTGGATACCGGGGGGTCAGATGATGTCAGAGCTCCTTCATTGGACACCGGGGGTCAGGTGATGTCAGAGATCCTTCATTGGACACCAGGGGTCAGGTGATGTCAGAGATCCTTCATTAGACACCGGGGGTCAGGTAATGTCAGAGCTCCTTCATTGGACACCGGGGGTCAGATGATGTCAGAGATCCTTCATTGGACACCGATGGTCAGGTGATGTCAGAGCTCCTTCATTGGACACCGGGGGTCAGGTGATGTCAGAGCTCCTTCATTGGACACCCATGGTCAGGTGATGTCAGAGCTCCTTCATTGGGCACCGGGGGTCAGGTGATGTCAGAGCTCCTTCATTGGACACCAGGGGTCAGGTGATGTCAGAGCTCCTTCATTGGACACCGGGGGTCAGGTGATGTCAGAGCGACTTCATTGGACACCGGGGGTCAGATGATGTCAGAGATCCTTCATTGGACACCCATGGTCAGGTGATGTCAGAGCTCCTTCATTGGACACCGGGGGTCAAGTGATGTCAGAGCTCCTTCATTGGACACCGGGGGTCAGATGATGTCAGAGATCCTTCATTGGACACCCATGGTCAGGTGATGTCAGAGCTCCTTCATTGGACACCCGGGGTCAGGTGATGTCAGAGCTCCTTCATTGGACACCGGGGGTCAGAGGATGTCAGAGCTCCTTCATTGGACGCCAGGGGTCAGGTGATGTCAGAGCTCCTTCATTGGACACCGGGGGTCAGAGGATGTCAGAGCTCCTTCATTGGACACCAGGGGTCAGATGATGTCAGAGCTCCTTCATTGGACACCAGGGGTCAGGTGATGTCAGAGCTCCTTCATTGGACACCAGGGGTCAGGTGATGTCAGAGCTCCTTCATTGGACACCGGGGGTCAGGGGATGTCAGAGCTCCTTCATTGGACACCAGGGGTCAGGTGATGTCAGAGCTCCTTCATTGGACACCGGGGGTCAGGTGATGTCAGAGATCCTTCATTAGACACCGGGGGTCAGAGGTTGTCAGAGCTCCTTCATTGGACACCGGGGGTCAGAGGATGTCAGAGCTCCTTCATTGGACACCGGTGGTCAGAGGATGTCAGAGCTCCTTCATTGGACACCGGGGGTCAGGTGATGTCAGAGATCCTTCATTGGACACTGGCGGTCAGGTGATGTCAGAGATCCTTCATTGGACACTGGCGGTCAGGTGATATCAGAGATCCTTCATTGGACACCGTGGGGCATGTGATGTCAGAGATCCTTCATGAATGAATGAATGAATTAAATACTTGTATAGTGCACAATGCGAACTGAATCGCCTCTAGGCGCTGGACACCAGGGGTCAGAGGATGTCAGAGATCCTTCATTGGACACCGATGGTCAGGTGATGTCAGAGCTCCTTCATTGGACACCGGGGGTCAGGTGATGTCAGAGCTCCTTCATTGGACACCGGGGGTCAGGTGATGTCAGACGCCTTCATTGGACACCGGGGGTCAGGTGATGTCAGAGCTCCTTCATTGGACACCGGGGGTCAGGTGATGTCAGAGCTCCTTCATTGGACACCGGGGGTCAGGTGATTTCAGGGCTTCTTCATTGAACACCGGGGGTCAGGTGATGTCAGAGCTCCTTCATTGGACACCGGGGGTCAGGTGATGTCAGACGCCTTCATTGGACACCGGGGGTCAGATGATGTCAGAGATCCTTCATTGGACACCCATGGTCAGGTGATGTCAGAGCTCCTTCATTGGACACCGGGGGTCAGGTGATGTCAGAGCTCCTTCATTGGACACCGGGGGTCAGAGGATGTCAGAGCTCCTTCATTGGACACCAGGGGTCAGGTGATGTCAGAGCTCCTTCATTGGACACCGGGGGTCAGGTGATTTCAGGGCTTCTTCATTGAACACCGGGGGTCAGGTGATGTCAGAGCTCCTTCATTGGACACCGGGGGTCAGGTGATGTCAGAGCTCCTTCATTGGACACCGGGGGTCAGGTGATGTCAGAGATCCTTCATTAGACACCGGGGGTCAGAGGTTGTCAGAGATCCTTCATTAGACACCGGGGGTCAGAGGTTGTCAGAGCTCCTTCATTGGACACCGGGGGTCAGAGGATGTCAGAGCTCCTTCATTGGACACCGGGGGTCAGGTGATGTCAGAGATCCTTCATTGGAGACTGGCGGTCAGGTGATGTCAGAGATCCTTCATTGGACACTGGCGGTCAGGTTATATCAGAGATCCTTCATTGGACACCGTGGGTCATGTGATGTCAGAGATCCTTCATGAATGAATGAATGAATGAATGAAATACTTGTATAGCGCACAATGCGAACTGAATCGCCTCTGACATCAGATGATGTCAGAGATCCTTCATTGGACACCCATGGTCAGGTGATGTCAGAGCTCCTTCATTGGACACCGGGGGTCAGGTGATGTCAGAGCTCCTTCATTGGACACCGGGGGTCAGAGGATGTCAGAGCTCCTTCATTGGACACCAGGGGTCAGGTGATGTCAGAGCTCCTTCATTGGACACCGGGGGTCAGGTGATTTCAGGGCTTCTTCATTGAACACCGGGGGTCAGGTGATGTCAGAGATCCTTCATTAGACACCGGGGGTCAGAGGTTGTCAGAGCTCCTTCATTGGACACCGGGGGTCAGAGGATGTCAGAGCTCCTTCATTGGACACTGGCGGTCAGGTGATGTCAGAGATCCTTCATTGGAGACTGGCGGTCAGGTGATGTCAGAGATCCTTCATTGGACACTGGCGGTCAGGTGACGTCAGAGATCCTTCATTGGACACTGGCGGTCAGGTGATGTCAGAGATCCTTCATTGGACACCGGGGGTCAGGTGATGTCAGAGCTCCTTCATTGGACTCTGGCGGTCAGGTGATGTCAGAGATCCTTCATTGGCAACCGGGGGTCATGTGATGTCAGAGATCCTTCATTGGACACCGGGGGTCAGGTGATGTCAGATCTCCTTCATTGGGCACCGGGGGTCAGGAGATGTCCGAGCTCCTTCATTGGACACCGGGGGTCAGGTGATGTCAGAGATCCTTCATTGGACACCGGGGGTCATGTGATGTCAGAGATCCTTCATTGGACACCGGGGGTCATGTGATGTCAGAGATCCTTCATTGGACACCAGAGGTCAGGTGATGTCAGAGATCCTTCATTGGACACCGGGGGTCAGGTGATTTCAGGGCTCCTTCATTGGACATCGGGGGGTCAGGTGATGTCAGAGCTCCTTTATTGAGTATATTTATGAAGCAGTGAATGTGTCTTTTGTTATTAAAAGGATGGTTTACCTTTTTCCTCTACACCACTGCCTTCCAATTGTATACTCTCTTGTCAATCAATACCTGTAGTGAATGGGCCGCGCATGCGCGGGGTGAGATCTCCTCCTTTGTAGCTGCAATGGCTGAGCTCTGGGATGGAGAGACTGTGCACTGCGCATGCATGGCCTTTGAATGAACTGAAGTCATTGGTGTTGGGAGCATACGTGTAACATCCTACTATTTAGACCTCATGCCCACGGGTGTTGTTAACGCCGCTCTTTTCCTGGCGTCAGTCCTTGCTTTACAGCTCCTTTTTTATGACGGCCGGGGGGATGAGGCCATAGACAGATAGGGGGATGGGGTCGCCTATGTGGATGGGCCATGAGCAGTCTATAGGAATGGAATGATAGAGAATAGAGGGGAGTGTAATGTGCTTGGGGTGCTGCACTGCATCGGGGGGGGGGGGGGGGGGGTCATGGAAAATGTCCCTGGAGGTGAACAAACCCTTTAAATCTCATTCACCGGGAGGATTCACCCGCTGTTTAAAGATTCCCCCGGGGAATGTCAGGTGACACTCGGCTCTGATTGTCTCAGTGTGAAGGTATTTCAGTCCCGGAATTGTATCCGCACTTTGTTGTAACACGCGGAGGTGACACTGGGAGGTGACACTGGGAGGTGACACGCAGAGGTGACATCAGACCTCATCCCCAGAGAGCAGGCTGTGAAGGTTGTCTGAGGACGCTGCAGATATGGCTGGTGGGTGTAGAGGGGCCTCACAGAGGATAATTATAGGGCCCAATGACCCTTTAGGTTCCTTCTTAAAGCAGACCTAAAAAATAGACTGACCCCCCTCACCCCACATCTACACACAGAGACCAAAACCCTCAAGAAGGAGACCGTGGCCCAGCAGAAGGGATGTTGTGGCCCAGCAGGAGGGAGGCCGTTGCCTGACAGAAGGACATTGTTGCCTGGCAGAAGGGACTTTGTTGCCTGGCAGAAGGGACGTTGTGGCCCGACAGGCATGTTGTGGCCCAGCAGGAGGGAGGCCGTGGCCCAGCAAGAAGGAGTCTGTGGCCTGGCAGAAGGGATGTTGTAGCCCGGCAGGAAGGATGCAGTTGCCCATCAGGAGGGAGGCCATGGCCTGTCAGAAGGGATGTTGTGGCCCGGCAGAAGGAAGGCCGTGGCCCGGCAGGAGGGAGGCCGTGGCCCAGCAGAAGGGATGTTGTAGCCCAGCAGATTGGAGGCTGTGGCCTGGCAGGAGGGAGGTTGTGGCCCGACAGAAGGGATGTTTTGGCCCAGCAGGAGGGAGGCCATGGCCCAGCAAGAAGGAGTCTGTGGCCTGGCAGAAGGGACATTGTGGCCTGGCAGAAGGGACATTGTGGCCTGGCAGAAGGGACATTGTGGCCTGGCAGGAGGGAGGCCCATGTCCCGGCAGGTGGGATGTTGTGACCCGGCAGGAGGGAGGCTGTGGCCCAGCAGAAGGGACGTTGTGGCCCAGCAGGAGGGAGGCCGTGGCCTGACAGAAGGGATGTTGTAGCCCAGCAAGAGGGAGGCTCTGGCTCAGCAAGGAGTCTGTGGCCCGGCAGGAAGGAGGCCCGTGGCCCGGCAGGAGGGAGGCCGGTGGCCCGGCAGGAGGGTGGCTGTGTCTTAGCAGGAGGGGGATTATGGCCCTGTAGGAGGGAGACTGTGGTTGGGCAGGAGGGAGACTTTGGTCAAGTAGGAGGGAGGTCGTGGCCTGGAAGAAGGGAGTCCGTGGTCTGGCAGGAGGGAGGCTGGGACTTTGTGGTTGAGGAACACTGGTGTGAACGCTTCCTGTCAGGTGAAGTGATACTTCCAGATCCTGTGCAGATGTCTCAGACACGACAATGAACACTTTGTGGTCCGGATTTGTTAGGGTGTCGGGACGCCACCCTACACCAGTGTTGGATTTTCTGACACCACATGACCTCTGCGCCGACCTCTGACCTCTGGCATTGAATTGTACAAAGTGCTTAGCCGGGGACACGCTGACTATTCCGAGGTGGCGGATTCTTCTGGAACCTCCCGCCTGGAACGCGTCTGTCGGGATAAATCTGAGATGTAACGAAGCGTCCTAATCTAATAACGGTGTCGGCGGCTCAGCGCAGCGAAGACAGAGAGGCCTGCGAAGTGTTTATGACATCGGAGTGAAGTGTACTGACCCGGCACAGATCTGATCCGGCCCTCCACACGGGGACAGAGAAGAGCGATTCCGTACCAGATCGGAATATTCCACTGTGGTATCGCTCTGATGATCCCGCGGGGTAGGGGGAGGATTTTCCTGCACACTGCTGACTTCCTGTCAGAGGAGCACTACTGGTCTTTTATTAGGGAGATTTTTTTTCTGCTTCCTGTCCCTGTGACACCCGTGCATGAAATGTGGGAGAGGGAGCGATGGTTGTCACCGGGACAGATGTTGTAACCCCTCCCCCCCTTCGGAGAGATTTCCCATCACTTCCTGTTCTGACGGGGACACCAACAATAATAATCCTCTTCTCTGCTCCATCCTAATGTAAATAAAAAGATTTTGGCTGGAGTTGGGCTTTAAGGAATATTGCCACTAATGTTACCTATTAGTGACCTCCTTCCTGTGCAAGAGCAGCCAATGAGGGAGTCCAATTTGAGGTCTTCTGGTGATGTCATTGTGATGGATGGCAAGCCAGCCAATCAGGGTCCTCCGCCAGCCAAGCCTCTGATTACATCACTTGTAGTCCTGATACATGATTGCAGTGATACAATGTATCAATCCCTTCTTCCTATAGATCATTGATACTTCTAGATGTACATGGGGGCGGCCACTCAAGTGCGGGGGAAGCGGAAGGAGAGGACGTTTCACGATTTGACGCACAACGCAGGGCTTTCCGCTTACGTGCGTTTATCATTCGTTTCAATGGGTTGCCATACACGCAACAAATGCATCAGTAGCTATAGAGCTTTTTAACCGCTTTTTCGCTTTTTTTTTTTTTTTCGTGCTGCAAAATGCACATCTACTTGGGGCGCCACTAACAACGAATGCCAGCGCAAGTTTGACACTTTTTTTTTTTTTATGCGTTTAGGAAAAACATTATATGCAGCCTTTCTGGTCCGCAAACGCCCCTCCCTCCCAACAATTTCCCCAACATGGCGATTCCCGAACTCTACCATTCCTCGGGATCCGTGAGCACAGAGGAGATCAAGGAACGTCCCTTCCCCCATCTCCTGAGTGACGAATGAAGCTGCAAACGCCAAGAGTTTTGTTACTTCTGGTTTCAGGCCCCATTCGCACTTTGGCCATTTGGAATCGCAGGACGAATTGGCGCAATTCTGACCGGCGTGCCAAAATCACAGGGCAATCGCTCCAAAGAGGCGTGACGCTCGCTTGGGCGCTGCTCATTCTAAATAACACCCCAAACGCGTCGCAGTTATGCCACAACTACTGCAAATCTCCTGAAGCTTGTCGACCCGAAAAGGAGTAGGAGCTTCTTATGGGCGACGCACGCGCATAGGGGCAGCCCATTCGATTCAATGTGCGACATGCACAATTGCATGAAAACCGCCCACACAAATTCGTGAGCGGGAAACGAGAGTTCCTTCTACGTGAAATGTAAACAGGGCCTCAGTGCTGGTCTTTGGCTGATACAGCTAATCAAGCACTAGCTGTACTTGGTGAGCTGCTTTTGGAGGGCAGAATAGACATCAGGGGGTCTAATAGTCCATAAAGAGGACCTGTCGCCTACCCAAAGCTATTACAATGGGGCTTGTTATATTCCTTGTGATAACAATAAAGTTTAATGAAAAAAGTTTGTTGCTCCACCCACTACAGAAAACTGCAGGAGGGGGGTGGAGACGAGACCAGTCAACCTGCACAAGGAGAGAGAGCAGAGCTGTGGGAGGGGCCCAGCAGGCTCCACCCACTACAGAAAACTACAGGAGGTGGGAGAAGTCAACGCTAGTCCCCCTGCACAAGGAGAGAGAGCAGAGCTGTGGGAGGGGCCCAGCAGGCTCCACCAACTACAGAAAACGACAGGAGGGGGCGGAGACAAGACCAGTCCCCCTGCACAAGGAGAGAGAGCAGAGCTGTGGGAGGGGCCCAGCAGGCTCCACCCACTACAGAAAACAACAGGAGGGGGCGGAGACAAGACCAGTCCCCCTGCACAAGGAGAGAGAGCAGAGCTGTGGGAGGGGCGCAGCAGGCTCCACCCACTACAGAAAACATCAGGAGGTGGGTGGAGTCAACGCTAGTCCCCCTGCACAAGGAGAGAGAGCAGAGCTGTGGGAGGGGCCCAGCAGGCTCCACCCACTACAGAAAACTACAGGAGGTGGGCGAAGTCAACGCTAGTCCCCCTGCACAAGGAGAGAGAGCAGAGCTGTGGGAGGGGCCCAGCAGGCTCCACCAACTACAGAAAACGACAGGAGGGGGCGGAGACAATACCAGTCACCCTGCACAAGGAGAGAGAGCAGAGCTGTGGGAGGGGCCCAGCAGGCTCCACCCACTACAGAAAACAACAGGAGGGGGCGGAGACAAGACCAGTCCCCCTGCACAAGGAGAGAGAGCAGAGCTGTGGGAGGGGCGCAGCAGGCTCCACCCACTACAGAAAACATCAGGAGGTGGGTGGAGTCAACGCTAGTCCCCCTGCACAAGGAGAGAGAGCAGAGCTGTAGGAGGGGCCCAGCAGGCTCCACCCACTACAGAAAATGACAGGAGGGGCGGAGACAAGACCAGTACCCCTGCACAAGGAGAGAGAGCAGAGCTGTGGGAGGGGCCCAGCAGGCTCCATCCACTACAAAAAACTGCAGGAGGGGGCGGAGACAAGATTAGTCACCCTGCACAAGGGGAGAGAGCAGAACTGTGGGAGGGGCCCAGCAGGCTCCGCCCACTACAGAAAACAACAGGAGGGGGTGGAGACAAGACCAGTCCCCCTGCACAAGGAGAGAGAGCAGCAGTGGGCGGTCTTTATTCCAGGAAGTCTCACACTGGATTATTGCACAGATGTGGAGGAAATACACAAAGTACATAAAGAATAATCGTTTTCCAATGTTTTACTAAAGACGATATTAAGTGCTTATATGTTAATGTTAGTATTCAATGAAGAATACACAGGACCAATGTACAGTATATCGATGATATTTACTGATTCCGGCCATTTTGTTTCATTATATTCTGCAATGGAAGGCCGGTGTATACATTTTATAAGAACTGAAGCTCTGGGAGGCTCCGACGGAAGCTGAACCGCGTAGCACGCTTTTCACACCTCGCTGTCTCTGATTAGGTGCGTCTGGGTTTTTTCACCACACGATTTTAAGCAGTAAAAATAAATGGGGGGGGGAATAACGCAGCGGCGGCAAAGAATTTGGGTCCTTTCAGGACAGGAAGGGGTCGTGTTGCTCCAGATTGGCGCTCATTAGCTGCAGTCTCAGCGGACGCGGCGTTGTTGGAGGTGCTGGCGGGGGGGGGGGGGGGGGGGTGGTGAGCGGTGGTAGAGGGGGAGATGGGGGGGGGGGGGTCGTCTTGTCATTTTGTATTATGATGCGGCTGTGATTCCGCCATCCTGTGATCCTGACACACATTCCGCACATCTGACACGGGGAAGCGTACCGTCTGCCAGCATCTCCAGCTGCGCATCGATTTCCATCTCCCTCCGGTTGCTATGGCAACACAGCATCCCTCCGACCTTGAAACAGACACATTAATGCAAACAGCGGCCCCCGTTACTGCGAACGCGAGCGCACTTCCCAGAATCCTGCTGGAACAGCAGAGAACAATGTGCGAGTGTCTACCTGCATCGGACCCAGGGGGGATAGGCAGCGCAGGCAGGTGCCTATGGGGGCAGGACGCTGGGGGGGCAGAAGACTTTGCTTAGGTTTTGGTTCACTTTTTAAATTTCATTATTAAGTATTGAGGATTTTTGAAGATTTTACCGAATATAGAATACTCCAATGATAATTATTATACCGTACCACTCTATGTCAGGCTCCACCGTAGAAGTGATTTGGCAACTCTTATGCTTTCGTCTATCTATTAAAGGTTCCAAATAGCCATGGCAACACAACAACTTATTATCACATGGTATAATATTCTAGGGTGTCTCAACTCTACCTCCAATCCTTCCTGACCTACTGAGATACAATTAAAGAGATATGTGTCTCTGGGTGTCCAGCACCAGAGCGCTGCAGCCAATCAGGAGATGGCTCTTCTGACTGGAGCCATGGCTAATTGGGAGACGGCTCTCCTGGTTGTTGCCACCTTAAATTGTGAAACGATGCGCGGCCCGGTGTTCAAGCAATGCGTCACTATACTTAAAATAAGCGCCCCCTATTGCTACACTTACCTGTGTCTCTGCCCCCTGTGTCTTCCACACTTGTCTCCAGTATCTGGGTACTTGGTGTCACCAGTATGCCCCAGTGTCCTCTAGTGCCCTCCTGTGTGCCCCAGTGTTATCTGGCCCAGTGCACTGTGTGCTCTGTGGCATTGAATGACTCCAAGTGCTTTCTAGTGCCCCCCATGTTATCTAGTGACACCAAGTGCCCCCCATGTCTCCAAGTGCTCTCCAGTGTGCCCGTGTCCTCTAGTGACTCTAAATGTGCCCCTGTGTCTCCAAGTGCTCTCCAGTGTGCCCGTGTCCTCTAGTGACTCCAAGTGTGCCCCTGTGTTTCCAAGTGCTCTCCAGTGTGCCCAGGATCATCTAGCGACTCAGTGTGGTCATGTGTCTCCAGTGCGCCCAATGTCCTCTAGTAACCTCAAATGTGCCCCTGTGTCTCCAAGTGCCCCATGTCATCTAGTAATACCAAGTGTGCCCCTAAATCTCCAAGTGCCCTCCAGTGCACCCGGTGTCGTCTATTAATACCAAGTGTGCCCCTATACCTCCAAGTGCCCTCCACTGCGCCCTGTGTCGTCTAGTAATACCAAGTGTACACCTAAGTCTCCAAGTGCCCTCCAGTGCGCCCCGTGTCATCTAGTAATACAAAGTGTGCCCCTAAGTCTCCAAGTGCCCTCCAGTGCTCCCCGTGTCGTCTAGTAATACCAAGTGTGCCCCTATGTCTCCAAGTGCCCTCCAGTGCTCCCCGTGTCGTCTAGTAATACCAAGTGTGCCCCTATGTCTCCAAGTGCCCTCCAGTGCGACCCGTGTTGTCTAGTAATACCAAGTGTGCCCCTAAGTCTCCAAATGCCCTCCAGTGCGCCCCGTGTTGCCTAGTAATACCAAGTGTGCCCCTATATCTCCAAGTGCCCTCCAGTGCGACCCGTGTTGTCTAGTAATACCAAGTGTGCCCCTAAGTCTCCAAGTGCCCTCCAGTGCGCCCCGTGTTGCCTAGTAATACCAAGTGTGCCCCTATATCTCCAAGTGCCCTCCAGTGCGCCCCGTGTTGTCTAGTAATACCAAGTGTGCCCCTATGTCTCCAAGTGCCCTCCAGTGCTCCCCGTGTCGCCTAGTAATACCAAGTGTGCCCCTATGTCTCCAAGTGCCCTCCAGTGCGACCCGTGTTGTCTAGTAATACCAAGTGTGCCCCTAAGTCTCCAAGTGCCCTCCAGTGCGCCCCGTGTTGCCTAGTAATACCAAGTGTGCCCCTATATCTCCAAGTGCCCTCCAGTGCGACCCGTGTTGTCTAGTAATACCAAGTGTGCCCCTATGTCTCCAAGTGCCCTCCAGTGCTCCCCGTGTCGTTTAGTAATACCAAGTGTGCCCCTATGTCTCCAAGTGCCCTCCAGTGAGCCCCGTGTCATCTAGTAACACCAAGTGTGCCCCTATCTCCAAGTGCCCCCCAGTGCTTCCTGTGTAATGTAGTGACTCCAGGTGTGCCCCTATGTATACACAGCTTTCCATATGCTCCTACATCTGGACAGTCCTGATCTCCGAGGATCAGGACCATTGGGTGTGACGATTTGATTTCTGTCACTTCTGCTCAATTCCTTCTTTTGACCAGTGCAGACACCTCCAGCTTGAGCCTGAATTCATCCGGAAAATAAAAATGGAATTCTGTTAATCCATAAAGACATGGTGTGACCAGTTTGGTGTGGAGGAACTTGAGTGTCCTGCACAGAGCCCTGACCTCAACCCTACTGACCACCTTTGGGATGAATTAGAACGCTAATGGTGAGCCGGCTCTTCTCATCCAACATCAGTACCTGACCTCAAATTCCTACAGACACCTTCCAAAATCTTGTAGAAAGTTTTCCTAGAAGATCGGAAGTTTGTTACAGAACCAAAGGGGGCAACTCCATATTAATGGCCATGGGGGGAGGGGAACAACTCCATTTTATTGGCCATGGGGGAGGGAGGCAACTTCATATTAATGACCATGGGAGGAGGAGGGCAACCCCATATTAATGGCCATGGGGGAGAGGGGGAAACTCCATATTGATGGCCATAGGGGAGGGGGAAAATCCATATTAATGGCCATAGGGGGAGAGGGGCAACCCCATATTAATGGCCTTGGGGAGAGGGGGACAACTCCATATTATTGCCCATGGGGAGAGTGGAACAACTTCATATTAATAGTCATAGGGGGAAGGAGGCAACTTCATATTAATGGCCATGGGAGGAGGAGGGCAAATCCATATTAATGGCCATGAGGAGAGGGGCAACTCCATATCAATGGCCATAGGGGGAGGGGAACAACTCCATGTTAATGGCTATGGGGCAACCCCATATTAATGGCCATGGAGAGAGGGGGGACAACTCCGTATTATTGGCCATGGGGGGGGGATTAACTTCATATTAATAGTCATGGGGGAGGGAGGCAACTTCATATTAAAGACCATGGGAGGAGGAGGGCAACCCCATATTAATAGCCATGGGGGAGAGGGGAAACTCCATATTAATGGTCATAGGGAGAGGGGCAACTCCATATTAATGGCCATGTGGGAAGGGGGCAAATCCATATTAATGGCCATAGGGGGAGAGGGGCAACTCCATATTAATGGCCATGTGGGGAGGGGCAAATCCATATTAATGGCCATGGGGGGGGCTCAATATTAATGGCCATAGGGGGAAGGGGGCAACTCCATATTAATGGCTATGGGGGGAAACTCTATATTAATGGCCATGTGGGGAGGGGGCAAATCTATATTAATGGCCATGGGGGGGACGCCATATTAATGGCCATAGGGGGAAGGGGGCAACCCCATGTTAATATCAATGGGGGAGTGGGAAGGGGGACAACACCATATTAATGGTCATGGGGGAAAGGGGCAACTCCATACTAATGGCCATGGGGAAAGGGGCAACTCCATATTAATGACCATAGGGGGGAAGGGGCAACTCCATATTAATGGCCACGGGGGGGGGGGGGGGAGGAGACAACCCCATGTTAATGGCCACTGGGGGAGGACCAAGCTTCAGGGTGTACAAACCTTTGTCAGGCCGTGATGATGTCTTCCGTTCTCAAGATTTTTTTCTGTAAGTAAAACCGAGACTGCTGGTAAGTTTAAAAACTTTTTTTTATTCGGATTCTCCTTTTATTTTTTACAGTATTTCCAAAAAAATTCGGGTGAAAGTACAAAAAAATTCAGCTGCGCACAGCGAAGGTTTTTTTTTTTTTATCATTTGTTGTCTTATAAGAAATCACACATCGCGGTAGAACAAGGGCAACATGGCCGACTGGAGCGGAAACGGAAACACGCGGGGCACACACGCACACGCCAAACAACACGCATCACATGTCTAATGCTTGTCTACTTCTTTTATGGGGGGGCAATGAGAGACTCCGAGCAGCCTTCTCCACCGTTGATCGTGGCACGGTTTCTGGAAGTCCCACGAATTGGCGCCATACAAAGAGGAAACATTTATGGATGATGTTCTTCACCATTTATTTCTAGGCTTCCCGAGTTAGTGATGTATACTGATATCTAACCAATACCCTTAGCTAACATCCAGGGGCCACTGGTGACCTATTCCTGTGATCACTAGCCGAGTTGAGCCACTCATGAACCACTGCATTAAAATTTAGCACCAATCACAAAGCTCCAGAAACATTATTACTGAACTAACTTCCTGTCTGCCAGCCAGTCATAAGCTTTGAACATGAAAAGGCTTCCTATGGCCTGTTGTAATCTCTTGACAGTACAATTTAGCGTATCACTCAAGTCAATGTGACAATTTCTGGGGGAAAACAAGGCCCTAGGCAAGTATCAAGGAAATTGCTTTGGTCCCACCCCCCTCCAATTGGTTCCTGGGTGACTGCAGGCAAATGAAGGTTGTATCTGTCCCCCATGGGCATTCACTGGGCTCTAGACAACGAGCAAGGAAATTGCTTTAGTCTCACCACAATACAACAGATTCCTGGCTTATTGCAGGAGAATGGAGGTTGAGTCTGGGCCTGAGGGGCATTTACTGGGCTATAGGCAAGGAGCCAGGAAATGGCTTTGGCCCCGCTATCTCTCAACTGCTTGCTGGGTTATTTCAGGAGAATGAAGGTCGTATCTGGGGCCCTATGGGCATTCACTGGGTCCTGCAAGGAGCACGGAAATGGCTTTGGTCCCACTACTCTTCAACTGATTCCTAGGTAATTGTAGGAGAATAGGGGTTGTAGCTGGCCCCCATGGGCATTCACTGGGCCCTAGGCAAAGAAATTGCTTTAGCCCCACCACCCTACATCAGATTCCTGGCTTATTGCAGGAGAATGAAGGTTAAGTTTGGACTCCATGGACACTCACTGGGGTCTAGGCAAGAAGCAAGGAACCAGCTTTGGTCCCGGCACCCTTCAACTGATTCTTGGGTTATCGTAGGAGAATGGAAGTTGTATCTGGCCCCCATGCGCATTCACTGGGGCCTGGGCAATGAGCAAGGAAATGGTATTGGTTCCACCACTCTTCAACCAATTCCTGGACAGTAGACTAAAGGTCATATCTAGGCCCCATGGGCATTAATCAGGCTGTAGCCATCTGCCTAGGTTGCCTTGTGGATGACCCCGGCTCTTCCTAAAAGTTGTCCTCTACTTTGGAAATATTTTGTGAGCGTGCAGAAGCAATACGATGGCCATTGGTACAAGTATAACCTATCCATGTATCAATGGAGTGATCCCGGGGGAAGAGACGGGCCCCATATCTCCCTCGCACCAACAGCTGGTGAATGAAGCCAAGGGCTGCCTTAAGCAGTACCACCCTCTAATAGTATTTTATTGATACAGAGTCTATGTTTTCCGGCCTCATTCTCAGTACAAGGCCAATCAAGATAAAAGGACGATACGTAACGGGTACAGCGTTCCGTCCTGACAAACACCAATTCCCTCACCTTAAACCCCATATTAACAGTTATTTATACCTCTGCTCTGATTAGAAAAAGAGGATTACATCAAGATAAGTCTTAAGATAATACATTCCCGTAAGGTAACGTCACCGGAGAGGGTGCGGATTAACGGAGAGCTTCTTGCCACGTCTACCGAAAAATCTTTGCTATTTAATTCATGGGAGGTCCTTCCTCAGTTTTAAGATTGGTTTATCAAACTCAAGGCCAGCTCCCGCCCCGTTATACTTCCATTTTTTTTTTAATTCTGTATTATGCTTTTATTTATTGACCGTTTCTATTATATAACACTTTTTATTATATTCTTCTCTTATAATATTTTCCTGTTTATCATACCAATGACTGATCACTAATTTTAGCCTATTCTTAATACGTTATCTGCTTACAGGCTGAGGACAGGTGCATTTAGGTTAATGTCCGAGGGGGACCTGAAGGCGAATCCCTGGGCTGTAAAGGTCGCTCACCCTGAGATCCCTG
Source organism: Lithobates pipiens (assembly GCF_037356315.1). Taxonomy (NCBI): domain Eukaryota; kingdom Metazoa; phylum Chordata; class Amphibia; order Anura; family Ranidae; genus Lithobates; species Lithobates pipiens. Next base: position 592,933,541 of record NW_027507764.1, on the reverse strand, counting down.
ACTAAAAACGAATTTTTAACCAGCTGTAAACCCAAAAGCCAAGAGTGAGCACGCCAAGACCAAGACAACAGGGAATGTCTGCAAATCCAGTTCTAGAAATTTAGTTTAAGACTTCAGGGCAGGTGCTTTAACGCCAAGCAGCCATCATTAGACATGTCTGGAATTTTCTGGTGGCTTTTGTCCTTTTGGAGGGTTCTTTATTGACAGAAGAGCAGAGAGCTGCCATTTTACCTAAAAGAGGACTCTGCTAGGTGATTGGTACAGACTCGGGAGATCAGGAACCCGCGGTGTTCCTATAATTGTTTTTTATATTTAACCACACTGGTGTGCTTTGAAGCTTAAAGCAGGTGATAAAAATTGCATCCGCCATACAAAATGGAGGAACTTTATTGAGTCAAATATGAATTTTGGGGACCTTGAGGCCAAACCCCAAACTGCAGGACTGATAGATGTGGCTTTTCTAAAGTTACATGGATTGGGGGCTTTGCTGAAACACTTGGTACATGGTCTTATAGTCAAAATTTGGGTTCCTCCATCATAGTATAGTATAGTCGAATGTTTAGGCTGATTAGTGCCTGTTAGAGCAGACTATTTTGTTCACCAGGAGGACATTATTTAAATGGGAAACTATAGAACAGCCTTTTTCAACCCCAGAGGAACCCTTGAAATATTTTTTATGTCTTAGGGAACTGCTGCTAAGATTAGTCATTAGGAAAATACCCCTTACTTTAGTGGCAAGTTAGAAGAATGTTCCTTACATTGGTGATCAGTGAGAAGAATGTTCATTACATTGGTGATCAGTGAGAAGAATGTTCCTTACATTGGTGATCAGTGGGAAGAATGTCCCTTACATTGGTGATCAGTGAGAAGAATGTTCCTTACATTGGTGATCAGTGAGAAGAATGTTCCTTACATTGGTGATCAATGGGAAGAATGTTCCTTACATTGGTGATCAGTGAGAAGAATGTTCCTTACATTGGTGATCAGTGAGAAGAATGTTCCTTACATTGGTGATCAGTGAGAAGAATGTCCCTTACATTGGTGATCAGTGAGAAGAATGTCCCTTACATTGGTGATCAGTGAGAAGAATGTTCCTTACATTGGTGATCAGTGGGAAGAATGTCCCTTACATTGGTGATCAGTGAGAAGAATGTTCCTTACATTGGTGATCAGTGAGAAGAATGTCCCTTACATTGGTGATCAGTGGGAAGAATGTCCCTTACATTGGTGATCAGTGAGAAGAATGTTCCTTACATTGGTGATCAGTGAGAAGAATGTTCCTTACATTGGTGATCAGTGAGAAGAATGTTCCTTACATTGGTGATCAGTGAGAAGAATGTCCCTTACATTGGTGATCAGTGGGAAGAATGTCCCTTACATTGGTGATCAGTGAGAAGAATGTCCCTTACATTGGTGATCAGTGAGAAGAATGTTCCTTACATTGGTGATCAGTGAGAAGAATGTCCCTTACATTGGTGATCAGTGAGAAGAATGTTCCTTACATTGGTGATCAGTGAGAAGAATATTCCTTACATTGGTGATCAGTGAGAAGAATGTTCCTTACATTGGTGATCAGTGAGAAGAATGTTCCTTACATTGATGATCAGTGAGAAGAATGTCCCTTACATTGGTGATCAGTGAGAAGAATGTTCCTTACATTGGTGATCAGTGAGAAGAATGTTCCTTACATTGGTGATCAGTGGGAAGAATGTTCCTTACATTGGTGATCAGTGAGAAGAATGTTCCTTACATTGGTGATCAGTGAGAAGAATGCTCCTTACATTGGTGATCAGTGAGAAGAATGCTCCTTACATTGGTGATCAGTGAGAAGAATGTTCCTTACATTGGTGATCAGTGGGAAGAATGTTCCTTACATGCAAATGCCCATGAGAGTTTTCTTCTTTCTTTCTTCACGAATGCTCCTTACATTGGTTGTCAGTGGGAAGTATGTCCCCCTTTATAGTGGTGGTCAATGAGAAGAATGCTCCATATATGAATGGTCAGTGGGAAGAATGCTCCCCCCCCCTTACAATGATGGTTAGTTGCCAAGTGATGATGGACCTGGGCACCATCCTATGGGAGATCAATTAGCCACAATTCGATGAACCCTAGGGTGCCATGGAAAATACCCTTTACTTTGATGGCCAGTGCAAAGAATGTTCCTTACATTGGTGATCAGTGGGAAGAATTCTTAGTCCGTCGGATAGATTTGAAACATGTTTTATTTCTAGGTCCGTCTGACTTTTGGGGAAAAAAAAGTCTGCTGGAGCCCACACACCATCGAATTGTCCGGATTCCGGTCCACCAGACCAAGTCTGCCAGAAAGTCCGATCATGTGTACGCGGCATAAGTCTCTTTTTCTGACACAGCTTTTACACTTTACTAGTTTGTCTTCCATTTTTAAATATTTGTATTTCCTGTATAACATTTTGATTTCCCTCTCTTTTGGTCATTTTATATCAAGGAATGTGGTTACCATGTTAGCCTAAGGACTGCTGAGATAAGGTTGGTTGACCCAACAGAAGGTCTGCTGGCTGCAGTTGGATCAGATCTGACCCAGAAAAAAAAAATGCAGTCGACGTATCGCTATGATTGTCCCTGTGTACTGTACATATACATTTATAAACTATATACAAAAAGAAGGCTTTTAAAACATTAGCACCAACCAAAAAGTTAACATGAACAATGTATCCTCTTTAAAAAAAAAGCTGTAAAAATACTATAGTTTCCCTTTAAATGTTTTTTAGTCAGTTCCCCCAATGTAAAGCTTATGATTCTCGGCTGGGTAAGAGGTGGAGGGAACGAACGTCTTCCTGTTCTCACCATGGGAAGATTTTTTCTCATCCAGGTAGGACACTTCGCATCAGTCACCTGAGGAACTATAGATTTTTTTATATGAAAGTTACAAAAGAAGTGAAGTAAAAAAAAAAAAAAAAGTAAAAAAAGATGGTTAATAAATATAAGATTTTGATTAGAAAAAACACATAAAAAAAAACTAGGCAGCCAAAACCACAATCTGGGAAAACCAACGACTGACCATCAGGACCCCCTAAGGAAGTCGAGGAATGCTTTGTGGCCTTTGGTTCTCCAGGGTTAGTTACTAAACGTGAATTTGCATTGAACTTGTAGTTGACCTCCTAAGCGTCTTTTTGCATTCCCATTGACCTGTATGGAGAGAAAAGTAGTTCTGAATTGACCGGAACTCGGATAAATGTTTCCTCTTTGCAGCGTTTACTCACAAGAGACACAATCTACCTCCGCCCATACACTGTACACCAGATGTGGTCTTTCATCACCTCCATAACACAGGTTCATCTTTCTGCATATCTCTGTACAAATTACACCAAAGCATGCCAGGGAAAGGGGGCACATTAGAAGGGTGGTGTGGTAATGAGTCAAGAAACCCCTTGCAGTGCTGGAGGGGGCCGTGGTCTGTGGTGCCACTTCCACCTCCAGCACTGGAGAAGTTCAGAGAAGATGGCACACACATCTTCCGCCAGGTTCCTCCGTCTAATCCTTTTCCTCATGTCAGGTTGTTAAGGACACAGTTGACGTCCACAATGTCTGGATCCCCTTTGCTGCACTCGTGCTTGGGCGAGAGAGAGTTCTGAATGTTAAAGGGTTCTTCGTCCTTCAAGCAAGCCTTGGGCAGATCCTGGACCTTCTGAGGAGCGTTGGGGTCCTCCTGGAAGACAGAAGGTCACTGTGAGATGAATAAAGCACTGAATGAAATGGGGGGTGTGGTGAGGACCCATGGCTGTTCCCCAGAACTTGCTTGTCATGGGGATTCTATAGGGAACTTGTGGATACGTAATATATGGGCCACACTTAAAATATAACTAAAGGCAAAATGTTTGTTTTTAGCTTTAGCGGAAAGGGATTAGAACTCCTGTCAGGTGTTTATTGCTGACTTTGCCCCCATCAGGAAAATGCGCCCTCTCTATTTGTCCTGTTGACCATTAAAGCGGGAGTCCGCCGTTTTTTTATTTTTTTTGAAAGCCAGCAGCTACAAATACTGCAGCTGCTGACTTTTAAAATAGTGACACTTACCTGTCCAGCGCGCCCGCGATGTCGGCACCCCGAAGCCGATCTCTCGATCGTCTCTCGGGTGCTGCCGCCGCCATCTTGGGTATGGGAATCAGGAAGTGGAGCCTTGCGGCTTCATTTCCCGGCGAGTCGCGCTGCGCAATAAGGATGGTCCCCGCTGTCTCTGGGATCCGTGTGTTTCCCAGCAGACAGCGGGGGACCTTAGGAAAGGGGCGTAGATTCTGCGGAAAGGGGCGTACCTTCTCCAGATATCTATGCCGGAAGAGGGTGCAGATACCTGTACTGTACAGGTACCTGCACCCCCTCCCCCTTGAAAGGTGCCAATTGTGGCGCCGGAGGGGAGGAGGGTTCCAATGAGCGGAAGCTCCACTTTAGGGTGGACCTCCGTTTTAACATTGAGAGTGAAAGTAAAAGAAAATCCCCACATTTTCAGTTTTCAGTAGAACAGGAATAGATTGGAAATATTCCAATGGGGACAATATTTCTGGTGACTACCAGGGATTCGCCACAGTTTGGAAGGATTTGCTCTCACTTCCTGTTGTGGCAGGAACAAGAAGTGAAGGGAAATCTCCCCCAATGGGACACATGTAAATAAAACCGACAGGGGTTATAACCCTCCCTTACTCTATCCAAAAAAAAAATCAAAAAACGTTGGCTTTAGTTCTACTTTTAGAAGCAGCTATGGGAGCAAACCAGGAAACAGTATTCAATTGTAATATTTAGGGTTTTGTATATATTTTATTGATTTGGAGTGAATAATAAAATAGTCAATATGACACACAGTGGCCTAACTAGACTCTTCAGGGCCCCAATGCAAGAAATCATGAAGGGCCCCCCTGAACCCCAGCCAGGGCCCTTCCCTCCGAGTCCGGCGGTGGAACTCCAGGGCGTGATCATAGGTATGACCTTTGTGAGCCCTGTAGTTCCACCACTGGCATCAGTATTTTTTTTATTATTTATTTTTTTATTTTTAGGTGCCCCATTGGGGGACTGTCCCTAGGCAGGATGGGGTCCCCATCCCCAGAAGAGATGAGGTCCTTTTCTCCAGGGCAGCTCTCAACTCTGGCTGGGGAGAACAGACATCAGACTGAGCGGCAATGCATGGCGCAGGAGAAGGGTACTCTGAGGAGCCGGCCGAGGACACAGGTCATGCGGGGAATTCACAACTAAAGAGTAGCCAGTGCGATAGCCGAGCATGGAGCTCTGCTAGTCACCCTCCACCTCCAGCCACCCGTGTGCATGGTGCACTGGTACCCCGAGCTGCCTATGCTGCTGCCGGCCATATGTAGAGGGGGCTGCATGGGCCCCCTGCATCACAGGGCCCAGTTGCGGTTGCGACTGCTGCACCCCCTATAGTTACGCCCCTGATAACACACGCAACTGAATGAGCCAGATGGGTGACTCTGCCCTTCCCCCTTCCCGTCTTTGCCTGCTAAGTCAGATGGCTTCTCACTGAGTTTCAATCAGTGAGAGACAGGCTGAAGGCAAACAGCTGAGTAACATCAAACTGAAGAGATCATCATGATTTATGATCCTTTTTTGTTTTTTACAAGGCTGAATCTTACAGGTTTTTATGATGTCCTATTATTTATATTAAATCTATATTTTACAAATAAACATTTATTTGAGGGCCCATGCATAATATTTTGTGTGCAAATCATGCTGGTCCAGTCCTGTGCACAGATGAGTGATAGAGATGGTCTATGTGAATTTATTCCGCTCGGAGAGAGGTGGAGGGATTTCTCCTTGTTCTCTGCGTCATTCTGCAGAGTGTGTAATCTGATCTCCCTGCAGCCTCCTAAAAGCTGCTGATCCTGTTGAAAGATTGCCATTTGCTGGTTGGCAAATATGAAACATCCCGAAACAATTCTTACCATTTACTAAATGAAAATAATATATGTATTTTTTTTTTTTTTTTTTACTAAAATAATATGGAGGATGCAATTACTGACTGTTCATTTACAAAAAATGGGGGGGGGGGGGGGGGTATAGTTATAAAAAAAAAAAAAAAAAAGGTCCAATCGATTTCCATTCCTGTGATAAAACGATTCCTGATTTAAAAAACAACAAATGTGCAAAAATGTTCAGTGCTGGCAAATTGAACATTGGCCATAATACAGATACGGCACTGGTGCAGGATTCATTATACAGGAAAGGCAAATCTAAATGTTGGGAAAATGGAAAAGTGATTTTATACGTCGAATGAATCCGGCCAGCAAATGAGCTTCAGAAATATAAGGAAATCTTTCAATGAGTCCCTTTGCAGCAAATCAGCTTGCTGCTTTATGTACATATATATTTATTTGCCTACACCAATCAGCCATAGCATTATGACCACCCCTCAAGGCATGGACTCCACAAGACCTCCTATGTTATGCTGCGGTATCTGGCACCAAACCATCACTAGCAGATCCTGTAAGTCCTGTAAGATGTGAGGTGGGGCCTCCATGGATCGGACTTGTTTTTCCAACATATCCTACAGATGCTCGATTGGATTGAGATCTGGAGAATTTGGAGGCCAAATCAACACCTCAAACTCATTGTTTGGTTCCTCAAACCATTCTGGAATTCATCAGACCAGGCCACCGCCTACCATTGCTTTGTGCTCCAGTTCTGATGCTCACGTGCCCACTGTAGGTGCCTTTAGCATGTGGAAATGGGTCAGCATAAACACCCTGACCGGTCTGCGACTACACAGCCCCATACACAATAAATTGTGATGCTCTTTGTTCTGACACCTTTCTATCAGAACCAGCATTCATTTTACCAGCAATTTGAGCTCCAGTAGCTCTTCTATTGGATCGGACTACACGGGCCAGACTTCCCCTCTCCACCTCCATCAATGATCCTTCCCCCCTAACTCCATCAATGAGCTTTGGCCGCCCCACCTCCATCAATGAGCCTTGGCTGCCCCACCTACATCAATGAGCCTTCCCTCTCCACCTTAATCATTGAGCCTTCCCTTCACACCTCCATCAATGAGCCTTCCCTCCCCATCTCCATCAATGAGTCTCCCTCCCACCTCCTTTAATGAGCCTTCCCTCCCCACCTCCATCAATGAGCCTTCCCTCCCCACCTCCATCAATGAGCCTTCCCTCCCCACTTCCATCAATGAGCCTTCCCTCCCACCCAACTCCAATGAGTCTACCCCACCCACCTCCATCAATGAGTCTTCCACCCCCAACTCCATCATTGAGCATTACCTCCACACCTCCATCAATAAGTCTTCCCTCCCCACCTCCATCAATAAATCCCCCCTCACCTCCATCAATGAGCCTTCCCTCCACACCTCCATCGATAAGTCTTCCCTCCCCACCTCCATCAATAAATCCCCCCTCACCTCCATTAATGAGCCTTCCCTCCACACCTCCATCAATGATTCCCCCCACCTCCATCAATGATTCCCCCCTCACCTCCATTAATGAGCCTTCCCTCCCCACCTCTATCAGTGATTCCCCCTCACCTCCATCAATGAGCCTTCCCTCCCCACCTCCATCAATGAGCCTTCCCTCCCCATCTCCATCAATGAGCCTTCCCTCCCCACCTCCATCAATGAGCCTTCCTTCCCCACCTCCATCAATGAGCCTCCCCTTCCCATCTCCATCAATGAGCCTTCCCTCCCCATCTCCATCAATGAGCCTTCCCTCCCCATCTCCATCAATGAGCCTTCCCTCCCAATCTCCATCAATGTGCTTTCCCTTCCCATCTCCATCAATGAGCCTTCCCTCCCCATCTCCATCAATGAGCCTTCCCTTCCCATATCCATCAATGAGCCTTCCCTCCCAATCTCCATAAATGTGCTTTCCCTTCCCATCTCCATCAATGAGCCTTCCCTCCCCATCTCCATCAATGAGCCTTCCCTCCCCACCTCCATCAATGAGCCTTCCCTCCCCACCTCCATCAATGAGTCTCCCTCCCACCTCCTTTAATGAGCCTTCCCTCCCCACCTCCATCAATGAGCCTTCCCTCCCCACCTCCATCAATGAGCCTTCCCTCCCCACCTCCATCAATGAGCCTTCCCTCCCCACCTCCATCAATGAGCCTTCCCTCCCCACTTCCATCAATGAGCCTTCCCTCCCACCCAACTCCAATGAGTCTACCCCACCCACCTCCATCAATGAGTCTTCCACCCCCAACTCCATCATTGAGCATTACCTCCACACCTCCATCAATAAGTCTTCCCTCCCCACCTCCATCAATAAATCCCCCCTCACCTCCATCAATGAGCCTTCCCTCCACACCTCCATCGATAAGTCTTCCCTCCCCACCTCCATCAATAAATCCCCCCTCACCTCCATTAATGAGCCTTCCCTCCACACCTCCATCAATGATTCCCCCCACCTCCATCAATGATTCCCCCCTCACCTCCATTAATGAGCCTTCCCTCCCCACCTCTATCAGTGATTCCCCCTCACCTCCATCAATGAGCCTTCCCTCCCCACCTCCATCAATGAGCCTTCCCTCCCCATCTCCATCAATGAGCCTTCCCTCCCCACCTCCATCAATGAGCCTTCCTTCCCCACCTCCATCAATGAGCCTCCCCTTCCCATCTCCATCAATGAGCCTTCCCTCCCCATCTCCATCAATGAGCCTTCCCTCCCCATCTCCATCAATGAGCCTTCCCTCCCAATCTCCATCAATGTGCTTTCCCTTCCCATCTCCATCAATGAGCCTTCCCTCCCCATCTCCATCAATGAGCCTTCCCTTCCCATATCCATCAATGAGCCTTCCCTCCCAATCTCCATAAATGTGCTTTCCCTTCCCATCTCCATCAATGAGCCTTCCCTCCCCATCTCCATCAATGAGCCTTCCCTCCCCACCTCCATCAATGAGCCTTCCCTCCCCACCTCCATCAATGAGTCTCCCTCCCACCTCCTTTAATGAGCCTTCCCTCCCCACCTCCATCAATGAGCCTTCCCTCCCCACCTCCATCAATGAGCCTTCCCTCCCCACTTCCATCAATGAGCCTTCCCTCCCACCCAACTCCAATGAGTCTACCCCACCCACCTCCATCAATGAGTCTTCCACCCCCAACTCCATCATTGAGCATTACCTCCACACCTCCATCAATAAGTCTTCCCTCCCCACCTCCATCAATAAATCCCCCCTCACCTCCATCAATGAGCCTTCCCTCCACACCTCCATCAATAAGTCTTCCCTCCCCACCTCCATCAATAAATCCCCCCTCACCTCCATTAATGAGCCTTCCCTCCACACCTCCATCAATGATTCCCCCCACCTCCATCAATGATTCCCCCCTCACCTCCATTAATGAGCCTTCCCTCCCCACCTCTATCAGTGATTCCCCCTCACCTCCATCAATGAGCCTTCCCTCCCCACCTCCATCAATGAGCCTTCCCTCCCCATCTCCATCAATGAGCCTTCCCTCCCCACCTCCATCAATGAGCCTTCCTTCCCCACCTCCATCAATGAGCCTCCCCTTCCCATCTCCATCAATGAGCCTTCCCTCCCCATCTCCATCAATGAGCCTTCCCTCCCCATCTCCATCAATGAGCCTTCCCTCCCAATCTCCATCAATGTGCTTTCCCTTCCCATCTCCATCAATGAGCCTTCCCTCCCCATCTCCATCAATGAGCCTTCCCTTCCCATATCCATCAATGAGCCTTCCCTCCCAATCTCCATCAATGTGCTTTCCCTTCCCATCTCCATCAATGAGCCTTCCCTCCCCATCTCCATCAACGAGCCTTCCCTCCCCATCTCCATCAATGAGCCTTCCCTTCCCATCTCCATCAATGAGCCTTCCCTTCCCATCTCCATCAATGAGCCTCCTCCACTTCTCCATCAATGAGCCTTCCCTCCCCACCAACATCAATGAGCCTTCCCTCCCCATCTCCATCAATGAGCCTTGGCCCCTCCATGATCCTTTGGCCAGTTGTCTGGCTCTCCTTCCTCGGCCTACTTTTGGTCAGCCTTGACCACTGCAGCCCAGGAATATCCCACAAGAGCTTGCGTTTTTGGAGATGCTCTGACCCAGTCCTCTAGACATTACAATTTGGCCCTTGTCAAAGCCCCTCAAATCCTTATGCCTGACCATTTTTCTTCTTTCAACTTCAGGGACAACATGTTCACTTGCTGCCTAATATATCCCACCCATTTTCAGATGTCATTGTCACCAGATAATTTGGTCATTGTCACCAGGCAATCTGTTAAAAGCTGCATTGAAAGTAATATTGACTAAAATGCCTGGGAGAGGAATAAGGAGAATAATTGGATTCTCACACAGAACATTGAATTTTATTTTAGATTTTTGGGTGACTTTTGAATAATAAAAAAAAAATTCTGGCTACAAAGTGAAGCACAAGGTCATTTTTAATAACGGCGAGGGACGGGACGGCTTTGTAATAATTATACATGTGATAACATTTGTTCGGTTTTTCTTTGGAATGATCCAGATTGTGATCTGACCGAGAGACGTCCGCTCTCGGTCAGATCACAAGAGACGTCCTCAGCCAGAGCCATGGCGGCTGGCTGAGCCGAGGGCGGCCGGCGGATTTCTTTTTTCCAGGTATATAGGAAACTGAAACAAAGAGGGCACCCTCTGTAAATAACCATGGGTATGAAGATTAATACCAGTATGGAAACTGATTCTACTGAACCGGGTTTTACTAGCGGGTGATCTGCGGTCGGGTCCTTACCATCCACCAACAAGACTTCTGATAACTAATAGAATGCAATGGCGCCACCTTTTCCAGCAATTTGCTAACAGTACCAACTGTATGTATACAGTATATAGAGCCTAAATCTGACCTCCACTCCCCCCCCTTCAGTCTTGATCCTGCCAGTAGACCCTTTATTGCCCGTCGATCCTGCCAGTAGACCTTTTATTGCCCATCTACTGGCAGGATCGATGGGCAATAAAGGGTCTACTGGCAGGATCGATGGGCAATAAAGGGTCTACTGGCAGAATCGATGGGCAATAAATGGTCTACTGGCAGGATCGCTGGGAAATAAAGGGTCTCCAGGCAGGATCAATGGGCAATAAAGGGTCTACTGGCAGGATCGATGGGCAATAAAGGGTCTACTGGCAGGATTGATGGGCAATAAAGGGTCTACTGGCAGGATCAATGGACAATAAAGGGTCTACTGGCAGAATCGACGGGCAATAAAGAGTCTACTGGCAGAATAGATGGGCAATAAAGGGTTTACTGGCAGGATCGGTGGGCAATAAAGGGTCTACTGGCAGGATCGACGGGCAATAAAGTGTCTCCAGGCAGGATCAATGGGCAATAAAGGCTCTACTGGCAGGATCGACGGGCAATAAAGGCTCTACTGGCAGGATCAACGGGCAATAAAGGCTCTACTGTCAGGATTGGCAGGCAATAAAGGGTCTACTGGCAGGATCGATGGGCAATAAAGGGCTTACTGGCAAGATGAACAAGCAATAAAGGGTCTACTGGCAGGTTTGACAGGCAATAAAGGGTCTACTGGCAGGATCGATGGGCAATAAAGGGTCTACTGGCAAGATCAACATGCAATAAAGGGTCTACTGGCAGGATCGATGGGCAATAAAGGGTCTACTGGCAGGAATGATGGGCAATAAAGGGTCTACTGGCAAGATCAATGGGAAATAAAGGGTCTACTGGCAGGATCAATTGGGCAATAAAGGGTCTACTGGCAGGATCGATGGGCAATAAAGGGTCTACTGGCAAGATCGAGGGGCAATAAAGGGTCTACTGGCAGGATCAACTGGTAATAAAGGGTCTACTGGCAGGATGGAAGGGCAATAAAGAATCTACTGGCAGGATCAGCGAGCAATAAAGGGTCTCCAGGCAGGATCAATGGGAAATAAAGGGTCTACTGGCAGGATCGACCGGCAATAAAGGCTCTACTTGCAGGATCAACGGGCCATAATGGGTCTACTGTCAGGATTGGCGGGAAATAAAGGGCTTACTGGCAGGATCAACAAGCAATAAATGGTCTACTGGCAGGATTGACAGGCAATAAACGGTCTACTGGTAGGATCAATGGGCAATAAAGGCTCTACTGTGAGGATTGGCGGGCAATAAAGGGTCTACTGTCAGGATTGGCGGGCAATAAAGGGCTTACTGGCAGGATCGATGGGCAATAAAGGACTTACTGGCAGGATCAACAAGCAATAAAGGGTCTACTGGCAGGATCGACAGGCAATAAAGGGTCTACTGTCAGGATCAACGGGCAATAAAGGGTCTACTGTCAGGATCGGTGGGCAATAAAGGGCCTACTGGCAGGATCAATGGGCAATAAGGGGTCTACCGGCAGGATCGACAGGCAATAAAGTATCTACTGGCAGGATTGATGGGCAATAAAGGGTCTACTGGCAGGATCGACGGTCAATAAAGGCTCTATTGGCAGGATCGACGAGCAATAAAGGGTCTACGTGCAGGATCAACAGTAGGGACAACTGGGGGAGCTCAGAAAAAGGAAACCTGCCATGTTGATCCAAGACATACATCAATACTATTATTTAAAGTGTAAATAAAAATAAATAAACAAAACTATGGTGGAAACAAATAAATAACATATACAGTACTTTGTATCAATGACCAAGCCGATACTGCAAAAATTCTATAACTGTAAAAAAATGTATACATTATATATACTTTGTTTCAACGACCAAACCAATTTTGCAACAATTATATACTATATAAAAATGCATTTATTTTTATACAGTATATGAATGTTGCAATATTGGCATATATATATATATACAGTGGTGTGAAAAAGTGTTTGCCCCCTTCCTCATTTCCTGTTCCTTTGCATGTTTGTCACACTTAAGTGTTTCGGAACATCAAACCAATTTAAACAATAGTCAAGGACAACACAAGTAAACACAAAATGCAATTTGTAAATGAAGGTGTTTATTATTAAAGGTGAAAAAAAATCCAAACCATCATGGCCCTGTGTGAAAAAGTGATTGCCCCCCTTGTTAAAACATACTATAACTGTGGTTGTCCACACCTGAGTTCAATTTCTCTAGCCACACCCAGGCCTGATTATTGCCACACCTGTTCACAATCAAGGCATCACTTAAATAGGAGCTGCTGGACACAGTAAGGTCCACCAGAAGATCCTTAAAAGCTACACATCATGCCGAGACCCAAAGAAATTCAGGAACAATTGAGAAAGAAAGTAATTGAGATCTATCAGTCTGGAAAGGGTTATAAAGCCATTTCCAAAGCTTTGGGAATCCAGCGAACCACAGTGAGAGCCATTATCCACAAATGGCGAAGACATGGAACAGTGGTGAACCTTCCCAGGAGTGGCCGGCCGCCCAAAATTACCCCAAGAGCGCAGCGACGACTCATCCAAGAGGTCACAAAAGACCCCACAACAACGTCCAAGGAACTGCAGGCCTCACTTGCCTCAGTTAAGGTCAGCGTTCATGCCTCCACCATCAGGAAAAGACTGGGCAAAAATGGCCTGCATGGCAGAGTTCCAAGGAGAGAACCACTGCTGAGCAAAAAGAACATCAAAGCTCGTCTCAATTTCTCCACAACACATCTTGATGATCCCCAAGACTTTTGGGACAACATTCTGTGGACCGATGAGACAAAAGTGGAACTCTTTGGAAGGTGTGTGTCCAAGTATATCTGGCGTAGAAGGAACACTGCATTTATAAAAAGAACATTATACCAACAGTAAAATATGGTGGTGGTAGTGTGATGGTCTGGGGCTGTTTTGCTGCTTCAGGACCTGGAAGACTTGCCGTGATAAAAGGAACTATGAATTCTGCTGTCTACCAAGAGATCCTGAAGGAGAATGTCCGACCATCTGTTCGTGTACTCAAGCTGAAACGAACTTGGGTTCTACAGCAGGACAATGATCCTAAACACACCAGCAAGTCCACCACCGAATGGCTGAAGAAAAACAAAATGAAGACTTTGGAGTGGCCTAGCCAAAGTCCTGACCTGAATCCTATTGAGATGTTGTGGTATGACCTTAAAAAGGCCGTTCATGCTCGAAAACCCTCTAATGTAACTGAATTAGGACAATTCTGCAAAGATGAGTGGGCCAAAATTCCTCCAGGACGCTGTAAAAGCCTCATTGCACGTTATCGCAAACGCTTGGTTGCAGTTGTTGCTGCTAAGGGTGGCCCAACCAGTTATTAGGTTTAGGGGGCAATCACTTTGTCACACATGGCCATGATGGTTTGGATTTTTTTTCACCTTTAATAATAAACACCTTCATTTACAAATTGCATTTTGTGTTTACTTGTGTTGTCCTTGACTATTGTTTAAATTGGTTTGATGTTCCGAAACACTTAAGTGTGACAAACATGCAAAGGAACAGGAAATGAGGAAGGGGGCAAACACTTTTTCACACCACTGTATATATATATATATATATATATATATATATATATATATATATATATATATATATATATATATAATAAAATGTAGAATTTTTATTTTTTTATTTTAATGCATTATATACACTTAGTTTTGAAGAGGTGAAATATTTCAACATTTATATACTTATAAAAATGTATAAAAAAAATTCAAATAAAATTGTATTTTTATACAGTACCGTATATGAAAGTGGTTGTAAAACCTTACACACCTCTTTTCACTACAGGGAAGCCTATAATAAGACTTACCTGTAGGTACCGTGAATATCACCTAAACCTACACCGTCATCGGCACAAGTGCACCGAAGAAACTGCCCGTTTGTGCCGTTCATTCAGCTGATGTGCCGTGGCATGCACGGGAGTGACGTCATCGCGGCTCCGGCCAATCACAGCACCGGAGCCCGCGAACATGGAGGTAACATTCCGGAGACATGTTCTTTTTTTAATGGGTTTACTACCACTTTAATGTTACAATATTGGCACACATATATATATATATATGTATACTGTATAAAAATGCAATTATAAATAAAATTGTATTTTTATACAGTATTTAAAATGCTACAATATTGGCTTATTTATATATATATATATATATATATATATATATATATATATATATATATATATCTATATATAAATAAATCAGTGGCGGCCCATACTCTGTGGGCGCACAGGTGCCGCCCGCCCATCCATGCGCCCAGCCCCTTTCAGGACACCGGACACATGGATTCCTATATCGGGGGTGGGTGGTACTTTTTGAAACACCTGATTAGAGCCAGAGGCTCTAATAGGCCTTAAAATAGGGTGGGCTCAGGGCACAGAGATGCCTGGCGCTTAGGAAGAGGAGCGGAGGAGACCTGCTGGAGGAGCTGTTGCACTAAGTCCCCTCCACCAGAGACGAGCGCACGCGGGGGGGCAGGGGGGGGGGTGGTTTCGGTGCTGGCAGAGCCGCACATGGAGGGGGGCGGTGCTGCCAGAGCCGAGCATGGGGAGGGGGGTGACAGAGATGCGGGGGGGGGTTCTGGCGCAGACACGCGCGGGGGGGGTGCTGCAAGATACGCAAGTGAGGGGTGGTGGTGGGCACAGTGACTGCATATGATGGGTACAGTGGCTGCGTTTGATGGGTACAATGGCTGCAATTGATGGACACAATGGCTGCATTTGATGGGCACAGTGAGGCTGCAATTGATGGGGGCGGCTTTCAGTGTTTTTCAGTTTATTTGTGCCCCCCCAAAAATTTTGAGCACCAGCCGCCACTGATATATATATATATATATACTGTAAAAAATACAATTAAAAATGAAATTGTATTTTTCATTTTTATTTGAATGCATTATATATACTTAGTGTATATAATTAAATATATATTAAATGAAATATTTCATTAAATATTTAATTTAAATTAATTTAAATATTAAATATTTATAGATTAAGTATTGATATATTTATTGAAATATTTAGAGATTAAATATCTAAATATAATATTTAATATTTAGAGATTAAAGATTGCAACATTTATATACTTATAAAAAAAAAAATACACTAAAAATAAATACATAAATAAAATAAAAAAAATAAAAACACAAAATAAAAATAAAATTATATATAAAATTCTGCAATATTGGCTTTTATATATATATATATATATATATATATATATATATATATATATATATATATATATATATATATATATACATTTCAAAGGAAAATGGCCTTGGTGGGTCTTGAAAAGGTGAACGCACCGTGAGAGTTTAATTAAATATTGCAACATGAATACATTTATATAGCTTTAAAACATAAAATAAAAAATATGTAAATAAAATTAAAGATACATAATTAAAATAAAATGTTATTTATACACACTATATAAATGTTACAATAATGGCATATATATATATACATATATATATATATATATATACATATATATATATATATATATATATATATATATATATATATATATATATAAAATAATAATAAATAAAATCTTAATAAACATTAATAAACAAAACACCTAAAAAATTGTTTTCTTTTTATTGTAATTTTAGACAGCATCTACATTTTTTATTTTGCCCCTTAAACCTTCTTACTGTCACAAGGGGGTGACATATATAAGGGATGGTGTCAGATCTGCGGACTAAAAACAAATGAATCCTGAAAGGGGTGGGGGGGTAGGAGGCTTAATACACCAATCAGAATTTTAGGATGCTTCTAGTTATGCAAGATAAGAGATTTGGTGGGGGGTGGTGAGGTTGATTTCTGCCAAGAAATGTCAACTGGCAGAGCCAATCAGGACAGAGCTGTAGGGGACAGCAGGGTAAAGGAACCAATAAAAAGTTACATTTGCAAACTTGCTTGATTTGACAGAGAATCTAAAATCCTCCAATGGGTGTTCTTAGTGTAGGTATTTCTTAGAAAAACATAATTTATTAGACCAAAATGACCCAACCTGACCAATCAGAGGCCAGCTTTGTGAGTATGTGATTGCCTGATTGGCACGCTTCTCAGCGCCAGGCTGGTAAATCACAAAAATAACCCAAAATAAACGAATAAATATTCAATAATAACCGGACTACCGAAATGGAGAAGAGAACTCCCACCAGAACCCCCCCACCTCCTCCCCCGCCTATGCTTGCTGCGGAGACCCGGCATTCGCCATTGTGGTGATAAAGAAGGGGGGGCTAAATATTTGTCTTTGATAAGATTTGTTGTACTTACAGTTCCGCTCACTTTGATTTTATATTTTCATGACAGATACGAAAATTACTGCAGTCAATGAGAAAAAAAAATCATGTGAATATCGGCACTGCGTCAGAAACCAAGGGGCGTGGTCTAAGCTAAGCCAGAAAATGTCACAATGTAGGGAGGCGGAGCCAGCCAAGCATAGAGGAGGGGAAAAAAATCTGATGATCAGAAGAAGAGTCCTCCGGCAGTGCAGAGTATTTCAGGAGAGGAGAGTTGTAGAGGAAGGAGGAGAGTCTTCCAGCAGTGCAGAGTATTTCAGGAGAGGAGAGTTATAGAGGAAGGAGCAGAGTCCTCCGGCAGTGCAGAGTATTTAAGGAGAGGAGAGTTATAGAGGAAGGAGCAGAGTCCTCCGGCAGTGCAGAGTATTTCAGGAGAGGAGAGTTATAGAGGAAGGAGCAGAGTCCTCCGGCAGAGCAGAGTATTTCAGGAGAGGAGAGTTATAGAGGAAGGAGGAGAGTCTTCCAGCAGTGCAGAGTATTTCAGGAGAGGAGAGTTATAGAGGAAGGAGGAGAGTCTTCCAGCAGTGCAGAGTATTTCAGGAGAGGAGAGTTATAGAGGAAGGAGCAGAGTCCTCCGGCAGTACAGAGTATTTCAGGAGAGGAGAGTTATAGAGGAAGGAACAGAGTCCTCCGGCAGTGCAGAGTATTTCAGGAGAGGAGAGTTGTAGAGGAAGGAGGAGAGTCTTCCAGCAGTGCAGAGTATTTCAGGAGAGGAGAGTTATAGAGGAAGGAGCAGAGTCCTCCGGCAGTGCAGAGTATTTAAGGAGAGGAGAGTTATAGAGGAAGGAGCAGAGTCCTCCGGCAGTGCAGAGTATTTCAGGAGAGGAGAGTTATAGAGGAAGGAGCAGAGTCCTCCGGCAGAGCAGAGTATTTCAGGAGAGGAGAGTTATAGAGGAAGGAGGAGAGTCTTCCAGCAGTGCAGAGTATTTCAGGAGAGGAGAGTTATAGAGGAAGGAGCAGAGTCCTCCGGCAGTACAGAGTATTTCAGGAGAGGAGAGTTATAGAGGAAGGAACAGAGTCCTCCGGCAGTGCAGAGTATTTCAGGAGAGGAGAGTTGTAGAGGAAGGAGGAGAGTCTTCCAGCAGTGCAGAGTATTTCAGGAGAGGAGAGTTATAGAGGAAGGAGCAGAGTCCTCCGGCAGTGCAGAGTATTTCAGGAGAGGAGAGTTATAGAGGAAGGAACAGAGTCCTCCGGCAGTGCAGAGTATTTCAGGAGAGGAGAGTTGTAGAGGAAGGAGGAGAGTCTTCCAGCAGTGCAGAGTATTTCAGGAGAGGAGAGTTATAGAGGAAGGAGCAGAGTCCTCCGGCAGTGCAGAGTATTTCAGGAGAGGAGAGTTATAGAGGAAGGAGCAGAGTCCTCCGGCAGTGCAGAGTAGTTCAGGAGAGGAGAGTTATAGAGGAAGGAGCAGAGTCCTCCAGCAGTGCAGAGTATTTCAGGAGAGGAGAGTTATAGAGGAAGGAGCAGAGTCCTCCAGCAGTGCAGAGTATTTCAGGAGAGGAGAGTTATAGAGGAAGGAGCAGAGTCCTCCAGCAGTGCAGAGTATTTCAGGAGAGGAGAGTTATAGAGGACGGAGCAGAGTCCTCCAGCAGAGCAGAGTATTTCAGGAGAGGAGAGTTATAGAGGAAGGAGCAGAGTCCTCCAGCAGAGCAGAGTATTTCAGGAGAGGAGAGTTATAGAGGAAGGAGCAGAGTCCTCCAGCAGAGCAGAGTATTTCAGGAGAGGAGAGTTATAGGGGAAGGAGCAGAGTCCTCCAGCAGAGCAGAGTATTTCAGGAGAGGAGAGTTATAGGGGAAGGAGCAGAGTCCTCCAGCAGAGCAGATTATTTCAGGAGAGGAGTTGTGGCTACATCAGGGTTATCTTCATATATTCTCCATATACTATAAAGAGCGATTCAGGCTTTTTGCATCTATTTTTATAAATTCCATAATTAGGGCCCTCCCCTCTATAACATCTCTGATACAAATCTCAGTAATTCATCTACAGTCATGAATAAACACGCATTACATGACACTTATATGTGAAACATGAGGTTGAGTCGCAGTCGCCCATCCCCAGACTGCCAAACTGATGTTAACATGACCAGCATCCATGTTGGTGCGCATTGCCTCAATTATATAACTTGTTGCATCTGTAGGCAGGTGCAGTCTACTTTCTCCACAGCAGGTGGCGCTCAACCACAGCAGCATAGGAAGGGGAGAGGAAGTCAAAAGAAAAATGGTTCCTCTATGCTTTCCAGGGTCACTGGTGACTGATTGGATACTGCCCCCCCCCCATGTGACTCTAACAGCCATCTTGAGTCAGGCAGAGCCTATTTAAGGCCCCGGCTCCCAGGCTTGGTGCGCATTTCGCATGTGGGTAGTGTAGAGACAGGTCACCCATCAGACAGGGACAGGGGTCAGCGGGTCATGGAATCTTTCTGGAGACCTCCCCGTTGGCCTTGGACCGGCCAGGCCGCATTCCGCCCAGATCAAGACAGACACCGTCGGCACATCTGAGACCTGCTCTGCTACACATTGCTGATATTGCAGTTAATGTTCCCTGTTGGGTTCCTTCCCACCAGGTATGTTGTGAGCTACTGGATTCTGCATTCTCTGCAACTGGACTATTTGCACCATGCTGCATCTCCCCACACGTGGCGTCGCCGGCAGGATATGTCCCTTCTTGCAACGAGCGTGGAAGAAGGAGCGGGCACCATCATGGAACTGCTAGGATCAGCTCTGGCCCTGGTGCCCAAGTTGAGTGGCTCCACCATTCCCCTGACTGAGTGGGAGGAGAGACTTGAAAGTGCCGGTGCGACTGGATCAGGTTCCCACCCGGTTGGTGGCAAAGCTGGCTACTAACTCCTTGGAGGGTGATGCCTGCTGAGCAGTGATGGCGCTCCCAGAAGAAGCCCAGGCCACCTTAGAACAGATCGTGACGCACCTAGTGAGCCTGTTCAGAGAGAACGTGACGATCCCAGAATTGAGGCACAGATTCTTCGTTCAGAGACAACGGGAAGACGAGAGCTTCGCTCATTTTGCGGCGGCCCTACAAAACCTCTGGTAATGCCTGGAGAAGAGGAATGTACGCGACTGTGCCAACATCACCGGCTCCGATCACTTGTTGAGAGACCTGCTCGTGGTAGGATTGAAAGGTGGCTCAGTTAAGGAGTTCCTTACAAGAGCGAATCAGAGCGCAGTCCGCCATGTCTTTCATGATGTGGTGGTCGACGCAACTGTGGCAGTGACAAAAAAAGGTATGAACCCAGCACACGTGGAAGAGGAGGCCCTAGCACCCTCGTGGCTCTCAGCCATACACACAGCGCTAAGGGAACTCACCCTGGATGTGGTCTCCCTGAAACAAGAACTGTCCTCACTCAAACAAGATTTTGAGGGGAGGGGGACCGCAAGCGTTGGCAGAGCGGCCGTTTTGGGTATGTAAGTAAAAACTGACCTGCGGTTGGCCTGAGTTCAAAAGCACATGTGGCTTCTGGGGCAGAGGGATGACCCTCAGGACAGTCAACACAAGCAGGGCCGTTTTTAAGGCAGGGCAAAAGGGGCAACTGCCCTGGGCCCTGTCATTGTTGTGGGGCCCAAAGCAGCTGCCTCATACTTTCCAACTATCCTGGTTTAAATTTCCTTGTCTCTTTCTGTGTCCTGATATCTCAGTGTGAAGTGCTGCTACTAATGCTGCTAAGCGCTGCCCTATTGTTATAGCAGCAGCAGCATTCATATGTAAATAGCTGCATAGATATGTAAATAAAGGTGCATCCATATGTATAGCATGACCCCTGGAGTGAGGAGATGATGTGCTGTAACCTCTAGCAACGAATCAGTGAGCAGTATTACTGTACAGTAATCTCAACAAGCAGAAATCATGTGCTGTAACCTCTAGCAACTAATCAGTGAGCTGTAATGTGTGCTGTAACCTCTAGCAACCAGTCAGTGAGCGGTAATGACACACTGTAACCTCTGGCAACCAATCGTACTAGCTGCCTGATCTGATTCAGTAAACTGATTTTGTGTCTAACTACTATTTATTGTATGTCTCAGAGCAGGTGGTGAGCAAAAGTGCATGGAGGGGGGGGGGGGGCCCTAGAAAAGTTTTGCCCAGGGTCCAATCAATATTAAAGACGGCCCTGAACACAAGGTCAAAGCAAACCTACTGTGGGTGTAGGTTTGTGTATATGGGATTGGTATTTTTTATTTTTTTTTGGTTGAACTTGATGAACTTTGCCAAATCCAGTGGTGGCTGTCCTTGTTCATGGGCAAGAGATCCCGTGGTTGATTGACACAGTTTTGGAGGTCACTGTCATGGAGTATGAGTTCTATGCCAAGCGTTTGGGACACCAGACCAAGTCTGGACCCCCTCCCGGCTATCCCTCAAAGCAGTCAACAATTTGTCAAACCCGGTCAAAGGAGTCACCTGGGTGAGGATACAGATCAATTGGTGGGCCAAGCAGGAGTAGTGGTGACTCACAGCCCAGTAAGCTTAGCAGTGCCTATTGTCCTGGCCCTGGGCATGAACATGTTAAAGGTTACTTACCCCACTTACTGGCCAAGTTTAAACATTCTGGCCAATGGGCACAGGGCTGCGGTCAGCAAGATGTGTGGCTTAACATGATACAGGCCTGCGATGCTCACCAGAAGGTTTTGAGGAAACAGCCCGGAACAAGTGGTAGTTGTCCACAGCGCCCAAGAAAGAACTACCCCTGGCACCCCTCCAATACGTAGGTTGGTCTCTTCCCATTGGGGCTCACAAGAAACTTCAAGGGACCACAGGAATAGTGGAACCTTGCAAGGAAGTGGTGGTGTCGGTGGAGTGGCCAGTAGAACGCCAAGGCGTGCAGGTAGGTTAATTGGCTTCTGTCCAAAATTGGCCCCTAGTATATGAATGGGGACCTTGGATTGTGGGCACCTTGAGGGTAGGGACTGATGTGAGTGTGCAATGTACAGGGATAGAGACAATTGTAGACACTCACTCAGGTTGAACTGGATAGACTGGTGTCTTTATTCAACCTTACTAGCTAAGTAACTATGTAACGCACCTTGGGAAAGCTCCTGATGCAGCTCATCAACCTGGGGACAACCCGTTTCATTTCCCATCCATGCCACCCTAGCTGATCTGTACGTATTGCCCTGTCACTGCTCAACCCAGTGTAGAGGCCATTTGTGCTCCAACACAAGCAGCCTCATTGGACAAGTCTCAATACAAGGTACTTCTGGTAAAAGTGGACATTCCCTTTTTCGGAGCTATCCGCTACCGCAGCAGAGACTGCTTCCCCAAATACATGAAAAGCATCTCCTGGTTTTATGCTGCCAGCCCTGAAGACTACGGCTATACCGCAGCCATTGACCGCCCCCAATCCATATGAGGAATGCTAAGGAGTGTAAGTAGATGCAGTCTACTTTCTCCACAGCAGGTGGCGCTCAACTGCAGCGGCAAAGCAGGGGGAGAGAAAGCCAAGAGGTTCCTCTCTGGTTTTCAGGGTCACTGGAGAAGCTATCCGATTGGACGCTGCCGCCCCATGTGACTCTAGCAGCCATCTTGGGTCAGGCAGAGCCTTTTGAAGACCCTGGCTCCCTGGCTTAGCACACATTTGGCGTGTGGATAATGTTAGGGACAGGTCAGCCCTGTGTCAGGGACAGTGATTAGAAGCAGGGAGAGGTTCCAGATGAATGGGGAAAGGATGGGAACACGCCATCTTTCTGGAGACCTCCCCCATTAGGACACGGATCGGCCTGAGACCTGCTCTGCTACACGTTGCTGATATTGGCGTGAGTGTTCCCAGTCGGGCGCCTTCCTGCCGGGTAAGTTGTGAATTACTGGATTCTGCATTAATACAATTTCGTTTACTGCCACCGCACCACCCCGTACCTCCTCACAAAACGCCTGCAAAGCGCAACTTATTCCAGTGCGCAACGGCGTGTAATGCATGCTCTATTATGAGTATTTTAGGCGTCGAGGAGGTCACATGTCCCCTCTGACCGACCTCTGATAAGTCTTCGGGGGCCTTACATTGGGGAAAGAAGCCATCAACACTGATAGCCTTGGCTCTGCGAGGGTTAACGAAATGTACGAAAAAACAACATCAGAAAAAAAAAAATCAGAGCGTCTCTCAAAACAAAACTAAAGCGCCGACGGACGGCGAGAATCCGAGGCGTTCCGTCCGCGAGGAATCTTCATTAAATCTGCCCCAGAAAATGGTCAGAACGGATCAGAAGCCTCCCGGAATCTGACAGAAGAAGGTTAATGACATTAAAATCGGCAAATGTCGGCCTATTAGTCAGTTCACTCCGACGGTGATTGTTATCCCCGGGCCTTCTCCCCGCCTGAAGCCCGACTACAGTTACCTAGCAACCGCCGTCTCTCCACAAAACGCTCCACTGAGCATCATGTGCCCCCCCCTCCCCCCATCGAGGGCTCTTCAGTCCGACCTCGAGAATCGCGCTCAGGAAACAAGCGCGCTCCGAAACGCACTTCACATCTCAACAAGGGTTTTATTAAAAAATAAGGAGGAAAATGAGTGCAGACATTGCATGGGAGGACCCTCATACCTCCCGATCCCTATTAGATGTATTGATCAGGACCCTCATACCTCCCGATCCCTATAGGATATAATGATGAGGACCCTCATACCTCCCGATCCCTATTGGATGTATTGATCAGGGTCCTCATACCTCCCGATCCCTATAGGATATAATGATGAGGACCCTCATACCTCCCGATCCCTATTAGATGTATTGATCAGGACCCTCATACCTCCTGATCCCTATCAGATATAATGATCAGGAGCCTCATACCTCCTGATCCCTATAGGATGTATTGATCAGGACCCTCATACCTCCGGATCCCAATTAGATATAATGATCAGCACCCTCAAACTTCCTGATCCCTATTAGATTTAATGATCAGGACCCTCATACCTCCTAATCCCTATTAGATGTAATGATCAGGGATCTCAATCCCTATTAGATGTAATGATCAGGGCCCTCATACCTCCCGATCCCTATTAGATGTAATGATCAGGACCCTCATACCTCCCGATCCCTATAGGATGTAATGATCAGGGCCCTCATACCTCCTGATCCCTATGCTGTAAATGAAGTACTTTGCCTGTTTCTTGCTCAGGCTCTGTAATAAAGGTTCACATGCACTTTTTTTTTTGGCCATTTGGGTCATTCATGGCCACCATTGTCCTGGCTCAGCTCCCGGTTATTATCTTTTGTGCTGGAATGTCATACTACGGACTCTGCACATCCCGTGCCCCATTCAGATCCGCGCTGTGCGCACAATATCCCTTCGCCACAAACTGGCAGGGGCCAGGCGCATAATGGGCAGCGTTTCCTGTTATTTAACCAGACGCTTTCAGCGAACAGTTCATCTCTCACATAAAGAGGACAATGGGCCCTAAGAAGAGCCCCAGAGGGTCCGCAGGACATTCTCCGAGCCTTTGAAGAGCAGAAGGATCAGAGAGTCCCGAAATAATGGGAACGATTCTATGGATCATCATCGCCATCCGAAAAACACCATCCGTCACAAAACATCACAGAGACCCGAAATAACGAGGATGATTCTGAGAATCATCATCGCCATCCGCGCACCGTCTACCATCCGATGTCCGTCATAAAACATCACAGAGCCCTGAGATAATGGGGATGGGATCATCGTTGCCAACCGCACGCCATCCAATGTCCTCTGCCATAGAACATCACAGAGACCCGGAATAAAGGGGACGGTTCTGTGGATCATCATCCTCACACCATGCACCATCCAATGTCCCGTCGTAAAACATCAGAGAGACCCGGAATAAAAGGGACGGTTCTGTGGATCATCATCGTCATCCGCACACCGCACTCCATCCAATGTCCCAGTATTTCTGGATTTGTTACATTTAACCTCCGTTAGAACAAACTTTTTTATATTCCAGGTCAGTAGGAGGAATTACTCCTCCTTCAGTCATCTTGGTTCCTTTAATTAGTACGAGGAGGACATACATGACACTGCCTGGTCAGGATGATTAAAGATATGATGCCAGGAAACAATGCTAAGTGGTTGTTACTTTGTTGCGAGATGTATCAACAACAAATCATCAATGTTTGCCTGTATCTGCTGTAACCTGAGCCAAGTCTGCCCGTCATTGCCAGTCTGGGGGATTCGGGGTACACCTGCCAAGCTTTTCTCTCCATAAATTCTAAAGACTATAGTAGGGTCGCACTAGCAGAGGCACCCTGACCAGGCGGTCTGTCACCCTAACCAGGTGGTGTCACCCTGACCAAGTGGTGCCACCTTGACCAGATGGTATCACCCTGACCAAGTGGTGTCACATTGACCAGGTAGTATCACTCTGACCAAGTGATGTGTTACCCTAACCGGGGGGTATCACCCTGACCAAGTGGTGCCACCTTGACCAGATGGTATCACCCTGACCAGGTGGTGTCACCCTGACCAAGAGGTGTCCCCTTGACCAGATGGTATCACCCTGACCGGGTAGTGTGTCACCCTAACTGGGGGGTATCACCCTGACCAAGTGGTGCCACCTTGACCAGATGGTATCACCCTGACCAAGTGCCACCTTGACAAGATGGTATCACCCTGACCAGGTGGTGTGTCACCCTAACCAGGGGGTGTCACCCTGACCAAGTGGTGCCACCTTGACCAGATTGTATCACCCTGACAGGGTGGTGTGTCACCCTAACCGAGGGGTATCACCCTGACCAAGTGGTGCCACCTTGATCAGATGGTATCACCCTGACCAAGTGGTGCCACCTTGACCAGATGGTATCACCCTGACCAGGTGGTGTATCAACCTAACCAGGGGGTGTCACCCTGACCAAGTGGTGCCACCTTGATCAGATGGTATCACCCTAACCAGGTGGTGTGTCACCCTAACCGAGGGGTATCACCCTGACCAAGTGGTGCCACCTTGACCAGGTGGTATCACCCTGACCAAGTGGTGCCACCTTGACCAGGTGGTATCACCCTGACCAAGTGGTGCCACCTTGACCAGATGGTATCACCCTGACCAGGTGGTGTGACACACCCTAACCAGGGAGTGTCACCCTGACCAAGAGGTGTCACCTTGACCAGATGGTGTCACCCTAGCCAGGTGGTGTCACATATGTCCTTTTCATATTATTGGCAGATTGCTGAGACCACTACTTTTTTTTTAGAATTGTACAAACGGTTTAAGAGGGTCGGGTCAACGCCATCAATGGGCCATATAAATACCAATTATCATTAGAGAAGCGGCACAAAGATCAGAGATGACACGTGACGCTCTGAGATGTACAATCAGAACGCAGAACTCCCTGACCTAACTAGTGTAGCCTAAAATCTGGTTACCACAGTCTGCACAGCCTAAGCGGTCATACACTATACAATCTGATTATACAATCTCCTTTAGCTTTACGACAACTATGAATCAATTAAATTACTATCAAACTGGGCAGATCCTTTCTCTACATAGATCTGAAGGGGGGGGGGGGTGGATCTGTACTGACAGGGAGCCATACTGGTGGGGAGAGGTCTGTACTGGAGGGGATCTGTAATGGTAGGGGGAGGCCTATACTAGAGGGGATCTGTACTCTTGGGGAGAGGTCTATACTAGAATCTGTACTGGTGGAGAGTGGTCTGTACTGGGCAGGAGCTGTACTGGTGGTGTGGGGGAGATATGTACAGGGGGGGAACTGTACTGGCGGGTGGGGGGGTCACATGATAAAGTTAAAGAAGGACTTCCCCTCACGCTAAAATACTAGGTCTGGTAAGTGGATTAATTGAGAGGGGAGAGCTGAACTGGAGGGAAGGGGATCTGTACTGGGGGGAACCGTACTGGTGGACGGAGGTCTGCACTGGGGGGGGGGAGGGGAGGGGGTCTGGATCTGTACTGGTGGGGAGAGGTCTGTACTGGAGGGGATATGTAATGGTAGGGGGAGGCCTATACTAGAGGGGATCTGTACTGGTGGAGAGTGGTCTGTACTGGGCAGGAGCTGCACTGGTGGTGTGGGGGAGATATGTACAGAGGGAACTGTACTGGTGGGCACGGGAGTGTCACATGATACAGTTGAGGGTAGACCTCCCCTCACTTTAAAATACCTGGTCTGGTAAGGGGATTTATTGAAAGGGGTAGAGCTGAACTGGAAGGAAGTGGATCTGTACTGGGAGAAGTGAGCAGTACTAGTGGAGAGGATCTGTACTAGGGGAGCCATACTGGTGGTGGGGGGGGGGGGGGGGGGGGTTCTGTACTGAAGTGATCTGTACTGGTGGGTTGGGGTGAGGTCTGTACTGGGCGGGAGCTATGCTGGTAGGTGGGGGGTGAGGACTTCCCCTCACTGAAATTAATTGTCTGGTTAGTGGATTTATGAAAGGGGGAGAGCTGAACTGGAGGGAAAAGGATCTGTACTGGGGGGGGGGGGTGGCTGTACTAGAGGAGGGGGGATCTGTACTAGGGGGAAGCATACAGGTGGGGGGAGGTCTGTACAGGAGGGAAGCTGCACTGGTAGTGTGGGAAAGATCTTTACGGGGGGGGGGACTGTACTGGAGGCATGATACAGTTGAGGGTAGACCTCTCCTCACTCTAAAATACCTGGTCTGGTAAGTGGATTTATTGAAGTCCTGAGGGGCGAGGGGAGCTGTACTATGGGGGAATCGTACTGGTGGGGGTAGTCTATACTGGAGGGGATCTGTACTGGTGAGGAGAGCTCTGTACTGGAAGAGAGCTGTACTGGTGGAGAGAGGTCTATACTTTAGGAGTTATGTACTAGTGGGGGGGGTCTGTACTGGAGGGGATCTGTACTGGTGAGGGGAGGACTATACTGTAGGAGATATGTAATAGTGGGGGGGGGGGGGGGTTGTACTAGAGGGATCTGTACTGATGAGGAGAGGTCTGTACTGTCTGGAGGGTATCTGTACTGGTGGGGGTTTATATTGTAGGAGATATGTACTAGTGGGGGGGGGGGGGGTCTGTACTGGAGGGGATCTGTACTGG
Organism: Lithobates pipiens; assembly: GCF_037356315.1. NCBI lineage: Eukaryota > Metazoa > Chordata > Amphibia > Anura > Ranidae > Lithobates > Lithobates pipiens. Next base: position 592,905,424 of record NW_027507764.1, on the reverse strand, counting down.
TGAGGAGAGGTCTGTACTGGAGGGGATCTGTATTGATAGGGGGGGTCTATACTGTAGGAGATATGTACTAGTGGAGGGCGGGGGGGGTGGTCTATTCTGGAGGGGATCTGTACTGGTGAGGAGAGGTCTGTACTGGAGGGGATCTGTACTGGTGGGGGGAGGTTTGTACTGGAGGAGATCTGCACTGGTGAGGCGAGGTCTGTACTGGAGGGGATCTGTACTGGTGGGGGGAGGTCTGTACTGGAGGGGATCTATACTGGTAAGGAGAGGTCTGTACTGGAGGGGATCTGTACTGGGGTGAGGAGAGGTCTGTACTGGAGGGGATCTGTACTGGTGAGGAGAGGTCTGTACTGGTGAGGAGAGGTCTGTACTGGAGGGGATCTGTACTGGTGGGGGGAGGTCTGTACTGGAGGGGATCTGTACTGGTGAGGAGAGGTCTGTACTGGAGGGGATCTGTACTGGTGGGGGGAGGTCTGTACTGGAGGGGATCTATACTGGTGAGGAGAGGTCTGTACTGGAGGGGATCTGTACTGGTGAGGAGAGGTCTGTACTGGAGGGGATCTGTACTGGTGAGGAGAGGTCTGTACTGGAGGGGATCTGTACTGGTGGGGGGAGGTCTGTACTGGAGGGGATCTGTACTGGTGAGGAGAGGTCTGTACTGGAGGGGATCTGTACTGGTGGGGGGAGGTCTGTACTGGAGGGGATTTGTACTGGTGAGGAGAGGTCTGTACTGGAGGGGATCTGTACTGGTGGGGGGAGGTCTGTACTGGAGGGGATTTGCACTGGTGGGGGGAGGTCTGTACTGGAGGGGATCTGTACTGGTGGGGGGAGGTCTGTACTGGAGGGGATCTGTACTGGTGAGGAGAGGTCTGTACTGGAGGGGATCTGTACTGGTGGGGGGAGGTCTGTACTGGAGGGGATTTGTACTGGTGAGGAGAGGTCTGTACTGGAGGGGATCTGTACTGGTGGGGGGAGGTCTGTACTGGAGGGGATTTGCACTGGTGGGGGGAGGTCTGTACTGGAGGGGATCTGTACTGGTGAGGAGAGGTCTGTACTGGAGGGGATCTGCACTAGGTGGTAGATCAGTACTGGGGAAAGGGGGACTGCACTATTTCCCTTTAGGTGCCCAAAGCTGACCCCATCCCCCCCCCCCCCCCCTTAACTCCAGGAAAAAAAAAAAAAAGATCTTTGGCCCCGATATATAGTTGATGGTAGATCTAAAGGAGATTGTACAATCAGATTGTACAGTGTGTGGTCACCTTTAGTGTGATAATAAGTGTCGCCAACATCTACCGGTCTCTGTGATTAATTAAAACCTAAAATCGTAATAACAGCAGAGGTCTCAGTCACATATGGTTACAAACACAGAGGATTTTTTTTTTTTTTAGGATGAAAATCGCTCCCATCGCCATCTATGGGCGGAGAATAATAACTTTCCATAATAGGAGCGGTCACAAGGATAGACAGGCTCCGCCTATTTCTGCCTCTATACTGCACAGAAGATATCTGGGACCTCCCCCTGTGATGGTTTTCATCCAAGTGGACTCTCGAAAACAGATGATGGTGGATGACTTGCAGGACATAGACTGATACACAGGGAGATGAATTGGCACTGCCAATGAAATCACACAGAGGTAACAAGGGGGAGCCAGAAGGACAGCGGAGACAGAGAGCTGGCAGAGCGATCAGCAGACAATCCAGGAGGCTGTCACTGCGGAAGGTGGGTTCAGAGTGCCGAAAAAAATAATAATGCCTGACCTATAGGGGGCAGAGTGCATACAGAATATCAACACATGTCCATTGTACTATTAGTGTCACACAGAGCGTGACTGATCAGTACTAGTAGTATTAGAGGCAATAGAGTGTAAGCTCCTCTGGTACAGAGACTGATGTGACTGTGGGGGGAGGGGACATTAGAGTGTAAGCTCCTCAGGTACAGAGACTGATGTGACTGTCTCAGTGTCCTCTGTACAGCACTGCGGTATATGTCAGAGCTATATCAATGTATAATACTAATATAAGCAGTTGGGGGGGGGGGGGAGTGACTGTTTGGTGTAGTCACCCCCTGTAGGCCTGCAGTGGAATGACACGGGAGGCAGCCCTGTATATTACATCTGCCATGTGATCTGCTCAGAGACGGCTTCTAAGGGTCGGTTCACACTGGTCTGACACGCGCTCCGACTCAGAGAGCACAAGTCGCATGGCATGTCAAAAATCAATGGTTCCCTATGAGAGCCGCCTTAACTGGTTCGCCTTGTGACTTGTGGCACGCGACTTGTTCTCTGAGGATTTTGAAGGGGAACCCCACGCCAAAATGTAAAAAAAAAAAGGCATGGGGTCCCCTTCAAAATCCTCAGAGCACAAGTCGCATGCCACAAGTCGGATCAGTTAAGATCAGTCTGGTATGGATTTTGAGGGGAAATCCCATGCCACGGCTGGGGTGGGGATGGGGGAGTGGGTGCTTTGAGGCAGGGGTGGAGGGGACTCTGTGCCCCCACCCCCAAAGCACTTTGATGGGGACAAGGGCCTCTTCCCGACAACCATGGGTGGTGGTTGTGGGGGTCTGCGGATGGGGGCTTATCGGAAATTTAACAAGGAGGCCTCCAGATACCGCCCCCCCCCATGTGAATGAGTATGGGGTACATTGTACACCTCCCCATTCACCCCAAAAGAAGCAGTGTAGTGTAAATAAAAACAAGAGATGGTTTTTGACAAGTCCTTAATAAAGAATCTCCCCTGTCGTAGCTCCAATGTGTCTTCTTTCTCTGGTTCCACCACCGATGTGTTCTTCCTCCGGTCTTCTCCATCTGATGATGTGTTCTTCCTCCGGTCTTCTCCATCTGATGATGTGTTCTTCCTCCGGTCTTCTCCATCCGATGATGTGTTCTTCCTCCGGTCTTCTCCATCTGATGATGTGTTCTTCCTCCGGTCTTCTCCATCCGGTGATGTGTTGTTCCTTCGGTCTTCTCCATCCGGTGAGGTGTTCTTCCTCCGGTCTTCTCCATCCGGTGATGTGTTCTTCCTCCGGTCTTCTCCCTCCGGTGATGTGTTCTTCCTCCGGTCTTCTCCCTCCGGTGATGTGTTCTTCCTCCGGTCTTCTCCATCCGGTGATGTGTTCTTCCTCCGGTCTTCTCCATCCGGTGATGTGTTCTTCCTCCGGTCTTCTCCCTCCGGTGTGTTCTTCCTCCGGTCTTGTGATGTGTTCTTCCTTCGGTCTTCTCCATTCCGGTGATGTGTTCTTCCTTCGGTCTTCTCCATTCCGATGATGTGTTCTTCCTTCGGTCTTCTCCATTCCGATGATGTGTTCTTCCTTCGGTCTTCTCCATTCCGATGATGTGTTTTTTCTCCGGTCTTCTCCATCTGATGATGTGTTCTTTCTCCTTTCTCCGGTCTTCTCCATCTGAGGATGTGTTCTTCCTCCAGTCTTCTCCCTCCGCTGTGTTCTTCTTCCGGTCTTCTCCCTCCGGTCATGTGTTCTTCCTCCGGACTTCTCCCTCCCGTGTGTTCTTCCTCCGGTCTTCTCCATCCAATGATGTGTTCTTTCTCCGGTCTTCTCCATCTGATGATGTGTTCTTCCTCCGGTCTTCTCCCTCCCCTGTGTTCTTCTTCCGGTCTTCTCCCTCCGGTGATGTGTTTCTTCCTCCGGACTTCTCCCTCCCGTGTGTTCTTCCTCCGGTCTTCTCCATCCGATGATGTGTTCTTTCTCCGGTCTTCTCCATCTGATGATGTGTTCTTCCTCCGGTCTTCTCCCTCCCCGTGTGTTCTTCCTCCGGTCTTCTCCCTCCGCTGATGTGTTCTTCCTCCGGTCTTCTCCCTCCCGTATGTTCTTCCTCCGGTCTTCTCCATTCGATGATGTGTTCTTCCTCCGGTGTTATTCCTCCTGTCTTCTCCCTCCGCTGCTGTCATCTCCGCCGCCAACCCAATCCTCCTCCAGCGCTGGCTCCCGTCGATGTGACTTCTCCGATGTCTGCCAGTTCTTATATTTGCCATGAGGTGTGGCCATCTGATGACTTCAACTTGAGACTCTGCCCCTTGAGGTGGCACGTGGTATCACAAGGTGTGGAGTCTCCTGTTGACATCACCAGATGGCCACGCTCCATGGCTATATAAGAACTGGTAGACATCAGGGATGAGACAACGTCGGGAGCCAATGTCGGAGGAGGACCTGGTCAGCATCGAAGACAACACAGAAGGGAGAAGACCAGAGGAATACCACATTACCAGAGGGAGAAGACCAGAGGAAGGACACATCACCGGGGGGAGAAGACCAGAAAAAGGTGACATCACCGGAGGGAGAAGACTGGAGGAAGGACACATCATCGGAGGGAGAAGACTGGAGGAATGTGACATCACAGGTGAGAGAAGACCGGAGGAAGGTGACATCACCGGAGAGAAAAGACCGGAGGAAGGTGACATCACCAGAGAGAGAAGACCGGAGGAAGGTGACATCACCGGAGAGAGAAGACCGGAGGAAGGTGACATCACCAGAGAGAGAAGACCGGAGGAAGGTGACATCACCGGAGAGAGAAGACCGGAGGAAGGTGACATTACCGGGTGGAGAAGACCGAAGAAAGGACACATCACCAGAGGGAGAAGACCGGAGGAAGGTGACATCACCGGAGGGAGAAGACCGGAGGAAGGTGACATTACCGGGTGGAGAAGACCGAAGGAAGGACACATCACCGGGTGGAGAAGACCAGAGAAAGGACACATCACCGGAGGGAGAAGACCGGAGGAAGGACACATCACCGGAAGGAGAAGACTGGAGGAAGGACACATCAGTGGAGGATCCGGAGAAAGAAAACACGTTGGAGCTACGATGGAGGACATTCTTCATTTTTAATAAAGGACTTGTCAAAAACCATCTCTTGTTTTTTTTGGGGGGGTGAATAAGTAGGGGTACCCAATGTACCCCATACTCATTCACATAGAGGAGGGTGGGCTTCCAGGATTCTGATAAGCCCCCTGCCCGGAGACCCCCACAATCACTGCCCACGGTTGTCGGGAAGAGGCCTTTGTTCCCATCAACATGGGGACAAGGTTACCATGTTGAGCCCCCCTGCCTCAAAGACACCACTTCCCCATGTTGAGGGCATGTGGCCTGGTATGGCCTGGGAGGGCGCTTGCTCATCCCCCCTCTCTCCTGACCTGACCTCCTTGGCTGCATGCTTGGATAAGGGTCTGATATGAGTTCTGGGGGGGACCCCACACTGTTGTTTTTTTTTTTGTGGCATGGGGTTCCCCTCAAAATCCATAGTCTTAGGGGGGACCTTGTGCCGTTTTTTTTTTTTTTTTTTGGCGTGGGGTTCCCCCTTAAGATTCATACAAGACTCAAAGGGGCCTGATATGATCAAAATCCGATCCCGTTCATTGAAGTCACATGGAAGTCGGACATGAAGTTGCAGGGCAAAGTCAGATCAGAAGTCATACGACTTTCGTGTCAGATCAGTGTGAACATAGCCTTACTCTGCCTTTTATTGATCAAGCCGCCGCCCATTTTAATATCTCATAAAATATTTTTTGGGGGTGGTGGGGGGATACAGGAGAGAATTTGGAGAAATTAGAGAAATTAGTAGCCGAAGCACAAAGTCTCAGTAATAAGAGAAGTGATACAGAATAGTTCCAGGTTAGTGAGAATTACAGTGCAGATTGGGAAAGTGCAATCACAAGAACACAGGAGACACACAACTGAACTATGACATCACAGTGCACAGGATTGTCTGGAATAACTGAAGGGGTGGAGCTACAGGAAGGTGTATGAGAACAACTGGAGAGGAGGAGTTTGATGTATGAGAACAGCTGGAGGGGAGGAGTTAGGTGTATAAAAACAGCTGGAGGGGAGGAGTTAGGTGTATGAGAACAGCTGGAGGGGAGGAGTTAGGTGTATGAGAACAACTGGAGGGGAGGAGTTAGGTGTATGAGAACAACTGGAGGGGAGGAGTTGGGTGTATGAGAACAGCTGGAGGGGAGGAGTTAGGTGTATGAGAACAACTGGAGGGGAGGAGTTGGGTATATGAGAACAGCTGGAGGGGAGGAGTTAGGTATATGAGAACAGCTGGAGGGGAGGGGCTACGTGTATGAGAACAGCTGGAGGGGAGGGGTTAGGTGAAAGAGAACAGATGGAGGGGAGGAGTTAGGCGTATGAGAACAGCTAGGGGAGGGGCTAGATGTATGAGAACAGCTGGAGGGTAGGAGTTAGGTGTATGAGAACAGCTGGGGGAGGGGTTAGGTATATGAGAACAGCTGGAGGGGAGGAGTTTGGTGTATGAGAACAGCTGGAGGGGAGGGGCTATGTGTATGAGAACAGCTGGAGGGGAGGGGATAGATGTATGAGAACAGGTGGAATGCAGGAGTTAGGTGTATGAGAACAGCTGGAGGGGAGGAGATAAGTGTATGAGAACAGTTGGAGGGGAGGGGCTAGGTGTAAAAGAACAGCTTCAGGGGAAAGGTTAGATGTATGAGAACAGCTGGAAGGGAGGAGTTAAGCATATGATAATAGCGGAAGAGGGGGGGTTAAGTGTATGATAATAGCGGAAGGGGAGGGGTTAGAAGGAGGTGTATGAGAACAGGTGGAGGGGAGGAGTTAGAAGGAGGTGAATGAGAACAGCTGGAGGGGAGGGGTTAGAAGGAGGTGTATGAGAACAGGTGGAGGGGAGGAGTTAGAAGGAGGTGTATGAGAACAGCTGGAGGGGAGGAGTAAGGTGAAACAGAACAGCTGGAGGGGAGGGGTTAGAAGGAGGTGTATGAGAACAGCTGAAGGGGAGGAGTTAGAAGGAGGTGTATGAGAACAGCTGAAGGGGAGGAGTTAGAAGGAGGTGTATGAGAACAGCTGGAGGGGAGGAGTTAGAAGGAGGTGTATGAGAACAGCTGGTGGGGAGGAGTTAGAAGGAGGTGTATAAGAACAGCTGGAGGGGAGGAGTTAGCAGGAGGTGTATGAGAACAGCTGGAGGGGAGGGGTTATGAAAACAACTGGAGGGGAGGAGTTAGGTGAAAGAAAACAGCTGAAAGGGAGGAGTTAGGTGAAAGACAACAGCTGAATGGGAGGAGTTAGGTGAAAGAGAACAGCTGAAGGGGAGGAGTTAGGTGAAAGACAACAGCTGAATGGGAGGAGTTAGGTGAAAGAGAACAGCTGAAGGGGAGGAGTTAGGTGAAAGACAACAGCTGAAGGGGAGGAGTTAGGTGAAAGAGAACAGCTGAAGGGGAGGAGTTAGGTGAAAGAGAACAGCTGAAGGGGAGGGGTTAGGTGAAAGAGAACAGCTGGAGGGGAGGAGTTAGGCATATGAGAACAGCGGAAGAGGAGGGGTTAGGTGTATGAGAACAGCGGAAGGGGAGGGTTTAGAAGGAGGTGTATGAGAACAGCTGGAGGGAAGGGGTTAGAAGGAGGTGTATGAGAACAGCAGGAGGGGAGGAGTTAGGTGAAACAGAACAGCTGGAGGGGAGGGGTTAGAAGGAGGTGTATGAGAACAGCTGAAGGGGAGGAGTTAGAAGGAGATGTATGAGAACAGCTGGAGGGGAGGAGTTAGAAGGAGGTGTATGAGAACAGCTGGAGGGGAGGAGTTAGAAGGAGGTGTATGAGAACAGCTGGAGGGGAGGAGTTAGAAGGAGGTGTATAAGAACAGCTGGAGGGGAGGAGTTAGAAGGAGGTGTATGAGAACAGCTGGAGGGGAGGAGTAAGGTGAAACAGAACAGCTGGAGGGGAGGAGTTAGAAGGAGGTGTATGAGAACAGCTGGAGGGGAGGAGTTAGAAGGAGGTGTATGAGAACAGCTGGAGGGGAGGAGTTAGAAGGAGGTGTATGAGAACAGCTGGAGGGGAGGAGTAAGGTGAAACAGAACAGCTGGAGGGGAGGAGTTAGAAGGAGGTGTATGAGAACAGCTGGAGGGGAGGAGTTAGAAGGAGGTGTATAAGAACAGCTGGAGGGGAGGAGTTAGAAGGAGGTGTATAAGAACAGCTGGAGGGGAGGAGTTAAGGTAAAGGAAAGAGTTAGAGGAGATTTTATGAGAACATTTATAGGGGAGGGGTTACAGAAAGGGGAGGAGTTACAAATGGTGTGAGAACTTGTGATTACACCATTGGATCTCATGCAGTGGGGGAGGGGGAGGGGGTCACTCACAGGCAGATCGTTATTTGCTCGATTAGTCATTCTAGTCTTCTATAAAGGGGCTCTCCACTCTCATCCAATTAGTGGACGTCCCCTTTAAGTCTCATGCAGAGGGAGGATCTTTGTAGGCAGTGGCGTGCAGATGGCGCTCTGGAGCCACCCCCGCGCAGTGGGGGGGGTGGGGGGTGGGGAGGGGGGCATGCAGAAGGGAAGACATAAACAGACCAGTTACCTGACAGATAACGTTATCATAGTAAGCCAATGCACGGGCATGGGGGGAGAGGTTAGATGGAGTGTCGCATAGTTTCCTTACATTTGGGTGGGAGCCTTCCGCAATGGTGGACAGAGAGAAATTATCATTGTGAAGCTCCGACGGAGTCCGGTACCTGCTGAGAGAGAGAGAAGGACCGCCATGACTGCTCCGCCATACTTCCTGTTCATTCTTATATCACAATTATTATCAGGACCCCTCCCCCTCCCGCACCCCCAATAAATACCAGGGTGGGGGGTCCGTGTACCGTATCTATAGACACCGCAGACACACTGTCCATCCAGTCCTCAGATTTACACAGAGAGCTCACCCGGGTTGGTGCCCTGACTTTTTTTCTACTGCAGTTAAGCAGCACAGCCTGGTCCCAGCCCCGCCCCCAGCCCCGCCCCCAGGCCTGCCTCCAGCCTGAGTCTGGACAGTGAAGGGGCTGCAACAGACTGGCCACCCCCTGTGCCCTCCTCCTGTCTCCTTGTCAGCAGATCTGATTGGCTACTGTTTCAGCCCCTCCCTCTCCCAGATCGATGCTATACGGGGCGTTTAAACTGCATTTGTATCTGACCCCCGACCTTCTCAGGTGTACCGGCTCCTCCCTCCTGGACTGAAATTACTTCCTCTGATTTCACCGCACACTGCGAGCGTCTCATAATGTGCGTTAGAAGCTGCAGCAAGTCAGACAGGGCCCCGCCTCATTTCCTGGCTTGAGTGCATCCAGCATCATCTAGCCCTCTCCTCCCCGGTCCGATTGTCCTTGACCCCATCCCTTTCATTCGCTGGATTTCAGTTCTTCCAATTATGGAGGCTCGGCATCACATGTGGGCGTTGCCTATGTAAATACGGCCTGCCTAGAAACGCCCACTCCTCCATCCAGCAAGGCATAACTCCTCCCACTTCTTGCATCATGGCTGATGACTCTGGATAGGAGTACTGGGGGGGGCTCTGTACAGCCCCCTGCTGGCCACTCCCACCAGCCATAATCTGCCTGCATTGCATAGAGAAGCGCAGAGACCCGGTGATGCTGTCTATAGACCCAAAAAATATATATAGAATGGAAATGGATGGAAAGGTTTTAATAAAACATATTAATGGGGGGGGGGGGGGCAAAATATAAACACGATGAACTTTATCTTTAAATGGTGTCTAAGATCAAAACCTTTTTTTTTTTTTTCTTTGAGTTGAAAGCAGTATGGAAGCACTGGGGACATTTTCCTTCACTTCCTGTCCAGCTGACACAACAGGAAGTGAGACCAAATCCCTTCTTAGTTGTCACTGGCACAGGTGTCCCCATTGGATGGTTTCCCTTCTGTTCCTGTATCGGTGACAACTGTAATATCCCGGATTTTCCCGTCGCTTTGTGTCCAGGAGACACCAAGAGAGAAGGAGAGGGGAATCTTCCCACTGGGGACACAGCCATAACAACCCTTCCCCACCCCCACCCCATCCAAACCTGGAAGAAAGTATTCTTTTTTTATTATGCTAATTGTTACTTTCATTGATTTTTTTTATCATGTTGTTACTTTTGTATCATCGGCCGGGATTTTGGCTGTTTGAGGATTTCCTGTGATGGAATTCATTTTTTATGAAGCTGATTGGGGGGGTGGGGGGGGGGGGTGGTTTGGAATGTCACTCCGCTTCAGATTTCGGAACCCCCCGGGGCCCCATGTACATGATCCAGTGGCTCCCTTCCCCTAATCAGTGGTCGGTGAAGCCCCCGGGTCATGTGAGGTCTATAGACAGCTGCCTCATCCTTTGGGCGGCCGACCCTCCCACCCCCCCAAAAAAAAAAAAAACTGGGCATGTCCCCGCAGGCCAGAAATCCCTCCGCGCAATGCAGCACTTGTGTATAGAAATGCTAAACTCCCCCCCCCCCCCCAACAGCACAATACATACCTCCAGCCACAATACACCCCCCCCCCACTCCCCATCCCCGTCCTTTCAGATCTCATTACGGAGCAGCTGCTGCGCAGCAGGGGGCACTCCAGACTAAATCCTGGGGGCTGACAGATGGAGCTTTGTCTCTTCCTGCCGGGGGGGGGAGGGGGGAAGGGGGGGCGCTTTATATCAGAGAACTAGAAAAAGATATCAAAAAACTTTCCTCCCTCTTCTGGCTCCGAGCCGAGAGTATACGCCGTATCCAGAATCCACCCCCCCCCCCCCCCGACTACTAACGCTGGAGGAGAGCGCCTTCCAATGTGGATGGAAGAGACCCAATCAGAGCGTCGCTACGGGGGGGCGCCCTGGACGGATTTTATTACGCAGTGCCGGGAACCAACAAAGATATCCAGAAGAAAAATATACAGTGCCTGGAAAAAGTATTCATACCCCATTGACATTCCCCACATGTTGTCATGTTACACCTAAAAAACGTTAATGTATTTTATTGGGATTTTATGTGATGGACCAACACAAAGTGTCACATAATTGTGAAGTGGAAGGAAAATGATACAAATAAATATGTGAAAAGTGTGGGGGAGGGGTATTTGTATGGCGCCCCCTTTACTCTGATACCCCTAACTAAAATCTAGAGGAACCAATTGCCTTCAGAAGTCGCCTAATTAGTAAATAGAATCCACCTGTGTGTCATTTAATCTCAGTATAAATACAGCTGTTCTGTGAAGCCCTCAGAGGTTTGTTAGAGAAGCTTAGTGAACAAACAGCATCATGAAGGTCAAGGAACACACCAGACAGGTCAGGGATGAAGTTGTAGAGAAGTATAAAGCAGGGTTGGGTTATAAAAGAATCTCCCAAGCTTTGACCATCTCGCGGAGCTCTGTTCAATCCATCATCGGAAAATGGAAAGAGTATGGCACAACTGCAAACCTACCAAGACATGGCCGTCCACCTAAACTGACCGGGCCGGGCAAGGAGAGCATTCATCAGAGAAGAGCCAAGAGGTCCATGGTAACTCTGGAGGAGCTGCAGAGATCCACAGCTCAGGGGGAGAATCTGTCCACAGGACAACTATTAGTCGTCTCTCCACAAATCTGCCCTTTATGGAAGAGTGACAAGAAGAAAGGCATTGGAGAAAGAAAGTCATAAGAAGTCCTGTTTGTAGTTTGTGAGAAGCCATGTGGGGGAGGGGGCAGCAAACATGTGGAAGAAGGTGATCTGGTCAGATGAGACCAAAATTCTACTTTATGGCCTAAAAGCAAAACGCTATGTGTGGGGAAAACTAACACTGCCCATCCCCCGAACACACCATCCCCACCGTGAGACATGGTGGTGGCAGCATCATGTGGTGGGGATGGTTTTCTTCAGCAGGGACAGGGAAGCTGGTCAGAGTTGATGGGAAGATGGATGGAGACAAATACAGGACAATCTTAGAAGAAAACTCTGGAAAAGACTTGAGACCGGGGCGGAGGTTCCCCTTCCAGCAGGACAACGACCCGAAACATCCAGCCAGAGCTACAATGGAATGGTTTACATCAAAGCATATTCATGTGTTAGAATGGCCCAGTCACAGTCCAGACCTAAATCCCATTGAGAATCTGTGGCCAGACTTGAAAATTGCTGATCACAGACGCTCTCCCTCCAATCTGACAGAGCTTGAGATATTCTACAAAGAAGAAGAATGGGCAGAAATGTCCTCTCTAGATGGGCAAAGCTGGTAGAGACACCCCCAAAAAGACTTGTAGAGAAAGGGGGTTCTACAAAGTATTGACTCCGGGGGGCGCCATACAAATGCCCCTCCCCCACACTTTTCACATATTTATTTGTATCATTTATCATTTTCCTTCCACTTCACAATTATGTGACACTTTGTGTTGGTCCATCACATAAAATCCCAATAAAATACATTTATGTTTTTGGGTGTAACATGACAAAGTGTGGGAAATTCCCGGGGGTATGAATACTTTTTCCATACATCTCTCTGGGTATCATTTTAGGGCCCATTCACACCTGAGGTTTACATTGGCTTCAAAAGCAGGCGTTTTATCTGTGTTTTCGAAGCCTCGCAAATGCAAGTCAGCGCCTAATTCTGTGCATTGCAGCGAACGGCGCGCTTCACGAGGCCGCGCATGCGTTGCATAACGTTGCCTGGCGCCAACATTTATCCCACATGTTCGGCTGGCTTTTACCGCTCCCCAAACTCCTCCACTCGTGTCAATGTAAACGCGCCGCAAAAATACGCCGCAAACACCTCACAAACGTTCTTCGGCGTTTAAAGTGCGTTTTGAGAAGCGTTTAGAAAGCATCACAAGGGGAGATCATACAACGCAGGTGAAAATTGATTTTTAACACGACACAAACGCGTCAAATACGCATTCAAAACATGTCAATAACACATTTTTAAACGCGATAGGCGTGTTCTGGGCGTGCAAGTTGTCTAAAATTTCAAACAAGCCCCCCTGGTTCTGCGTGTTGCAGTCGATGCGTTTTGCAAAATTTTTTTCACACGCGTTTTTGATGCGTTTTTTGGGAGGTGTCTTGCGGGAGAAACCAGAAAAAACTGCAGCAGAAACATATCCAAAAACGCAAGACTTATGCGTTTCCGCTGCATTTTCATTGAAGTCTATAGAACCAAAATCACAGCCTGCTGCGGGGAAAAAAAAAAAACCTCCCCAAACCTTCCAAAAAAAAAAAGAAAAAAGCACAGAGGTGAACATGACCCATAGGAAACCATGTTAAATGGACTGAAGTGCGTTTCTGCAGAACTCAAAACGCACTGAAAAATGCACAGGTGTGAACCAGACCTATACGAAGCAAAAGAAAAAGTGCAGCAAGCTCCATATTCTCACACCGCCAATGCATAGAAACGCATAGAAACGCAATGCAGCGCACATAAAAGCCCAAAGAAGAAGGAAGTTGCCTCAAAGGAAATGCCGGCAATCATTTACGAAAAAACGCACCACAAAGCGCATGTAAAAAGTGCTTCAAACGTACGTCAACGCACACGCATAAACGCATGGTTTCTGGTGTGAATGGGTCCTTAAAACTGACACACAATTCGTTTTTGATGCTTTTAATATGTGTTTTTCATGTGATTTTTGTTTGGCCAATAAGGATTGATTTCTTGCAACGCTGATGTGAAGGAGGGACTCTAATGCAAAGGGGGACTCCGGTGTGATGGGGGATTCCAATGTGATGGGGGACTCCGATGTGAAGGGGGGACTCTAATGCAAAGGGGGACTCCGGTGTGATGGGGGATTCCAATGTGATGGGGGACTCCGATGTGAAGGGGGGACTCTAATGTGAAGTGAGGGGATCTGATATGATGGGGGACCTTTCATGTGAAGGGGGGCTCTGATATAATGGGGGGCTCTGATATGATGGGGGGCACCCATATGAAGGGGGGCTCTGATATAATCAGGGGACCTTTCATGTGAAGGGGCTCTGATATGAAGAGTGGACCTCTGATATGAAGGGGGGGGGGCTCTGGTATGATGGGGAAACCTCTGACGTACAGGGGTGACTCTGATGTGAAGGGGGGTCTGATGTGAAGGGGAGACTCTGATTTGAAGGGTGGAGTTCTGATCTGTAGGGGGACCTCTGATATGAAGGGGGGGGCGCTATTATGATGGGGAACCTCTGCTGTGATGGGGGGACTCTGATGTGAAGGGAGGGCTCTGATGTGATGGGAGACCTCTGATGTGATTGGGAGAAACTCTGATGTGATAGAGCAACCTTTGATGTGAAGGAGGGGGGGTCTGATGTGAAGGGGAGACTCTGATGTGAAGGGGGGGCTCTGTTGTGAAGGGGGGCTCTGGTGTACGGGGGGCTCTGTTGTGAAGGGGGCTCTAATGTGAAGGGGGACTCTGATGTGAAGGGGGGACTCTGATGTGAAGGGGGGCTCTGATGTACAGGGGGGCTCTGATGTGAAGGGGGGCTCTGATGTGAAGAGGGGGCTCTGATGTCAAGGGGGGCTCTGATGTACAGGGGGCTTTAATGTGAAGGGGGGCTCTGACGTACAGGTGGGGCTCTGATGTGAAGGGGGGCTCTGATGTGATGGGGGGCTCTGATGTACGGGGGGCTCTGATGTACGGAGGGCTCTGATGTGATGGGGGGCTCTGATTTATAGGGGGGCTCTGATGTACGGGGGGCTCTGATGCTGATGTACAGGGGGCTCTGATGTGAAGGGGGGCTCTGATGTACGGGGGCTCTGATGCTGATGTACAGGGGGGTTCTGATGTGAAGGGGGGGCTCTGATGTACAGGGGGGCTCTGATGTACAGGGGGGCTCTGATGTGAAGGGGGGCTCTGATGTACAGGGGGGCTCTGATGTGAAGGGGGGCTCTGATGTGAAGGGGGGGCTCTGATGTGAAGGGGGGCTCTGATGTACGGGGGGCTCTGATGTGAAGGGGGCTCTGATGTGAAGGGGGGCTCTGATGTACAGGGGGGCTATGATGTGAAGGGGGCTCTGATGTGAAGGGGGGGCTCTGATGTACAGGGGGGCTCTGATGTGAAGGGGGGCTCTGATGTACAGGGGGGCTATGATGTGAAGGGGGCTCTGATGTACAGGGGGGCTCTGATGTACAGGGGGCTCTGATGTGAAGGGGGCTCTGATGTGAAGGGGGGCTCTGATGTACAGGGGGGCTATGATGTGAAGGGGGCTCTGATGTACAGGGGGCTCTGATGTACAGGGGGGCTCTGATGTACAGGGGGGGCTCTGATGTACAGGGGGGCTCTGATGTACAGGGGGGCTCTGATGTACAGGGGGGCTCTGATGTGAAGGGGGGCTCTGATGTACAGGGGGGGCTCTGATGTGAAGGGGGCTCTGATGTACAGGGGGGCTCTGATGTGAAGGGGGGGCTCTGATGTACAGGGGGGCTCTGATGTACAGGGGGGGCTCTGATGTGAAGAGGGGGCTCTGATGTACAGGGGGGGCTCTGATGTACAGGGGGGCTCTGATGTGAAGGGGGGGCTCTGATGTACAGGGGGGCTCTGATGTGAAGGGGGGGCTCTGATGTACAGGGGGGCTCTGATGTGAAGGGGGGGCTCTGATGTACAGGGGGACTCTGATGTGAAGGGGGGCTCTGATGTACAGGGGGGCTCTGATGTGAAGGGGGGGCTCTGATGTGAAGGGGGGGCTCTGATGTACAGGGGGGCTTTGATGTACAGGGGGGGCTCTGATGTGAAGGGGGGCTCTGATGTACAGGGGGGGCTCTGATGTACAGGGGGGCTCTGATGTGAAGGGGGGGCTCTGATGTACAGGGGGGGCTCTGATGTACAGGGGGGTTCTGATGTACAGGGGGGGCTCTGATGTACAGGGGGGTTCTGATGTACAGGGGGGGCTCTGATGTGAAGGGGGGCTCTGATGTACAGGGGGGCTCTGATGTACAGGGGGGGCTCTGATGTGAAGGGGGGCTCTGATGTACAGGGGGGGCTCTGATGTACAGGGGGGCTCTGATGTGAAGAGGGGGCTCTGATGTACAGGGGGGGCTCTGATGTACAGGGGGGGCTCTGATGTACAGGGGGGTTCTGATGTACAGGGGGGGCTCTGATGTGAAGGGGGGCTCTGATGTACAGGGGGGGCTCTGATGTACAGGGGGGCTCTGATGTGAAGAGGGGGCTCTGATGTACAGGGGGGGCTCTGATGTACAGGGGGGGCTCTGATGTACAGGGGGGGCTCTGATGTGAATGTCATGCAGATGGCTGTGTACATCCTCCTGGGCTCAGGCTTCTCATTTAAAAAAAAAAAAGTAACATTTACATTATAGACTGGGGGAGGGGCTGCAGATTTTGGATACCTTTAACCACTTCAGCCCCAGAAGATTTGTCCCCTTAATGACCAGGCCATGTTTTGCGATTCAATTGATGTCCCTTTTTCTTCACACATAGAACTTTCTTTTGCTGGTATTTTATCATCTCTGCGGTTTTGTTTGTTTTGTTTTTTTACGCAAAAAAAAAACAATATTTTGTACTTTTTGCTATAATAAATATCCACTTTTTTTTCATTTTTTTAAAATAAAAAGTGATTTTTTTCCTCAGTTTAGGACGATACGTATTCTTTGGTTTGCGCAAAAGTTATCGCGTCTACAAAACAGGGGATAGATTTATGACATTTTTATTACTTTTTTTTTCTTTTTTACTAGTAATCGGACACTTTTGTCACATTTTTGGGACCATTCACATTTATACAGCGATCAGTGCTATAAAAATGTACTGTATAAATGTCACTGGCAGGGAAGGGGTTAACAGTAGAGGGTAATCAAGGGGTTCATTGTGTGTCCTAGGGAGTGATTCTAACTGTGGGGGGGGGGGGGGAGGGGACTGCCTGAGTGAGGAGAGCGATCGTTTTTCATACTTAGTATGAACAGCAGATCGCTCTCCTCACCCCTATAACAGAACGGAGATCTGTCTGTTTACATCGACCGATCTCCGTTCTGTCTCTGTGTGGTGCGATCGCGGGTGCCCGGCGGGCAAGGGTATCGGCCCCTGTTAGCGTGCCACCAACACGCACGAGCCCCCTAGTGGTCAAAAGGCGAACCGTCATAAGGTGACACCGTTTCGCCCAGGGGAACCAACATGCTGCAGTACAATTTGCGGCCGCTGGTCGGGAAGGGGGTTAAAGGGGCCGCCCCAGAAAAATGGTTGAGAACCGCTGGCTGAAAGTATCCCCCCTGTCAGGTGTTTATTTCTGTCTGTAGCCCCATCAGGAAGACCCTCCCTCTCTATTTGTCCTGTGTAATGTTATCACTGAGAGTGAAAGAAAATCTCAGATTTTTGTGTTGTCACCGGAACAGCAAAGGAGGGGAAATCTCCCAATGGGGACACCAGTTCAACCAGTTCAGGGATTTCCTGGCTTTGGAGGGATTTTCCTCACTTCCTGTTGTGGCCGGGGGGACAGGAACTGAAGGGAAATCTCCCCAATGGGGACACACAGAGGGTGTAACCTTCCACTACGCCACCCAAATTAAAATTAAAAAAAAATGTTTTTAGTTTTACTTTTTTTTTTTTTTTAATACGTTTTTATTTTACTTTTATATAAGAAATCAAACCTGAGTTTTGGATTCTATTATTTATATTATAATGATAACAAAGGAGTGTCTTTCTAGTTCTAATCTTCCCGGCGCTGTGATAAGAAGCCCCTCCGTGTACGCAGCACACCTCTGGACGTCGCCGGGGATGGCTGCCATTTCAGCGCAAGCTCTGTGCAGATATGAGGACCAGGCAGAGATCGGGGGTCCGGGAATTCCCGTCTACACACTCAGTACTGTTGCCATAGTTATAAGTAAAAAAAAAAAAAAAATGGCAGTTTCAGGTAGACACGTACAATTCGTTTCGTTCTGAATTCATTTTTTCGACTAAATTCGACAAATTCCTCAATTTGGAAATATTCAAATTAACGAAAACAAATTTTTCGTAAATTAGAATTTGGAAATTAGAAAATTCGTAAATCAAAAATCCAAAAATTCGAAAATAAGAACGAAAATCCGAAAATCCAAAAACCCGAAAATTTGGAATAATAACCAACTAATAATAATAACCATTACTAACTATTAAATTATAGGTATTGCAATTTCCTTTTAAATTTTGCTGTTTATAAACGTAATGAATACAAATTTATCCAAAGTTATGAATTATCTGAAATAACGAATGCCGCATCTAAACGAATGCAATGTAACAAATTAATAATATAAATTATGATAATAATAATAATAAAACCTTTTTATTATTATTATTATTTATTATTATTAATTTGTTACGTTCCATTCATTTAGATGAGGCATTTGTTATTTCGGATAATTCGTAACTTTGGATGAATTTGTATTCGTAACGTTATATTGTATTCAAGTTACATTCATAAACACCAAAATTATTATTTCAGGTTTTTGAATTTTTGGATTTTAGAATTTGTGGATTTTTGAATTTTCACATTTTAGAATTTTCTAATTTACAAATACCGCATGTAAACGAATGGAACATAAATTAATAATAATAAAACCTTTTTTAGTATTATTTATTATTATTAATTTGTTAAGCTCTATTCGTTTAGATGCGGCATTCGTTATTTCAGATAATTCGTAACTTTGGATGAATTTGTATTCGTTACATTCATAAACAGCAAAATTTAAAAGGAGATTCCAATACCTATAATTTAATAGTTAGTTATTATTAGTTAGTTAGTTATTATTTCAGATTCTTTTATTTTTTAATTTTTTTAATTTTTGGATTTTTGAATTTTCAGATTTTAGAATTTTGGAATTTACAACTTTACAAATTTACAAATACCGCATGTAAACAAATGGAACATAACAAATTAATATTAATAAAACCTTTTTATTATTATTTATTATTATTAATTTGTTAAGCTCTATTCGTTTAGATGCGGCATTCGTTATTTCGGATTATTCGTAACTTTGGAAGAATTTGTATTCGTTACATTCATAAACAGCAAAATTTAAAAGGAAATTCCAATACCTATAATTTAATAGTTCGTTATTATTAGTTAGTTAGTTATTATTTCAGATTTTTTAATTTTTTAATTTTTTTAATTTTTGGATTTTTGAATTTTCAGATTTTTGAATTTTCAAACTTACGACTTTACAAATTTACAAATACCGCATGTAAACGAATGGAACATAACAAATTAATA
The DNA here is from genome assembly GCF_037356315.1 of Lithobates pipiens. Classification (NCBI taxonomy): domain Eukaryota; kingdom Metazoa; phylum Chordata; class Amphibia; order Anura; family Ranidae; genus Lithobates; species Lithobates pipiens. The sequence goes on along the minus strand of NW_027507764.1, from coordinate 592,886,521 downwards.
TTAATAAAACCTTTTTATTATTATTTATTATTATTAATTTGTTAAGCTGTATTAGTTTAGATGCGGAATTCGTTATTTCGGATAATTCGTAACTTTGGATGAATTTGTATTCGTGACATTCATAAACAGCAAATTTAAAAGGAAATTCCAATACCTAGAATTTAATAGTTATTATTTTGGATTTTTTTAAATTTTCTGATTTTTTAAATTTTCGGATTTTTGATTTTTTTGATTTTTTAATTTTCAGATTTTTGATTTTTTTGATTTTTGAATTTTCAGATTTTTGAATTTTCGGATTTTTGAATTTCTAAAAAATTTCCAAATTTTCGTATTTACGAATTTATGAATACCGCATGTAAACGAATGGAACATAACAAAATAAAATTTTTCAGAAGTTACGCATTTATTCGAAATAACGAATTTCAATCATAACGAACGATTCAAGAAAAAAAAAACGAATGAAACGAAAACGGCAATGAAAGAATTTTTGGGGCAGCGCACGTGTCTAGTTTCAGGACTTCATGGAAGCGGTGACAGATCGGGGGGGGTCACTTACTTCCTTTTGCGCAGTTTGTAGTTCTCCGTCTTGAGCAGGTAGAGTTTTTTGGCGAAGAAGACGGTCATCATGAAGAGGAGGAGCACCACCAGCGCCGCCGTGCCGACCGCCACGCACATCACCTGGAAGTCGGTGATGATGGACTCGCAGCGGAGACCCTTGTGCCAAATGTAATCCTGAGTGTTACACCTGAGGAGGGAGAGACCAATCATTGTTATATATTGTTACATATAGATACATTGTGTTATATATTGTTACATATAGATACATTGTTATATATTGTTACATATAGATACATTGTGTTATATAGAGTTACATATTATTATAACACCTCTTGAATGCCCGGTCTTTTCTGGCACTTTTTGTTCTGTATTTGTTTGCTAGACAATTACTCAGAACCCCCCAAACAGTATATATATATATATATATATATATATATATATATATATATATATATATATATATATATATATGTAAAAAATATATATATATATATATATATATATATATTAGCAGAGACCCTAGAGAATAAAATGGCAGTCATTGCAATTCTTTATATTACACTGTATTTGTGCTGTAAATGCAGGCTTTTGGAAAAAAAATACACTCTAATTTTAGCCACAGGGGACCCCCCCCCCCCCCAAGTGTCACAACGTCCTGTCCTTGTAGCCCCCACTGGCAGTATCTTCAGGCCAGTCAGGGTTCTCTTTATCTTTGCCCCTTTCTCAGGACTGGCTGCTCCATACCACACTCTGCACCCCTCAGGGGCAGGGCCACCCTCAGGGGCGGGGCCATGAAGCCCTGCATTGAGTCTTCCAGTCTCAACCTGGAAGACTGAGGACACCTTGTGGTGAGGAAGAGGTTCTGCCATGGGGAAGGGCAGCTCTGGATTGAAGGTCAGCACTGTAATAAGAAGCCCCTCTATGTACGCAGCACACCTCTAGACGTTGCCGAGGATGGCTAGCATTTGAGCACAAGCTCTGTGCAGACATGAGGACTGGGCAGGGATCAGGGTTCTGGGAATTCCCATTTACACACTCAGTACTGTTGCCAGAGTTCAGGGTTCCCTTTATCTTTGTCTCTTTTTCGGGACTGGCTGGTCCATACTGCTCTCTGCACTCCTCGGGGGCGGGGCCATGACATGCTGAGTCTCCCAGTCTGAGTGATGCTGAGTGTCCTTCAAACTGAAAGACTGAGGACACCTTGTGGTGGAGAAGAGGTTCTGCAGAAGAGGGGGTTGGGGGGGGGGGTCAGCTCTGGACTGAAGGTGAGTACTGCAGCCTGTGTCCTGGGGGATTATAAAATATATATATATATATATATATATATATACACATATATATCTATATATCTATATATCTATATATCGATATATCTATATATCGATATATAGATATATAGATATAGATATATATATATATATATATATATATATATATATATATATATTAAATTAAAAAAATAAAATAAAATAAAATCAATAAATAAAATACATTTCAATTACATTTTAAAAAATTTAATAAAATAAATAAATTCAATAAATAAAAAAAATTAATAAAATGAAAAAAATAAAATAGCAATAACTGCATTTATTATTATTTTTATATAGTGGAAAGCTATTCTTCAGGTAGATATAAATGCGCCGCCTCATGCAGAATTCATTGCATTAAATGTATTTTAAAAAAAAAACCAGTAGAAGTTCCATCATTTAACATTATATGTGTTTCCTGTAAACCCTAAAAAAAAATTAAATACATTTATTAAATAAAAAAATAAAATCAATAAAATAAAATTAGTAAATAAAATAAATTGAATTCAAATCAATTAAAAAAAAATTAAAATAAAAAAATAAATAAATAAAATGAAACAATAAAATAAAATAGTAATAACTGCTTTTATTATTATTATTTGTATATAGTGGAAAGCTAAACTCCCGGCAGATATAAACACACACACTGTCTCATCCAGAATTCATTGCATTCAATTTATTTTTAAATAAAACCAGTAGAAGTTCCATCATTTAACACTATATTTGTTTCCTGTAATCCCCTGTACAGCAGCACTCAGACTGGGAGAGGGAGGGCCAGCACTGTGCGCTCCATTGCATTACTCGGTGCTGGATGTCTCACACTGGAGTCTCCCCAACAGGAGGGGGGAGCAGAGGAATGATCTCACAAACGTTCTGTTGCTCTGTGGCTGTCCAATCAGAGGCTGGGGGCGGGCCTTTTACCGCACCGCATACCTTTACTGCAGTGTAGTCGGCAGGGGGGGGGGGTCACAGACCTGCCTATGCTGTCTGCCAGGGGTCACAGATACCACCTGTACCCAGCTGGACTCTCCTGTACAATGTGTGGATGCCATACATGAGGAATGACACCACAGAGGGCATGGATGAATGCATTTTAGCATGGCTGGGCCCCAAGGCAGGAACGGAGCGTTCACCGCGGAGGGGCCCCATTCGCATCTCGGTATTTTGCCGCATTTGTTTCCTCGAATAAACGCAGCTGTAAATGCATCCAATCACATCAGCCCGTGTCGCTGTGCATTTTAATGCGCATGGGGAATGAACCTAAAATTGCAGACAGATGCACTTCACCGCCAATCAAAGTACGGCGGCGTGCGCTGCTACATGTGCGCCGATGCGCTTCAAGCACTGATTTCAAAGTCTTGTTTCCAGCCTTTTATAAAAGGTTGAATTCAGTCGCATGGCTTAGATTCAGATACGCTGGCCGCCCCTCCCCCGCCAGGCACGGGGGTTTGGGCATTTTGTCAGCATAGACAGATTCTATTTGTAGCCTCGATTCCCCCTCTGCGGGGCTTTCAATGTGCAGCGAACGTGTAACAATCGGCCGCATCGCGAGGAAATAAACAGAGGGGCCGTCCGTAGTTCAGGTAAATGTCAGGAATCGCACCCCATAGCAGTCGCACTGTGTTCATGCAATCTGCTGCAGGGTGTCAATTCAATGTCAGCGACTTCCCCAAAGCGGGTCAAAGAATGCAGTGCGTTTTGCCTGAATCGCCGTAGTGTTCATAGCCGCGAGGTCCGGTTCCGGCGAAACAAAACAAAAAGCTGCCTGCACCTCTTTCTTGCCGATGCGGCGTGATTTCAGCTATACAAAATGAATGGGCTCAAATCGCACGGCACAGAATCGCCTGTGATTTGCGCAGGAACGCAGTGCGATTCCTGTGCGAATCACATGCGATGTGACAGTGTGAACCCGGGCTAAGGCTGGGTTCACACTGCTGCGGGGGGGAGATCCGGATGTGATTCGCACCGCACTGCAGTGCAAATCACATCCGATCTCCGTAGCGATACGAGTTCAGCCATACAGATAGTATACAGATAGTATACAGATAGTATGGCTGAACTCGCATCGCACCCGCCGCAAACTCGCACGGGACCCTTTTGTTGGTCCGCAGCAGAATCGGATCGCATGGGTGTTCACACCATGCGATCCGATTCCTGTGCGAGTGTGCAGATCGCACTGCGATATGCGGACGGATCTGGGGGTGTCATTAACATTTCACTGACACTCCCAGCAGTCCGCATAGGGCAGTGTGAACTGCCGGCGGGAGTCATGCGATGCGGGAAAACGCCGCGGATTCCGCGGATTCCTAGCCTAAAGGGCAGGAATACATTATAACGGCACCCTGTGCGCACATTTGTCGCACCGAAGAAGCTCAGGTGGTAAATTCTGGCACTGAGCCAGTCGTGGTTTTTTCTTTTTTTTTCGACCACATTTTGCTGTGATTTTTGCACGCTTTGTTGCACAAGAATCATAGCCAAATCGCGCTGTGTATGGGGTGCCATAAAGAATGAATAGCACCCAAAGGCACAACATGCTTTTTGCCACACATTTGACCAAAAATAGCCTAAAACAATACCCAACATCATTCATTCAAAATAGCCTAAAAATATTAGCCCAACAATATTTAACCAAACATAGCCTAAATCAATAGCCCAAAATTATTCAACCAAAGATAGCCCAAAATAACAGTTCAACAACATTTAACCAAAAATAGCCTAAAACAATATACAATAACATTCAACCAAATTAGCCTAAAACAATAACCCAACAACATTTAACCTATAATAGCCCAAAACATTAACCCAACAACGTTTAACCTATAATAGCCTAAAACAATAGCCCAACAACACTTAACCAAAAATAGCCTAAAATAATATCCCAATATTATTCAACCAAAATAGCCAAAACAACAGTTCGACAACATTTAACCAAAAATAGCTTAAAACAATAACCAAATATTATTCAACCAAAGATAGCCCAAAATAACAGTTCAACAACACTTAACCAAAAATAGCCTAAAATAATATCCCAATATTATTCAACCAAGAATAGTCTAAAACAATGGCCCAACAACATTTAACCTATAATAGCCCAAAACAATATCCAACATCATTCATTCAAAAATAGCCTAAAAATATTAACCCAACAACATTGAACCAAAATAGCCTAAATCAATAACTCAACATTATTCAACCAAAGATAGCCCAAAATAATAGTTCAACAACATTGAACCAAAATAGCCTAAAAACAATAGCCCAACATCATTCAACCAAAAATAGCCCAAAAAAATGGCCCAATATTATTCAACCAAAAATAGACTAAAACAATGGCCCAACAACATTTAACCTATAATAGCCCAAAACAATACCCAACATCATTCATTCAAAAATAGCCTAAAAATATTAGCCCAACAACATTGAACCAAAATAGCCTAAAATCAATAGCCCAACAATATTTAACCAAAATAGCCTAAAACAATAGCCCAACATTATTCAACCAAAGATAGCCCAAAATAACAGTTCAACAACATTTAACCAAAAATAGCCTAAAACAATATACAATAACATTCAACCAAATTAGCCTAAAACAATAACCCAACAACGTTTAACCAAAAATAGCCTAAAATAATATCCCAATATTATTCAACCAAAAATAGCCCAAAACAACAGTTCGACAACATTTAACCAAACATAGCCTAAAACAATAACCCAATATTATTCAACCAAGAATAGTCTAAAACAATAGCCCAACAACATTTAACCTATAATAGCCCAAAACAATACCCAACATCATTCATCCAAAAAATAGCCTAAATATATTAGCCCAACAACATTGAACCAAAATAGCCTAAATCAATAACCCAACGGCATTTAACCTATAATAGCCTAAAACAACAGCCCACCATTATTCAACCAAAGATAGCCTAAAATAATAGTTCAACAACATTGAACCAAAATAGCCTAAAACAATAACCCAACAACATTTAACCTATAATAGCCTAAAACAACAGCTCAACAAGATTCAACCAAAAATAGCCTAAAATAAAAGCCCAACAACATTTGTGCAGAGGGGAAAAGCCTAAAAGAGTAACTCAAGAACATTTCATAAGAAAAGAAAACAGCAATAGAGCCTAACAACATTCCACCAAAAATAACCTAAAACAATAGAAAAAATTACATTCAGTTTTGCAAAAAAAAATCCCTAAAACAAATAGCCAAATACTGACTAATCAACAAAGAATGGATGTACATGCAGCTCCACTGGACAAGTATCTATGTCATTTTTTATATAAATAGACCCCCCCAGGAGCCAATTGTCTAAATGTAAATTTATTCCGATACAAGATCAGGTAAAAGACTTTATAACAGACCCAACGCATTTCGGGGGCCATAAATCGCTTCATCAGGGCTCTGAGATGGAAAATAGTATATACTGGACTAAATTAAAAATACAAAGAGTGTTTTATTTTACCGATACAAGTAAAATAACTTTTTCACAGTTAGACTCACTGACCCGGGATTCTGCCTGTCATTGGTTGAGTGGTGGGCGGTCGTGGTACGGCAGACATTGCAGGTCTCATGGTGTCGATGCTGAAATTGATACTTTTGTATCCTGATGTAACCAGAATCACCCTCTCTACCCCCCGGGGTCTTGATTCAACATAGAACTCTTTTTCTTATTACTGGTGTGTGTTATAAATCAGTAGTAACACATCCGGAGCGGGAAGAGCAGCTCAATCAGCCAGTGACAGTGTGATGTCCAGCTGCTGGAACACGTCCAGATTTCACATTAGCCGATTGTTTTCAGATTGATGACTCCTTACATCATTCTGTATAAAAAAACGTTTTCACAATGCCACTCATTCAGGTCCAGGGCAAGGATTTTTGACACCCTAGGCGAAACCTAATTTTGCCATCCCCCCCTTGGCTCCACTCCTGACTCCATCCCCTTCACCCTGCCCATGTATACCCCACCTTTTTAATGAAGCGCCCCTTAAATGCAACCTCAGCAGCCCCCATCAAATGTAGCCTCACCAGTACCCCTCAAATGCAGCCTCACCAGCGCCCATCAATGCAGCCTCACCAGTGCCCATCAATGCAGCCTCACTAGCGCCCATCAAATGCAGCCTCACCAGCACCCATTAATGCAGCCTCACCTGCACCCATCAAATTCAGCCTCACCAGCGCCTATCAGTGCAGCCTCACCAGCACCCATCAATGCAGCCTCACCAGCACCCATCAAATGCAGCCTCACCAGCACCCATCAATGCAGCCTCACCAGCACCCATCAAATGCAGCCTCACCAGGGCCCACCAAATTCAGCCTCACCAGTGCCCATCAATGCAGCCTCACCAGCACCCATCAATGCAGCCTTACCAGCGCCCATCAAACGCAGCCTCAGCAGCACCCATCAATGCAGCCTCACCAGCGCCTATCAGTGCAGCCTCACCAGCACCCATCAATGCAGCCTCACCAGCGCCCATCAAATTCAGCCTCAGCAGCGCCCATCAATGCAGCCTCACTAGCACCCATCAAATTCAGCCTTATCAGCGCCTATCAGTGCAGCCTCACCAGCACCCATCAATGCAGCCTCACCAGCGCCTATCAGTGCAGCCTCACCAGCACCCATCAATGCAGCCTCACCAGCGCCCATAAAATTCAGCCTCACCAGTGCCCATCAAATGCAGCCTCACCGGTGCCCTTCAAACACAGCCTCACCAGCGCCCATCAAATGCAGCCTCAGCAGCGTCCATCAATGCAGCCTCACCAGCGCCCATCAATGCAGCCTCACCAGCGCCCATCAAATGCAGCCTCAGCAGCGCCCATCAAAGCAGCCTCACCGGTGCCCTTCAAACACAGCCTCACCAGCGCCCATCAAATGCAGCCTCAGCAGCGTCCATCAATGCAGCCTCAGCAGCGCCCATCAATGCAGCCTCACCAGCGCCCATCAATGCAGCCTCACCAGCGCCCATCAAATGCAGCCTCAGCAGCGCCCATCAATGCAGCCTCACCAGCGCCCATCAAATGCAGCCTCACCAGCGCCCATTAATGCAGCCTCACCAGCACCCATCAAATGCAGCCTCACCAGCGCCTATCAGTGCAGCCTCACCAGCACCCATGTAATTCAGCCTCACCAGCGCCCATCAAATGCAGCCTCACCAGTGCCCATCAAATGCAGCCTCTCCAGCGCCCATCAAAAGCAGCCTCACTGGTGCCCATCAAAAGCAGCCTCACTGGTGCCCCTAAAATGCAGCCTCACCAGCGCCCATCAAAGCAGCCTCAGCAGTGCTCATCAATGCAGCCTCACCAGCACCCATCAAATGCAGCCTCGCCAGTGCCCATCAAATGCAGCCTCACCAGTGCCCATCAAATGCAGCCTCACCAGCGCCCATCAAATGCAGCCTCACTGGTGCCCCTCAAATGCAGCCTCACCAGTGCCCATCAAATGCAGCCTCACCAGCGCCCCTCAAATGCAGCCTCACCGGTGCCCCTCAAATGCAGCCTCACCAGCGTCCATCAAATGTAGCCTCACCAGCGCCCGTCAAATGCAGCCTCACCAGTGCCCATCAATGCAACCTCCCCAGTGCCCATCAAATGCAGCTTCACCAGCGCCCATCAAATGCAGCCTCACCAGCACCCATGAAATGCAGCCTCACCAGCGCCCATCAAATGCAGCCTCACAAGTGCCAATCAAATGCAGCCTCACCAGCGTCCATCAAAATCAGCCTCACCGGTGCCCCTCAAATGCAGCCTCACCAGTGCCCATCAAAGCAGCCTCAGCAGTGCTCATCAATGCAACCTCACCAGTGCCCATCAAATGCAGCCTCACCGGTGCCCCTCAAATGCAGCCTCCCCAGTGCCCATCAAATTCAGCCTCACCAGCGCCCCTCAAATGCAGCCTCACCGGTGCCCCTCAAATGCAGCCTCACCAGCGCCCATCAAAGCAGCCTCAGCAGTGCTCATCAATGCAGCCTCACCAGCGCCCATCAAATGCAGCCTCACCGGTGCCCCTCAAATGCAGCCTCCCCAGTGCCCATCAAATGCAGCCTCACCAGCGCCCCTCAAATGCAGCCCTTACCGGTGCCCCTCAAATGCAGCCTCACCAGCGCCCGTCAAATGTAGCCTCACCAGCGCCCGTCAAATGCAGCCTCACTAGTGCCCATCAAATGCAGCTTCACCAGCTCCCTTTAAATGCAGCCTCACCAGTGCCCATCAAATGCAGCCTCACTAGCGCCCATCAATGCAGCCTCACCAGCGCCCATCAAATGTAGCCTCACCCTCCATGTGTCTGTGCTCCTGAATGGACCATCACAGGTCTGTGATTCTGAATGGATCATCACAGGGTTGTGCTCCAGAATGGATTATCACAGGTCTGCTTCCTTTTGGTATTATCCTCCATGTGTGTCTCCTGTTAGCATCCTTTTGGGATCTGCTTCCCTCTACTCTCTGTATTTCTAAATAGCTTTTGCTTATTATTTACCAAAGAGTTAGTTGGTTACAGACAGGTATTTCCTGTCCTTGCTACCTGGGATTGAGAAGCCTCGATTGGAGGACTGTGATTTGGAGAAGAGTTTCTTGGAAGTAGACACAGAACTGAGATGCATGACCTTACACACAGTGGAGCTGTTGCTGCTATGTTTACCCAAACCAGAAGAAGAGACTATTAGGCAAGTATTCCTATGTTCTAATAGATTCTCTGCAGCTGCTCATAGCTCCTCGAGCGTGTATCTAAATCCTCTTGACAGATAGAATATCGCTGTCCTATTAGCATTATCTCACATACACAGTGCCAGATAACCATTTCTATGCTAATATATGTGTGTAGTGGTCACCTTCCAGTATATTAGTAGGGGAACCTGTTTATTGAAATAGTGTTTATATGCAGCTCCTGGTATTTTAGTTAACCCTGTCCCTTCTGGTCTGGGATTCTATAGCAAGTTTTAGCTCAGGGCTCAATAACCAGCATAGGTCAGAGCCAGGTTAGGCATCCGACGGCCACCTCTGGTAGTTAGAGGTCCGGTGGCACGACAAATTAGATGTTACTACGGACTACGATGCAGAGTAAATAGGCTAAGTTCCAGCAACACACCACAGTTTCTATGAGTGAGAGGCTGCATTCCAGGCTTGTTGGACAACAGTTGGAGGATCTCCCCATCACCACTGATCTTGTCTTCAGATCTCTGACACAAAGACAGACACTTTATCATCATCAGGGGCCCCTGCAGTGGGACTTCATCAGGAGGTATCTCTGTTAATAACTATATAACCCTGGGTATATGTGCACAATTCCACCAGGAATCCTATCCGGCCCTTTGCTGATAATACTTGTTTGTACATTTGGATGTACTGTATATAGTAGGTTTGCTACCTGTCTGGGATTCACCCAGACAGTGGAGTTTCTACATCATGTGTCCGGATTTCTGACTTCCAGACACCTGGACACATTATTCAGACAGCATGCTTGCCAGTGAGACGTCCCCAGTGCCTGCCACCAATGTGTCTTCCCCTCCTCTCTGTTTGCATTTACCATGTGCCCCCCATTATCATTCCCTATGTGTCCTCCCCATTATCCTCCTCCATGTGCCCCCCATTATCATCCTCCATGTGCCCCCCACTATCATCCCCCATGTGCCCCCATTATCATTCCCTATGTGTCCTCCCCATTATCCTCCTCCATGTGCCCCCCACTATCATCCCCCATGTGTCCCCCCACTATCATCCCCCATGTGTCCCCCACTATCATCCCCCATGTGACCCCCATTATCCTCCTCCATGTGCCCCCCCTATCATCCCCCATGTGTCCCCCACTATTATCCCCCATGTGTCCCCCCATTATCCTCCTCCATGTGCCCCCCACTATCATCCCCCACGTGTCCCCCCATTATCCTCCTCCATGTGCCCCCCACTATCATCCCCCATGTGTCCCCCACTATCATCCCCCATGTGTCCCCCCATTATCCTCCTCCATGTGCCCCTCATTATGTTCCTCTATGTGCCCCCCATTATCCTCCTCCATGTGCCCCCCATTATCATCCTCCATGTGCCCCCACTAGCATCCCCCATGTGTTCCCCCCATTATCCTCCTCCATGTGCCCCCCCATTATCCTCCTCCATGTACTCCTCCTTATCCTCCTCCATGTGCCCCCCATTATCATCCCCATGTGCCCCTCCTTATCCTCCTCCATGTGCCCCTCCTTATCCTCCTCCATGTGCCCCCCCCTGTTATCCTCCTCCATCTGTCCCTCCTTATCCTCCTCCATGTGCCCCCCCATTATCCTACTTCATGAGTCCCCCCTGGTACCTCTAACCTCCATTCTGCACCTGTCTCCCGCTCTGCCCACTGCATTCTGGGAAGGAGCCGATTTGTGCGCATTTCTTGGCTGCCAAGACAAACTGTTACTATATAAAGAAAATGCTTCCCTGGCACTAACGCCCCGTCCGCGGCCACGAGAAACTTCCTGAATATTAATGGCAGCAATCGGAGACGAGGCGCTGCTGATGACTCTCAAGGTGATGGAGAAACAAACTGATTGATGGCAGAGCTCACCGCGGGAAGGATATGGCAAGACGGCAGCAAAATTCAAACAAAAGGCGGAAGGGGGGGGGGGGTTGTCATTCTACGTTACTTCACCTAACCAATCACTGCGACACCTCCCGACATTTCCAACTTCCCTTCCCTCCATTACCCCATCACCTCCCTCCATTCCTCATCACCTCCCTCCATTCCCCATCATCTCCCCCCATTCCTCATCATCTCCCTCCATACCCCTCATCACCTCCCTCCATTCCCCATCATCTCCCCCCATTCCTCATCATCTCCCTCCATTCCCCTCATCACCTCCCTCCATTCCCCCCATCATCTCCCTCCATTCCCCATCATCTCCCTCCATTCCCCTCATCACCTCCCTCCATTCCCCTCATCACCTCCCTCCATTCCCCATCATCTCCCCCCATTCCTCATCATCTCTCCTCTATTCCCCTCATCACCTCCCTCCATTCCTCATCATCTCCATTCCCCTCATCACCTCCCTCCATTCCCCATCCATCTCCCTCCATTCCTCATCATCTCCCTCTATTCCCCTCATCACCTCCTCCATTCCCCACATCTCCCCCCATTCCTCATCATCTCCCTCTATTTCCCCTCATCACCTCCCTCCATTCCCCATCATCTCCCCCCATTCCTCATCATCTCCCTCCATACCCCTCATCACCTCCCTCCATTCCCCATCATCTCCCCCCATTCCCCATCATCTCCCTCCATTCCCCTCATCACCTCCCTCCATTCCCCATCATCTCCCCCCATTCCTCATCATCTCCCTCTATTCCCCTCATCACCTCCCTCCATTCCCCATCATCTCCCCCCATTCCCCATCATCTCCTCCATTCCCCTCATCACCTCCCTCCATTCCCATCATCTCCCCCATTCCCCATCATCTCCCTCCATTCCCCTCATCACCTCCCTCCATTCCCCATCATCTCCCTCCATTCCCCATCATCACCCTCCATTAACCCATCACCTCCCTCCATTACCCATCATCTCCCTCCATTCCCCATCATCACCCTCCATTAACCCATCACCTCCCTCCATTCCCCTCATCACCTCCCTCCATTCCCCATCATCTCCCTCCATTCCCCTCATCACCTCCCTCCATTCCTCCTCATCACCTCCCTCCATTCCCTCATCACCTCCCTCCATTCCCATCATCTCCCTCCATTCCCCTCATCACCTCCCTCCATTCCCCCATCATCTCCCTCCATTCCCCTCATCACCTCCCTCCATTCCCCATCATCTCCCCCCCATTCCCCATCATCTCCCCCCATTCCCCATCATCTCCCTCCATTTCCCTCATCACCTCCCTCCATTCCCCATCATTCTCCCTCCATTCCCCATCATCACCCTCCATTAACCCATCACCTCCCTCCATTACCCATCATCTCCCTCCATTCCCCATCATCACCCTCCATTAACCCATCACCTCCCTCCATTCCCCTCATCCCTCCCTCCATTCCCCATCATCCCCTCCATTCCCCCTCACCTCCCTCCATTCCCCTCATCACCCCTCCATTCCCCTCATCACCTCCCTCCATTCCCCATCATCTCCCTCCATTCCCTCCTCACCTCCCTCCATTCCCCATCATCTCCCTCCATTCCCCTCATCACCTCCCTCCATTCCCCTCATCACCTCCCTCCATTCCCATCATCTCCTCCAGTCCCCTCATCACTTCCCTCCATTCCCCTCATCATCTCCCTCCATTCCCCATCATCTCCCTCCATTCCCCTCATCACCTCCCTCCATTCCCCTCATCATCTCCCTCCATTCCCCTCATCACCTCCCTCCATTCCCCTCATCATCTCCCTCCATTCCCCATCATCTCCCTCCATTCCCCTCATCACCTCCCTCCATTCCCCTCATCATCTCCCTCCATTCCCCTCATCACCTCCCTCCATTCCCCTTATCATCTCCCTCCTTTCCCCTCATCACCTCCCTCCATTCCCCTCATCACCTCCCTCCATTCCCCTCATCATCTCCCTACATTCCCCATCACCTCTCTCCATTCCCCTCATCACCTCCCTCCATTCTTTCCATCATCTCTCCTTTCCCCTCACCATCTCCCTCCATTCCCCTCATCACCTCCCTCCATTCCCCTCATCATCTCTCTCCATTCCCCATCATCTCTCTCCATTATCACCTCCCTCCATTCCCCTCATCATCTCCCTCCATTCCTCATCACCTCCCTCCATTCCCCATCATCTCCCTCCATTCCCCTCATCATCCCCCTCCATTCCTCATCTCCCCCCATTCCCCTCATACACTCCCTCCATTCCCCATCATCTCCCTCTATTCCCCATCATCTCCCTCCATTACCCCATCATCTCCCTCCATTCCCCATCATCTCCCTCCATTCCCCACCATCTCACTCCATTCCCCTCATCACCTCCCTCCATTCCCCTCATCATCTCCCTCCATTCCCCATCATCTCCCTCCATTCCCCTCATCACCTCCCTCCATTCCCCTCATCACCTCCCTCCATTCCCCTCATCATCTCCCTCCATTCCCCATCATCTCCCTCCATTCCCCATCATCTCCCTCCATTCCCCTCATCACCTCCCTCCATTCCCCATCATCTCCCCCCATTCCCCATCATCTCCCCCATTCCCCATCATCTCCCTCCATTTCCCTCATCACCTCCCTCCATTCCCCATCATCTCCCTCCATTCCCCATCATCACCCTCCATTAACCCATCACTCCCTCCATTACCCATCATCTCCCTCCATTCCCCATCATCACCCTCCATTAACCCATCACCTCCCTCCATTCCCCTCATCACCTCCCTCCATTCCCCAGTCATCTCCCTCCATTCCCCTCATCATCTCCCCTCCATTACCCCATCATCTCCCTCCATTACCCCATCATCTCCCTCCATTCCTCATCACCTCCCTCCATTCCTCATCATCTCCCTCCATTCCCCATCATCTCCCTCCATTTCTCATCACTTCCCTCCATTCCCTTCATCATCTCCCTCCATTTCCCATCATCTCCCTCCATTCCCCATCATCTCCCTCCATTCCCCATCATTTCCCTCCATTCCCCATCATCTCCCTCCATTACCCCATCATCTCCCTCCATTACCCCATCATCTCCCTTTATTCCCCATCATCTCCCTCCATTCCCCTCATCATCCCCCTCCATTCCTCAACATCTCCCTCCATTCCCCTCATACACTTCCATCATTCCCCATCATCTCCCTCCATTCCTCATCACTTCCCTCCATTACCCCATCATCTCCCTCCATTCCTCATCACTTCCCTCCATTTCCCATCATCTCCCTCCATTCCCCATCATCTCCCTCCATTCCCCATCACCTCCCTCCATTACCCCATCACCTCCCTCCATTCCTCATCACTTATCACTTCCCTCCATTACCCCATCATCTCCCTCCATTCCCCTCATCATCTCCCTCCTTCCCCTCATCATCTCCCTCCATTCCCCATCACCCCTCCATTACCCCTTCACCTCCCTCCATTCCTCATCACTTCCCTCCATTACCCCATCATCTCCCTCCATTCCCCTCATCACCTCCCTCCATTCCCTCATCATCTCCCTCCATTACCCCATCACCTCCCTCCATTCCCCTCATCATCTCCCTCCATTTTTCATCACTTCCCTCCATTCCCCATCATCTCCCTCCATTCCCCTCATACTCTCCCTCCATTCCTCATCATCTCCCTCCATTCCCCTCATCACCTCCCTCCATTCCCCTCATCATCTCCCTCCATTCCCCTCATCACCTCCCTCCATTCCCCTCATCATCTCCCTCCATTCCCCATATCTCCCTCCATTCCCCTCATCACCTCCCTCCATTCCCCTCATCATCTCCCTCCATTCCCCTCATCACCTCCTCCATTCCCCTTATCATCTCCCTCCTTTCCCCTCATCACCTCCCTCCATTCCCTCATCACCTCCCTCCATTCCCCTCATCATCTCCCTACATTCCCCATCACCTCTCTCCATTCCCCTCATCACCTCCCACCATTCCCCATCATCTCCCTCCATTCCCCTCATCATCTCCCTCCATTCCCCATCACCTCCCTCCATTCCCCTCATCACCTCCCTCCATTCCCCTCATCATCTCCCTACATTCCCCATCACCTCTCTCCATTCCCCTCATCACCTCCCTCCATTCCCCATCATCTCCCTCCATTCCCCTCATCATCTCCCTCCATTCCCCATCATCTCCCTCCATTTCCCATCATCTCCCTCCTTTCCCCTCACCATCTCCCTCCATTCCCCTCATCACCTCCCTCCATTCCCCTCATCATCTCTCTCCATTCCCCATCATCTCTCTCCATTCCCCATCATCTCCCTCCATTCCCCTCATCATCTCCCTCCTTTCCCCTCATCATCTCCCTCCATTCCCCTCATCACCTCCCTCCATTCCCCTCATCATCTCCCTCCATTCCTCATCACCTCCCTCCATTCCCCATCATCTCCCTCCATTCCCCTCATCATCCCCCTCCATTCCTCATCTCCCCCCATTCCCCTCATACACTCCCTCCATTCCCCATCATCTCCCTCTATTCCCCATCATCTCCCTCCATTACCCCATCATCTCCCTCCATTCCCCATCATCTCCCTCCATTCCCCACCATCTCACTCCATTCCCCTCATCACCTCCCTCCATTCCCCTCATCATCTCCCTCCATTCCCCATCATCTCCCTCCATTCCCCTCATCACCTCCCTCCATTCCCCTCATCACCTCCCTCCATTCCCCTCATCATCTCCCTCCATTCCCCATCATCTCCCTCCATTCCCCATCATCTCCCTCCATTCCCCTCATCACCTCCCTCCATTCCCCATCATCTCCCCCCATTCCCCATCATCTCCCCCCATTCCCCATCATCTCCCTCCATTTCCCTCATCACCTCCCTCCATTCCCCATCATCTCCCTCCATTCCCCATCATCACCCTCCATTAACCCATCACCTCCCTCCATTACCCATCATCTCCCTCCATTCCCCATCATCACCCTCCATTAACCCATCACCTCCCTCCATTCCCCTCATCACCTCCCTCCATTCCCCATCATCTCCCTCCATTCCCCTCATCATCTCCCTCCATTACCCCATCATCTCCCTCCATTACCCCATCATCTCCCTCCATTCCTCATCACCTCCCTCCATTCCTCATCATCTCCCTCCATTCCCCATCATCTCCCTCCATTTCTCATCACTTCCCTCCATTCCCTTCATCATCTCCCTCCATTTCCCATCATCTCCCTCCATTCCCCATCATCTCCCTCCATTCCCCATCATTTCCCTCCATTCCCCATCATCTCCCTCCATTACCCCATCATCTCCCTCCATTACCCCATCATCTCCCTTTATTCCCCATCATCTCCCTCCATTCCCCTCATCATCCCCCTCCATTCCTCAACATCTCCCTCCATTCCCCTCATACACTTCCTCCATTCCCCATCATCTCCCTCCATTCCTCATCACTTCCCTCCATTACCCCATCATCTCCCTCCATTCCTCATCACTTCCCTCCATTTCCCATCATCTCCCTCCATTCCCCATCATCTCCCTCCATTCCCCATCACCTCCCTCCATTACCCCATCACCTCCCTCCATTCCTCATCACTTCCCTCCATTACCCCATCATCTCCCTCCATTCCCCTCATCATCTCCCTCCTTTCCCCTCATCATCTCCCTCCATTCCCCATCACCTCCCTCCATTACCCCATCACCTCCCTCCATTCCTCATCACTTCCCTCCATTACCCCATCATCTCCCTCCATTCCCCTCATCACCTCCCTCCATTCCCCTCATCATCTCCCTCCATTACCCCATCACCTCCCTCCATTCCCCTCATCATCTCCCTCCATTTTTCATCACTTCCCTCCATTCCCCATCATCTCCCTCCATTCCCCTCATACTCTCCCTCCATTCCTCATCATCTCCCTCCATTCCCCTCATCACCTCCCTCCATTCCCCTCATACTCTCCCTCCATTCCTCATCATCTCTCTCCTTCCGCTCATCATCTCCTTTCATTCCCTCGCCATCTGCCTCCATTCCCTGGTCACCTCTCTCCATACCCCATCATTTCCCTCCATTCACCCTTCATCTCCCTCCATTACCCGTAACCTTTCTCTATTCCCCCGTCATCTCCTTCCATTTCCACATCACCTCTTTTAATTCCGTAGGGTTCAGTTTTTATTCTGTATAAGCTGACTATCCCAGGGACCCCATAGGGGCCCCATGCTGACACACTAAACCAATCATTTGAAGCACATTTAGGTAATGCATGTGTTATCCACAACACGTGCTAATGCACATAACATATACTGCTGCATTGCAGAGCCATTCGTTTTGAATGGCATCCCAATGTGCCGGTATGGCGCCACAATGTGCCGGTAGTGCGCTGCATTGGAATAAAAGGGTCACATGTTTTTTTAAGCATGTCAGGATGTATTGGCAGCCAATCCATTTGGAATCGTCTGTCTTAACACAATGCATTCCTACATGCGAAGTAATGTAAGCAAAATAAATTCATTTAACAATCCATCAAGCCTGGAGTTCAATACCCAAATTCCAGAATAACTATCTTCCAGGCTGTCTTCTATTGCTGGAGCCTCTGATTGGTGGAGAGTTTTACCCATCACGGGTCTGTGCTCCTCATTGGACCATCACAGGTCTGTGCTCCTGAATGGCCTATCACAGGTCTGTGCTCCTGAATGGCCTATCACAGGTCTGTGCTCCTCATTGGACCATCACAGGTCTGTGCTCCTGAATGGCCCATCACAGGTCTGTGCTCCTCATTGGACCATCATAGGTCTGTGCTCCTGAATGGCCCATCACAGGTCTGTGCTCCTGAATGGCCCATCACAGGTCTGTGCTCCTGAATGGCCCATCACAGGTCTGTGCTCCTGAATGGCCCATCACAGGTCTGTGCTCCTGAATGGCCCATCACAGGTCTGTGCTCCTGAATGGACCATCACAGGTCTGTGCTCCTGAATGGCCCATCACAGGTCTGTGCTCCTGAATGGCCTATCACAGGTCTGTGCTCCTGAATGGCCTATCACAGGTCTGTGCTCCTCATTGGACCATCACAGGTCTGTTCTCCTGAATGGCCCATCACAGGTCTGTGCTCCTCATTGGACCATCACAGGTCTATGCTCCTGAATGGCCCATCACAGGTCTGTGCTCCTCATTGGACCATCACAGGTCTGTGCTCCTCATTGGACCATCACAGGTCTGTGCTCCTGAATGGACCATCACAGGTCTGTGCTCCTGAATGGCCTATCACAGGTCTGTGCTCCTGAATGGCCCATCACAGGTCAGAAAAAGACAAATCCTACTGGAACAGATTGAGCTCGCCAAGGAGCCAACAGAAAGCCAATGATAGTGTAGTAGTTTCAATAAAGGTTTATTTTAGAGCAGAGCCAGTCGTCCAATTATTACAACATGACAGCGAAAAAACTGAAAAACTCACTGAGAGAGCCACTGACGACATGGTTACATTGGTTAGATGGAACATGGTTACATTGGAACATGGTTACATTAGAACATGGTTACATTGGTTGGATGGAACATGGTTAAATTGGTTAGATGGAATATGGTTACATTGGTTGAATTGAACATGGTTACATTGGTTAGATGGAACTTGGTTAGGTCGGTTGGATGGAGCATGGTTACATTGATTGGATGGAGCATGGTTATATTGGTTGGATGCAACATGGTTACAACGATTGTATGGAACATGGTTACACTGGTTCGATGGAACATGGTTATGTTGGTTGAATTGAACATGGTTACATTTCTTGGATGGAACGTGGTTACATTGGTTAGATGGAACATGGTTACATTGGTTGAATTGAACATGGTTACATTGGTTAGATGGAACATGGTTACATTGGAACATGGTTACATTGGTTAGATGGAACATGGTTACATTGGTTGGATGGAACGTGGTTACATTGGTTAGATGGAACATGGTTACATTGGTTGAATTGAACATGGTTACATTGGTTAGATGGAACATGGTTAGATTGGTTAGATGGAACATGGTTACATTGGTTAGATGGAACATGGTTACATTGGTTGAATTGAACATGGTTAGATTGGTTAGATGGAACATGGTTACATTGGTTAGATGGAACATGGTTACATTGGTTAGATGGAACATGGTTACATTGGTTGAATTGAACATGGTTAGATTGGTTAGATGGAACATGGTTACATTGGTTAGATGGAACATGGTTACATTGGTTAGATGGAACATGGTTACATTGCTTGGATGGAACATGGTTACATTGCTTGGATGGAACATGGTTACATTGCTTGGATGGAACATGGTTACATTGCTTGGATGGAACATGGTTACATTGCTTGGATGGAACATGGTTACATTGCTTGGATGGAACATGGTTACATTGCTTGGATGGAACATGGTTACATTGGCACTAAAAAAAAATGTGGGTGCAGACTCCATAATTTTTTCCGGGAACTATAGTGAGGAGACAGTGAATTTATATCCAGAGCCCACCATGTGACTTCTATGGGTCCTGGCTGCTCATCATGTCCCTTCTATGGGTCCTGGTTTCTCATCATGTGACTTCTATGGGTCCTGGTTTCTCATCATGTGACTTCTATGGGTCCCGGCTGCTCATCATGTCCCTTCTATGGGTCCTGGTTTCTCATCATGTGACTTCTATGGGTCCTGGCTGCTCATCATGTGAGGTTTATGGGTCCTGGCTGCTCATCATGTGAGGTTTATGGGTCCTGGCTGCTCATCATGTGAGGTTTATGGGTCCTGGCTGCTCCTCATGTGACTTCTATGGGTCCCGGCTGCTCATCATGTGACTTCTATGGGTCCTGGCTGCTCATCATGTGACTTCTATGGGTCCCGGCTGCTCATCATGTGACTTCTATGGGTCCTGGCTGCTCCTCATGTCACTTCTATTGGTCCTGGTTTCTCATCATGTCACTTATATGGGTCTTGGCTGCTCATCATGTGAGGTCTATGGGCCCTGGCTGCTCATCATGTGAGGTCTATGGGTCCTTGCTGCTCATCATGTGACTTCTATGGGTCTTATCTGCTCATCATGTGACTTCTATGGGTCCTGGTTTCTCATCGTGTGACATCTATGGGTCCCGGCTGCTCATCATGTGACTTCTATGGGTCCTGGTTTCTCATCATGTGACTCCTATGGGTCCTAGTTTCTCATCATGTGACTTGTATGGGTCCTGGATGCTCATCATGTGACTTCTATGGGTCCTGGCTGCTCCTCATGTGACTTCTATGGGTCCTGGATGCTAATCATGTGACTTCTATGGGTCTTATCTGCTCATCATGTGACTTCTATGGGTCCTGGTTTCTCATCATGTGACTTCTATGGGTCCTGGTTTCTCATCATGTGACTTCTATGGGTCCCGGCTGTTCATCGTGTGACTTCTATGGGTCTTGGTTTCTCATCATGTGACTATGGGTCCTGGTTTCTCATCATGTGACTTCTATGGGTCCTGGTTTCTCATCATGTGACGTCTATGGGTCCCGGCTGCTCATCATGTGACTTCTATGGGTCTTGGTTTCTCATCATGTGACTCCTATGGGTCCTGGTTTCTCATCATGTGACTTCTATGGGTCCTGGTTTCTCATCATGTGACTTCTATGGGTCCTGGTTTCTCATCATGTGACTTCTATGGGTCCCGGCTGCTCATCATGTGACTTCTATGGGTCCCGGCTGCTCATCATGTGACTTCTATGGGTCCTGGTTTCTCATCATGTGACTTCTATGGGTCTTATCTGCTCATCATGTGACTTCTGTGGGTCCTGGATGCTAATCATGTGACTTCTATGGGTCTTATCTGCTCATCATGTGACTTCTGTGTGGGTCGGAGACATGCTGCACACAACCTATCACATTGGCTCTTTCAGTGAGAACCATTTTCCGGATTTCAGAACAAGATCATTTATTTTTGGATAGATTTTTCTCATTTGTTACATTTTGCTGCCACGGAAAGTCCCGAATATCTCTACAGAATTTCCCTGCATAGAGATTTTATTTGCATCACAAAACTCAGTGGAATCTTCTCAGGCCGGGAGCTGACAGACGGCTCGGCGGCGCCCATCCCTTTCATGGCGGCTCGGATTCCTGCGAGTGGCCCCCGGGCTCCTGCCAGCAATAATCAGAGAGTTGGCAGCCTAGGCAGTGGGAGCTTTCCTGGGTCAGTTTAAATCCCTGGTGATTAGCCGGCTTTCAGGACCTCCCAGCACAATGGCGGTCTGTGTCCCGGACAATGGCGCTGAGACCCTTTTCATCGCGGCGCTTGGATGGCCTCCGAATGAATCGGTAATGATCGCTCCCTTATCATGAGAGGAGCCGGGTGAGATGTTCTGCACAGACAGGAGAGGAGGATGGAAAATTACCGGGGGGGGGGGGGGGGACCCGGAGCTCTAATGAGGATCGTCTCATCCAGAAAGGCCTCGGCTCTGCTGCCATGATATCCTGCCGCCTCCATGGGTGGAAACATACATTGTGCTGCCATGGAGAGGCGCCGGGAAAGGAAAAATGACGGCACAAGATAAAAAAAAAAATTTGTGGGAGGCTGGCGAGCCGCCCCTGAGAAAATCCCCTTCACAGGCTCTCGGGGTAACTTCAACAGCCAATGGAATTGCTTTGCAGGGAAGAGGGCAGCAAAATCCCCTCCCCCCGGACGGTGATCCAATAGGAGTCCTTAAGGTCTCATTTGATTTATGAGAGCAGAATGCGGCCCTGATTCGAAAAGCTGCAATAGCACTTAGGGCATGCTAAAATGACTCTCGGCTGTGTTGTCTGAGAAGTCACTTTAGCATTCCTTAAGTGCAATGTAAGGTGCCGGAGCAGGCCTATTCATATCTTTTTGTTTATAAGAATAAAAATTTGTATTTTTTGCTAGAAAACTACTTAGAAGCCCCCAAACATACATATATATATTTTTTTAGCAGAGACCCTAGAGAATAAAATGGCAATCGTTGCAATTTTTTATGTCACGAGGTATTTGCGCAGCAGTTTTTCAAACGCTATTTTTGGGGTGGGGGGGGGGGAGATACACTTTAATGAAATTTAATGCAAAAAAAAAAAAACAATATATAACCAGATTTTGGGGTAAAATATAAAAGATGATGTTACGCCGAGTAAATAGATAGCTAACATGTCGCGCTTTCAAATTGCCCACGCTTGTGGAATGGTGACAAACTTCAGTACTTAAAAATCTCCATAGGTGACGCTTTAAAAAGTTTTACAGGTTACCAGTTTAGAGTTACGGAGGAGGTCTAGAGCTAGAATTATTGCTCTCGCTCACATGTTCCCAGTGGTACCTCACATGGGTGGTGCGAACACCGTTTACATATGCGGACGACTTACGTATGCATTCGCTTCTGTGCATGAGCATGGGGAGGGGTCACGTGGTCAGTTACAGCCAATGTCACAAATGCTGCAGGTTTCACGTGGTCAGTTACAACCAGTGTCACAAATGCTGGAGGTGTCATGTGGTCAGTTACAGCCAATGTCATGAATGCTGGAGGTGTCACGTGGTCAGTTACAGCCAATGTCATGAATGCTGGAGGTGTCACGTGGTCAGTTACAGCCAATGTCATAAATGCTGGAGGTGTCACGTGGTCAGTTACAGCCAATGTCATGAATGCTGGAGGTGTCACGTGGTCAGTTACAGCCAATGTCATGAATGCTGGAGGTGTCATGTGGTCAGTTACAACCAGTGTCACGAATGCTGGATGTGTCACGTGGTCAGTTACAGCCAATATTGTGAATGCTGGAGGTATCACATGGTCAGTTACAACCAGTGTCACTAATGCAGGAGGTGTCACGTGGTCAGTTCCAGCCAATGTTATGAATGCTGGAGGTGTCATGTGGTGAGTCACAGCCGATGTCACAAATGATGGAGGTGTCACGCGGTCAGTTACAACCAACATCATGAATGCTGGATGTGTCACGCGGTCAGTTACAACCAATGTCATGAATGCTGGAGGTGTCACGCGGTCAGTTACAACCAATGTCATGAATGCTGGAGGTGTCACGTGGTCAGTTACAGCCAATGTCATGAATGCTGGAGGTGTCACGTGGTCAGTTACAGCCAATGTCATGAATGCTGGAGGTGTCACGTGGTCAGTTACAGCCAATGTCATGAATGCTGGAGGTGTCACGTGGTCAGTTACAGCCAATGTCATGAATGCTGGAGGTGTCATGTGGTCAGTTACAACCAGTGTCACGAATGCTGGATGTGTCACGTGGTCAGTTACAGCCAATATTGTGAATGCTGGAGGTATCACATGGTCAGTTACAACCAGTGTCACTAATGCAGGAGGTGTCACGTGGTCAGTTCCAGCCAATGTTATGAATGCTGGAGGTGTCATGTGGTGAGTCACAGCCGATGTCACAAATGATGGAGGTGTCACGCGGTCAGTTACAACCAACATCATGAATGCTGGATGTGTCACGCGGTCAGTTACAACCAATGTCATGAATGCTGGAGGTGTCACGCGGTCAGTTACAACCAATGTCATGAATGCTGGAGGTGTCACGCGGTCAGTTACAACCAATGTCATGAATGCTGGAGGTGTCACGTGGTCAGTTACAGCCAATGTCATGAATGTTGGAGGGGTCACGTGGTCAGTTACAGCCAATGTCATGAATGCTGGAGGTGTCACGTGGTCAGTTACAGCCAATGTCATGAATGCTGGAGGTATCACATGGTCAGTTACAACCAATGTCATGAATGCTGGAGGTGTCATGTGGTGAGTCACAGCCAATGTCACAAATGATGGAGGTGTCACGTGGTCAGTTACAACCAACATCATGAATGCTGGAGGTGTCATGTGGTCAGTTACAACCAATGTCATGAATGCTGGAGGTGTCACGCGGTCAGTTACAGCCAATGTTATGAACGCTGGAGGTTTTACGTGGTCAGTTACAACTAATGCCATGAATGCTGGAGGTGTCACGTGGTCAGTTACAGCCAATGTCATGAATGCTGGAGGTGTCACGTGGTCAGTTACAACCAATGTCATGAATGCTGGAGGTGTCACGTGGTCAGTTACAACCAATGTCATGAATGCTGGAGGTGTCACGTGGTCAGTTACAACCAATGTCATGAATGCTGGAGGTGTCACGTGGTCAGTTACAGCCAATGTCATGAATGCTGGAGGTGTCACGTGGTCAGTTACAGCCAATGCCATGAATGCTGGAGGTGTCATGATGTCATGTGCTCAGTCAGAGCCAATGCGGTGGCAGCATGCAGTGTCATGTGACACATCTGACACATACGAGGCGGGAAGCATGCTCCTGCATATTTGAAGATCGTCTCCCCCCGGCCTGCGTGGCGTCTCCTTCTTTGGGATTATACGGGTCACCTGACTTCACCCCGGGACCGCCCGCCGCGTAGCCGCGAGCTGTCGGAATTGTTCTGCTTCGTTATCCCCGTCCTCCCCTGACATCTGTGAGATTATTTACAGCGGCTTGATTAACGGATCTCGGCTGTCTGCCGTGACAGAATCAGCGCACAGACTTCATCAGATAATTGGATGGAGCCGAGTCCCACGAGAGGATGATAGACAGGCGAGGCTGAAAGAGTCAGACAATCAAGGAGCTGCATAGAAATAATGCGCCCAAAACACCGACTGCGGGACTGGCAGAGGGGGGGATGGGGGGGGGGGGCAACAGCGATTGGACACAGCAAAGCACTTTTTCTGGGGAGATCAGTCGTAGAACTGAAGTGGACCTGTCATGGGAGCTGCCATGGCAGACTGGCTGTGCTTTAGGGGTTTTCCATCATCGGTCCTCTCTGGATATACAGCGCCTGGAAAAAGTATTCATACCCCTTGAAATTTCCCACATTTTGCCATGTTACCAAAAACGTAAATGTATTTTTTGGGGATTTTATGTGATGGACCAACACAAAGTGTCACATAATTGTGAAGTGGAAGGAAAATGATAAATGATACAAATAAATGTGTGAAAAGTGTGGGGGAGGGGCATTTGTATGGCGCCCCCTTTACTCTGATACCCCTAACTAAAATCTAGAGGAACCAATTGCCTTCAGAAGTCACCTAATTAGTAAATAGAGTCCCCCTGTGTGTCTTTTAATCTCAGTATAAATACAGCTGTTCTGTGAAGCCCTTAGAGGTTTGTTAGAGAACCTTAGTGAACAAACAGCATCATGAAGGCCAAGGAACACACCAGACAGGTCAGGGATAAAGTTGTGGAGAAGTATAAAGCAGGGTTAGGTTATAATAAAATCTCCCAAGCTTTGACCATCTCACGGAGCTCTGTTCAATCCATCATCGGAAAATGGAAAGAGTATGGGCACAACCGCAAACCTACCAAGACATGGCCGTCCACCTAAACTGACCGGGCCGGGCAAGGAGAACATTCATCAGAGAAGAGCCAAGAGGTCCATGGTAACTCTGGAGGAGCTGCAGAGATCCACAGCTCAGGGGGGAGAATCTGTCCACAGGACAACTATTAGTCGTCTCTCCACAAATCTGCCCTTTATGGAAGAGTGACAAGAAGAAAGACATTGGAGGAAGAAAGTGATAAGAAGTCCTGTTTGTAGTTTGTGAGAAGCCATGTGGGGGAGGGGGCAGCAAACATGTGGAAGAAGGTGATCTGGTCAGAGGAGACCAAAATTCAATTTTATGGCCTAAAAGCAAAACGCTATGTGTGGGGAAAACTAACACCGCCCATCCCCCGAACACACCATCCCCACCGTGAGACATGGTGGTGGCAGCATCATGTGGTGGGGATGGTTTTCTTCAGCAGGGACAGGGAAGCTGGTCAGAGTTGATGGGAAGATGGATGGAGAGAAATACAGGACAATCTTAGAAGAAAACCTGTTCGTCTGCAAAAGACTTGAGACCGGGGCGGAGGTTCCCCTTCCAGCAGGACGACGACCCGAAACATCCAGCCAGAGCTACAATGGAATGGTTTACATCAAAGCATATTCATGTGTTAGAATGGCCCAGTCACAGTCCAGACCTAAATCCCATTGAGAATCTGTGGCCAGACTTGAAAATTGCTGATCACAGACGCCCTCCATCCAATCTGACAGAGCTTGAGATATTTTACAAAGAAGAAGAATGGGCAGAAATGTCCTCTCTAGATGGGCAAAGCTGGTAGAGACACCCCCAAAAAGACTTGTAGAGAAAGGGGGTTCTACAAAGTATTGACTCCGGGGGGCGCCATACAAATGCCCCTCCCCCACACTTTTCACATATTTATTTGTATCATTTATCATTTTCCTTCCACTTCACAATTATGTGACACTTTGTGTTGGTCCATCACATAAAATCCCAATAAAATACATTTATGTTTTTGGTTGTAACATGAGAAAATGTGGGGAATGTCAAGGGGTATGAATACTTTTTCAAGTCACTGTAATGTGAAAGCGGCATTGTGACATCATCACTGGGTCTCTGTGCTCCTCTAAGCATTGCAGGCAGATCATGGCTGGTGGGAGGGGCCAGCAGGGGGCGGTACATAGCTCCCTGAAAACATCCCAGCCCCCAGCCTCAGTACTCCTCTCCAGAGCCCTCAGTCCTGATGCAAGCAGTGGGAGGAGTTATGCAAATATCAAAATGCCTTGATGGGTGGGTGTCAGTCTGGAGGAGTGGGCGTTCCTAGGCAGACTTTATTTACAATGGCAACGCCCACATGTGATGCTGATCCTCCATGACTAAAACACAATTAATGAAAGGGGCGGGGCCAGGGACAGTCGGCCAATGCAAAGGTCTTTGGAGGGAAGGGGCCCTGTGTAATAATGGGGGGGGGGGGTCCTGTGTAATGATGGGGTAGTATGGGGGGAGGGGTCCTGTGTAATAATGGGAGTACTATGAGGGGAGGAGTCCTGTGTAATGATGGGGGTAGTATGAGGGGAGGGGTCCTGTGTAATAATGGGGGTAGTATGGGGGAGAGTCTTGTGTAATAATGGGGGAGGGGTCGTGTGTAATGATGGGGGAGGGGTCCTGTGTAGTAATGGGAGTAGTATGAGGGGTGGGGTCCTGTGTAATGATGGGGGAGGTACGGGGGAGAGTATTGTGTAATAATGGGGGGAGGGGTCCTGTGTAATGATGGGGTAGTATGGGGGAGGGTCCTGTGTAATAATGGGGGGAGGGGTCATGTGTAATGATGGGGGTAGTATGGGGGAGGGTCCTATGTAATGATGGGGGAGGGGTCCTGTGTAATAATGGGGGTAGTATGAGGGGAGGGGTCCTGTGTAATAATGGGGGAGGGGTCCTGTGTAATGATGGGGGAGGGGTCCTGTGTAATTATGGGGGTAGTATGGGGCAGAGTCTTGTGTTATAATGGGGGAGGGGTCCTGTGTAATAATGGGGGAGGGTCCTGTGTAATAATGGGGGGAGGGGTCATGTGTAATGATGGAGGAGGGGTCCTGTTTAATGATGGGGTTAGAATGGGGGGAGGGGTCCTGTGTAATGATGTGGGTAGTATGGGGGAAGAGGTCCTGTGTAATGATGGGGTAGTATGGGGGAGGAGGGTCTTGTGTGACGATGGGGGTGGTATGGGGGAAGGGTTTCTATGTAATGATGTAGAAAGGGTTCCTGTGTAATGATGGGGGTAGTATGGGGGGAGGGGCCCTGTGTAATGATGGGGGTAGTATGGGGGAGGGGCCCTGTGTAATGATGGGGGTAGTATGGGGGAGGGGCCTGTGTAATTATGGGGGTAGTATGGGGGAGGTGTCCTGTGTAATGATGGGGTAGTATGGGGGAGGGGCCTGTGTAATGATGGGGGTAGTATGGGGGGAGGGGCCTGTGTAATGATGGGGTAGTATGGGGGAGGGGTCCTGTGTAATGATGGGGGGCTGGGAGAGAAAATGATTGCCCAGGGTCCAGTAAATATTTGAGATGGCCCTGAATGGCCATGGTATTGGGGTGGGATGTCTGTAGATGACAAATGTCCCAGATTTTCCGGGCCGGTCCCCTATCTCATTCCTCAGCCTGGATGGTGCTGTGTCCCGTGCCGTGTCCAGGAATCACAGCATCACTCTTATTTGAATGATTAAGTAGGCGGAGTAACTGAGGGGATCGTGACTGTGAGTGGGCAGTTTCTGTATATTATGAGGCGGGGCCAGCCAGATGGGCATGATCTAGGTGAGAAGGTGGGCGTGTCTAGTGTGAGTCCTGGGCGGGGCTATTGGTGTCCCCGGGGACTGGGACTAATGTATCGGTAAGTATGGACATCCAATGAGCTCACACAGGTCAGGTGTCCAAAGACTTCTTTCCATACGACATAATGGAACAGACCGAAGTCCCACAGGGGCCCCAAAGACACTCCGGGCCCCGTCTTCCCATAACAGTGACACTGAGACTCTACAAATAAAGCAACAAACTGTCATGGAAGTGCCAACAAAGAGACATCCGACTCCAGAATAACGACACAAAGATACAAAGTGTCAGATGGAAACCCGAGGACAAGGACTGCGGTGTGAAGGCCGTCAATTTCCGGGGATGCCGTGGGGGAGGGGGGGGGGGGCGTTTATACGTGGTTTTGCGCTACTCCTATTTTACCCCTAAGCCGTTCTCCTTTACACGACAAAACGCATCAAAGTAGATCGCTTTTTTGCGCATTTTGACACATTGAAATCTGGCGTCTGCGTGCCGCATCAGGGGTCGCCATGAACAATGAATGGCACTGCAATCACGACGCATGGGTTTCCACCTTTTTTAAACGCCGAAAAAAAAAGCGCAAGTTTACGTGTTTACGAAAGGCCTAGGTGTCAGCGCGGTAATGACCACAACGCCAAATCATCGCGCCGAGCCATTTCCTTCGACTGTCCAATCAGATCGCACCGCCGGCAGTCACCGCGACTCCAGAGACAGATCCACATTTATCTCAGAAGTCACTGTTTAGGGCGGAGCTGCGGACAGACGGAACGTTTTTCGTTGCGGCGCCTCTTGTCATATTTGGTCTGAATTGAAGCGTTTGATGAATGTTGGGATAACGAGCGGAGAACAGTCCCTTCCTTTCCTGTAATTGCTCTTTTCTATAACAAGCTTTTCTCGCGGTTTAATGGTCTCTCCCGCTGCGTTACGACAATGCAGAGCGGTGTCAGCGCTCCCAGAATGCATCGCTGGCGGCAAGAGACGGTGAAAACGCGGGGGCAGAGAGTGTGTGTGTGCTCAGAGAGTGCCTGTGTGAGAAGCCTCAGGTGAAAGCTGACTCCCAACCTGCATTAGACAGCCGTGTGTCATTTATAAGATTTGTCCTTATAGGGAAGACAGCGAAAATCCCTATTGGGAGATTTCCCCTCACTTCCTGTCCTGGCTAGCAGTACGGGTGTCCCTATTGGAAGATTTCCCCTCACTTCCTGTCCTGGCTAGCAGTACGGGTGTCCCTTTGGAAGATTTCCCCTCACTTCCTGTCCTGGTTAGCAGTACGGGTGTCCCTATTGGAAGATTTCCCCTCACTTCCTGTCCTGGTTAGCAGTACAACTGTCCCTATTGGAAGATTTCTCCTCACTTCCTGTCCTGGTTAGCAGTACGGGTGTCCCTATTGGAAGATTTCTCCTCACTTCCTGTCCTGGTTAGCAGTACGGGTGTCCCTTTTGGAAGATTTCCCCTCACTTCCTGTCCTGGTTAGCAGTACGAGTGTCCCTATTGGAAGATTTCTCCTCACTTCCTGTCCTGGTTAGCAGTACGGGTGTCCCTATTGGAAGATTTCCCCTCACTTCCTGTCCTGGTTAGCAGTACGGGTGTCCCTATTGGAAGATTTCCCCTCACTTCCTGTTCTGGTTAGCAGTACAACTGTCCCTATTGGAAGATTTCCCCTCACTTCCTGTCCTGGTTAGCAGCACGGGTGTCCCTATTGGAAGATTTCCCTCACTTCCTGTCCTGGTTAGCATTACAACTGTCCCTATTGGAAGATTTCTCCTCACTTCCTGTCCTGGTTAGCAGTACTGGTGTCCTTATTGGAAGATTTCTCCTCACTTCCTGTCCTGGTTAGCAGTACGGGTGTCCCTATTGGAAGATTTCCCCTCACTTCCTGTCCTGGTTAGCAGTACGGGTGTCCCTATTGGAAGATTTCTCCTCACTTCCTGTCCTGGTTAGCAGTACGGGTGTCCCTTTTGGAAGATTTCCCCTCACTTCCTGTCCTGGTTAGCAGCACGGGTGTCCCTATTGGAAGATTTCCCTCACTTCCTGTCCTGGTTAGCAGTACAACTGTCCCTATTGGAAGATTTCTCCTCACTTCCTGTCCTGGTTAGCAGTACGGGTGTCCCTATTGGAAGATTTCCCCTCACTTCCTGTCCTGGTTAGCAGTACAACTGTCCCTATTGGAAGATTTCCCCTCACTTCCTGTCCTGGTTAGCAGTACGGGTGTCCTTATTGGAAGATTTCCCCTCACTTCCTGTCCTGGTTAGCAGTACGGGTGTCCCTATTGGAAGATTTCCCCTCACTTCCTGTCCTGGTTAGCAGTACGGGTGTCCCTATTGGAAGATTTCTCCTCACTTCCTGTCCTGGTTAGCAGTACAGATGTCCCTATTGGAAGATTTCCCCTCACTTCCTGTCCTGGTTAGCAGTACAGATGTCCCTATTGGAAGATTTCCCCTCACTTCCTGTCTTGGGTGACATCAGGATAAATAGAAAGTCTGTTAAAACTCAAGCAAATAAAACGTGTTGGCTCTACCAAAGCTTCAAGAGCAGCTGATTGGCTGGGAACATTCTCCACCTGGACCTGGGAACAATGTATCCGTACGGGATGATGTCACCGTCCTCCGAAGAGATACATTGTGTCATTGTGACATCTGATGACTGGGGGGAGCCTGGAACCCCGGAATGAGCATTACACAGAAGATCTGATCAGGAAGAATCTGGGTATGGAAAGCACTCACCTGACACTGCAGGACAGAGATTCACCTGATAAATTTGTGTCCCCGTGGGGGATCTCTCCTCACTTCCTGTTCTGGTGACACCGAGACATTTCCCAGGGAATCGGTGTCATTCGCACAATTTTGTCATTTTGATAAACTGCAGGAAGAGCCAATTTTCGGCATTTAGGTGATATCGGTGTCTGCACTGACAGAACAATCGCCCCCCCCAGAGACTCTGCCAATTCCCACACTGCGTGCAGATAAGGTGCGGGCGGGGGGATGGGGGAGGGATGATTTCCAGGGAAGATCTGTCAGGATGTCTATTCATGGTTCAATCATCGATCCACCCGAATCCAGCAACTCCAACGGGATGTCTTTGGGAAAGAAGATATTTTGCTGAAATGGAGTCATTGTGGAGATGTGGTTACCTGATGGGAAATGCGGGGGAGGGGGACCAACGGGAGTGGAGGGTCTTTATATGTCACAATCCAAATTCCAGGCACAGACCTGTGACTGCCGTCCAGAACTGCGCAGACACCGAGATCTCCAGGACTGTCCTCTCTCTCCGCCCAGAAAGTAGACGGTGGCCCCGGATAATGCTTTCATTGGACACATGAGGGCCAAAGTGGCAGTTGATGGACAATCATGTGATCACAGCACACGGGTTTTGTACATTTTCCAGCTGCTGTGAGTGTTCAGTGCGGCGCCCACAGAAGAAAGCTGACATCCAATCACAAAAGGCTGTTCCGCTTTGTGAACGACACTCGAGACAAAGCCGATAATCCGAATCATCCTATCTTTTTTTTGTGTATTAAAGGAACATCTGGCTGCTGGAAGCAACAAAGACCACCTTCCCTTCCTTTCTCCCCTCCCCTCCCTTCACCTTTCCTTCCCTTCCTTTTCTCCCTTCCCTTCACCTTCTCTTCCCTTTCTTTTCTCACCTTTCCTTCCTTCCCTTTCTCCCGTCACCTCACCTTCCATTCCCTTTCTCCCCTCCCCTCACCGTCCCTTCCCTTTCTCCCCTCACCTTCCCTTCCCTTTCTACCCTCCCCTCCCTTCACCTTCCTTTTCTTCCCTCCCCTCACCTTCCCTTCCCTTTCTCCCCTCCCTTCAACTTCCCTTTCTCCCTCCCCTCACCTTCCCTTTTCTCCCCTCCCCTCACCTACCCTCCCCTATCTCCCCTCCACCTCACCTTCTCTTCCCTTTCTCCCTCCCTTCCCTTCACCCCTCCCTTCACCTTCCTTTCCTCCCTTCCCTCACCTTCCCTTCCCTATTTCCCCTCACCTCACCTTCCCTTCCTTTCTCCCCTCCCTTCAACTTCCCTTCTTCCACTCCCCTCTCTTCACCTTCCCTTTCTCCCCTCCCTCACATTCCTTCCCTTTCTCCCCTCACCTTCCCTCCCCTTTCTCCCCTTCCCTCACCTCCCTTCCCTTTCTCCCCTCCCCTCACCTTCCCTCCCTTTCTCCCCTCACATTTCCTTCCCTTTCTCCCTCCCTTCACCTTCATTTCCCTTTCTCCCTTCCCCTCACCTTCCCTTCCCTTTCCCCCCTCCCTTCACCTTCCCTTTCCCCTCCCTTCCCTTTCTCCCCTCCCTTCACCTTCCCTTTTTCCCTCCCCTCACCTTCCCTTCCCTTTCTCCCAGCCCTCACCTTCCCTTCCCTTTCTCCCCTCCCTTCACCTTCTCTTCCTTTCTCCCCTCCCTTCACCTTCCTTTCTCTCCTCCCCTCACCTTCCTTCCCTTTCTCCCGTCACCTCACCTTCCCTTCCCCCTTCTCCCCTCACCTTCCCTTTCTACCCTCCCCTCCTTCCCTTTCTCCCCTCCCTTCACCTTCCCTTTCTTCCCTCCCCTCACCTTCCCTTCCCTTTCTCCCGTCACCTTCCCTTCCCTTTCTCCCCTCCCTTCAACTTCCCTTTCTCCGCTCCCCTCACCTTCCCTTTCTCCCCTCCCCTCACCTACCCTTCCCTATCTCCCCTCACCTTCTCTTCCTTTCTCCCCTCTCTTCCCTTTCTCCCCTCCCCTCATCTTCCCTTCCCTATCTCCCCTCACCTCACCTTCCCTTCCCTTTCTCCCCTCCCTTCACTTCCCTTTCTCCGCTCCCCTCCCTTCACCTTCTCTTCCCTTTCTCCCCTCCCTTCCCTTTCTCCCCTCCCTTCACCTTCCCTTTCTCTCCTCCCCTCACCTTCCCTTCCCTTTCTCCCGTCACCTCACCTTCCTTTCTCCCCTCACCTTCCCTTCCCTTTCTACCCTCCCCTCCCTTCCTTTCTCCCCTCCCCTCCCTTCCCTTTCTCCCCTCCCTTCACCTTCCCTTTCTTCCCTCCCCTCACCTTCCCTTCCCTTTCTCCCGTCACCTTCCCTTCCCTTTCTCCCCTCCCTTCAACTTCCCTTTCTCCGCTCCCCTCACCTTCCCTTTCTCCCCTCCCCTCACCTTCTCTTCCCTTTCTCCCCTCCCTTCCATTTCTCCCCTCCCCTCACCTTCCCTTCCCTATCTCCCCTCACCTCACCTTCCTTCCTATCTCCCCTCACCTCACCTTCCCTTCCCTTTCTCCCCTCCCCTCACCTTCCCTTTCTCCCTTCCCCTCACATTCCCTTCCCTTTCTCCCCTCCCCTCACATTCCCTTCCCTTTCTCCCCTTCCCTCACCTTCCCTCCCCGTTCTCCCCTTCCCTCACCTTCCCTTCCCTTTCTCCCTCCCCTCACCTTCCCTTCCCTTTCTCCCTCACATTTCCTTCCCTTTCTCCCCTCCCTTCACCTTCCCTTCCCTTTCTCCCCTCCCCTCACCTTCCCTTTCTCCCCTCCCCTCACCTTCCCTTCCCTTTCTCCCCTCTCTTCACCTTCCCTTCCCTTTCCCCCCTCCCTTCACCTCCCTTTCTCCCCTCACCTTTCCTTTCCTTCCTTTTTCCCCTTCCTTTTCCTTCCCTCACTTTCTCCCCTTCCCTTCCTTTATTTACTCAGATACATTTTATTGAAAGAATTTTGTACATACAGTTTTTCTTATTTGAACATTTTACGCTAACACTTTCCAGCCGTAGTACGAAAGGAGCCAAAGGGGAAAGCAAAAAGGAATAATAAAACCATAAAAAAACAAAATTCAATAGAAAATGTCTCCAGGCAGTATAACTATTACGGTAAGCAACTATGCGAATGTATAAGGAGATCAGCTTCCCTTCCCTTCCCTTCCCTCCCATGCCCTGCCCTCCCCTTCCTTTCCATTCCTTTCCATTTCTTACCCCTTCTCTTCTCTTCCCTCCTGTTCTCTCCCCATCCATTTCCTTTCCCTTCCTTTCCCTTTTCAACTGTTCCTTTCCCTTCTCTTCCACTTCCCTCCTTTCCTTTATTTTTCCTTTCCTTTCCATTTCTTTAATTTCCTTTCCTCCTACCCTTTCCTCCTTTTCCTTCCTTTCCTTTCACTTCCCTACCTTTCCTTTCTTTTTCCTTCCTTTCCCTTCCCTTTCCTTCTTTTCTTTTCCCTTCTCTTCCCCTTCCTTACCTACCTTTGCCTACTCTTTTCTTTTGTTTCTCTTTCCTTCCCTTTTTTTCCCTTTCCTTTCCATCCCTTCATCTCATTTCACTTACTTTCCCTTCTCTTCTCATTCTTCCATTCCTTTCTGTTCCCTCCCCTTCCTTTCCCTTCTGTTCTTTCCCCATCCAATTTCCTTTCCCTTTTCATCCCTTCCTTTCCCTTCTCGTCCCTTTTCCTTCCTTTTTCCATTCCGTTTAATTTCTTTCATTTCCTTTCCTCCTATCCTTTTCTCCTCTCATTTCCTTTCTGTTCTTTTCTTTTCCCTTTCCTTCTCTTCCCCTTTATTTCCTTCCTTTCATTTCCTTTACCTTCCCTTCTCTTCCCCTTCCTTTCCGTCCTTTGCCTACCCTTTCCTTCATTTCTCTTTCCTTCTCTTTCTTTCCCTTTCTTTTCCATCCCTTCCTTTCATTTCACTTCCTTTCCCTTCTCTTCTCATTCTCCCATTCCTTTGTGTTCCCTCCCCTTCTTTTCCCTTCTGTTCTTTCCCCATTCAATTTCCTTTCCCTCTTCATCCCTTCCTTTCCTTTCTCTTCTCTTTCCCTTTCTTTCTTTTCCCTTCCTTTGCTTTCTATTCTCTTTCCTTTCCTTTCTTTTCCCTTCCTTTCCTTTCCTTTTCCTTTCCTTTCCATTCCTTTCATTTCCTTTCCTCCTATCCTTTTCTGTTCTCCTTGCCTTTCTTTTCTTTTCCCTTCCTTTCCCCTCCCTTCCCTTCCTTTCATTTCTTTTTCCTTCCCTTCTCTTGCCCTCCCTTTCCTTCTTTTGCCTACCCTTTCCTTCATTTATCTTCCCTCCCCTTTCTTTCCCTTTCCTTTCCATCCCTTCCTCTCATTTCACTTCCTTTCAGTTTGGGTATAAAGGAATAGCAGAGCCGTGTTTGGGGTTGTGTAGGACAGTGTGGGAGGTATCAGAACAGACATGAAAAGGTGACCATCTGGGAAGGGACACAATGGGCATTTGCCATCATCTCCCCAGGACAGGAGAAGTGTTGGGGTTCAGGTGTGGAAGGGTTATTTGATGGGGATGCAAGGGAGGGGAAGGGGGAATTCTTGGGGTTTGGGAAAGAGAAAGGTGAAGTGTTGGGGTTTGGGGAGGGGAAGGGATGAGTGTTGGGGTCTGGGAGTGTAAGGGTGAAGCATCAGGGTTTGGGGAGGTAAAGTGACGAGTGTTGAGGATTGGGAAGGGAAGGGTGAAGTATTGGGGTTTGGGAAGGTGAATGGATAAGTGTTGGGGTCTGAGAGGGGAAGGTTGACTTATTGGGGGTTGGGAAGGTAAGGGGACGAGTGTTGGGGTCAGGGAGTGGAAGGGTAAGGTATTGGAGTTTAGGAAGGTAAAGAGGCAAGTGTTGGGTTCTGGGAGGGGAAGGGTGAATTATTGAGGTTTGGGAGGTAAAGTGATGAGTGTCGGGGTCTGGCAGGGGAAGGGTGAAGTTTTGGGGTTTGGTGAGGTAAAGGGATGAGTGTTGGGGTCTGGGAGGGGAAGGATGAAATATTGGGGTTTAGGGAGGTAAAGGGGTGTTGGGGTGTAAGAGTGGAAGGGTGAAGTATTGGGGTTTGGGGAGGAGAAGGGTAAAATATTGGAGTTTTGGGCAGATAAAAGGACAGTTGTTAGGGTCTGGGAGGGGGAGGGTAAAGTATTGGGTGTTGGGGAGGTAAAGGGGGGAGTGTCAGGCTCTGGGAGGTGAAGGGTGAAGTTTTGGGGCTTGGTGAGGTAAAGGGATGAGTGTTGGGGTCTGCAACAGGAAGGATGAAGTATTGGGGTTTAGGGAGGTAAAAGGGTGTAAGGGTGAAGTATTGGGGTTTGGGGAGGTAAAGTGACGAGTGTTGAGGTTTTGGAAGGGAAGGGTGAAGTATTGGGTTTAGGAAGGTGAATGGACAAGTGTTGGGGTCTGAGAGGGGAAGGTTGAATTATTGGGGTTTGGGAAGGTAAGGGGACGAGTGTTGGGGTCAGGGAGTGGAAGGGTAAGGTATTGGAGTTTGGGAAGGTAAAGAGGCAAGTGTTGGGGTCTGGGAGGGGAAGGGTGAATTATTGAGGTTTGGGAGGTAAAGTGATGAGTGTTGGGGTCTGAGAGGGGAAGGGTGAAGTTTTGGGGTTTGGGGAGGTAAAGGGATGAGTGTTGGGGTCTGGGAGGGGAAGGATGAAGTATTGGGGTTTAGGGAGGTAAAGGGGTGTTGGGGTGTAAGAGTAGAAGGGTGAAGTATTGGGGTTTGGGGAGGAGAAGGGTAAAATATTGGAGTTTTGGGCAGATAAAAGGACAGTTGTTAGGGTCTGGGAGGGGGAGGGTAAAGTATTGGGTGTTGGGGAGGTAAAGGGGGTAGTGTCGGGCTCTGGGAGGTGAAGGGTGAAGTATTGGGGTTTGGTGAGGTAAAGGGATGAGTGTTTGGGTCTGGGAAGGGGAGGCAGAAATATTGAGGTTTGGGGAGGTAAAGGGGGGGGGGGGGAGTGTCAGAGTCTGGGAGGGGAAGGGTGAAGTTTTGGGGCTTGGTGAGGTAAAGGGATGAGTGTTGGGGTCTGCAACAGGAATGATGAAGTATTGGGGTTTAGGGAGGTAAAAGGGAGTTGGGGGGCTAAGGGTGGAAGAGTGAAGTATTGGGGTTTGGGGAGGAGAAGGGTAAAATATTGGGGTTTGGGGAGATAAAAGGACGGGTGTTGGGGCCTGGGAAGGGAAGGGTGAAGTATTGGGGTCTGGGAGGGTGAAGTGTTGGGGTCTGGGAGGGGGAGGGTGAAGTAATGAGATTTGGGAGGGGGAGGGTGAAGTAATGAGATTTGGGAGGGGGAGGGTGAAGTATTGGGATTTGAGGAGGTAAAGGGGGGAGTGTCGGGTCTGAGAGGGGGAGGGGGAAGTATTGGGGTTTGGGAGGTAAAGAGGGGAGTGTCGGGGTCTGGGAGGGGACACGCCCCTAGTATAAATGGACCCCTAGATCCCAGAGGGCCCTGGTGCAGCTGCACGGTTTGGTCAAATGGTCTGTCCAACCCTCAGAAATCATTTGGTGAAAAGAAAATATAGAGAGATGGCCTATTTCTAGGTGAAGCTCTGATTGGTTGGCATGAACAGCACGTTCCCTCAGTTCCTATCCATGGGCCCCTGTACAGTATACGGGGCTGATACCAACACCACATGGCCAGGAAGGGGGACATTTCAGGGACACGGGGACATTCCCTGTACATTGCAGTCTGGCTGGCAGATGTCTCTGCTGACAATTCTCGGTCACATCTGCATCTTCTACAATATAACAGGAGGGAGCTCCATTCACTGTCTATAATATGGAATTCCCTCTGTATGGTGTAATCATGGGGGACGATTGTCAGGAGACTCACTGCCTATAGAGGGCTTGACTCCGGGGGGCGCTATACAAATGCCCCTCCCCCCCACACTTTTCACATATTTATTTGTATCCTTTATCATTTTCCTTCCACTTCAAAATTATGTGACACTTTGTGTTGGTTTATCACATAAAATCCCAATAAAATACATTTATGTTTTTGGATGTAACATGACAAAATGTGGGGAATATCAAGGGGTATGAATACTTTTTCAAGGCACTGTATGGTACTATTGTCAGGCCACCTACTGCCTATAGAGAGCGTCCCCTATGGCCGTACTATATATAAGATGGTTTGTTCCAACCATTTTATATATAGTACGGCCATAGGGGACGGCGGTCAGGACACCATCGCCTGTACTGAGCTTGAAAAAAAAAAAGTCTTATAAGAAAGAAATGTGAGCTGGATGGAGAGCCGGGACAGGAAGGAAATCTGGAATTAATCGATCGCAGAGAGTAGGAGCAAAGCGTCCTGCCAACTACCGCCGAACACCGCCAGCCAAGAAACTCGCAGCTGAGACAGAAATACGGATACTGTCTCCAACTTATACAGGAACATCTGCAGAAAGAGAACCTGTCACCACCTCCTCCACTGACAATTTCTTACTTCTTTACTATTCACTATACAATGACATCACTGAGAATGCCGCCTATCCAATCACTAGAGAGCGATGACATCACTGAGAATGCCGCCTATCCAATCACTAGAGAGCGGTGACATCACTGAGAATGCCACCTATCCAATCACTAGAGAGCGATGACATCACTGAGAATGCCGCCTATCCAATCACTAGAGAGCGATGACATCACTGAGAATGCCGCCTATCCAATCACTAGAGAGCGATGACATCACTGAGAATGCCGCCTATCCAATCACTAGAGAGCGATGACATCACTGAGAATGCCGCCTATCCAATCACTAGAGAGCGATGACATCACTGAGAATGCAGCCTATCCAATCACTAGAGAGCAGTGACATCACTGAGAATGCAGCCTATCCAATCACTAGAGATCGATGACATCACTGTGAATGCAGCCTATTCAATCACTAGAGAGCAGTGACATCACTGAGAATGCAGCCTATCCAATCACTAGAGATCGATGACATCACTGTGAATGCAGCCTATCCAATCACTAGAGAGCGGTGAAATCACTGAGAATGCCGCCTATCCATTCACTAGAGAGCGGTGACATCACTGAGAATGCAGCCTATACAATCACTAGAGAGCGGTGACATCACTGAGAATGCAGCCTATCCAATCACTAGAGAGCGATGACATCACTGAGAATGCAGCCTATCCATTCACTAGAGAGCGATGACATCACTGAGAATGCAGACTATCCAATCATTTTAGAGAGCGGTGACATCACTGAGAATGCAGCCTATCTATTCACCAGAGAGCGATGACATCACTGAGAATGCAGCCTATCCAATCACTAGAGAGCGGTGACATCACTGAGAATGCAGCCTATCCAATCACTAGAGAGCGATGACATCACTGAGAATGCAGCCTATTCAATCACTAGAGAGCGATGACATCAATGAGAATGCAGCCTATCCATTCACTAGAAAGCGGTGACATCACTGAGAATGCAGCCTATCCATTCACTAGAAAGCGGTGACATCACTGAGAATGCAGCCTATCCATTCACTAGAAAGTGGTGACATCACTGAGAATGCAGCCTATCCATTCTGAAGAGAGCGGTGACATCACTGAGAATGCAGCCTATCCATTCACTAGAGAGCGGTGACATCACTGAGAATGCAGCCTATCCAATTACTAGAGAGCGGTGACATCACTGAGAATGCAGCCTATCCGATCACTAGAGAGCGATGACATCACTGAGAATGCAGCCTATTTATTCACTAGAGAACGGTGACATCACTGAGAATGCAGTCTATCCAATCACTAGAGAGCGATGACATCACTGAGAATGCAGCCTATCCATTCACTAGAGAGCTGTGACATCACTGAGAATGGAGCCTATCCATTCACTAGAGAGTGGTGACATCACTGAGAATGGAGCCTATCCAATCGCTAGAGAGCGGTGACATCACTGAGAATGCAGCCTATCCATTCACTAGAGAGTGGTGACATCACTGAGAATGCAGCCTATCCAATCACTAGAGAGTGATGACATCACTGAAAATGCAGCCTATCCAATCACTAGAGAGCGGTGACATCACTGAGAATGCAGCCTATCCAATCACTAGAGAGCGATGACATCACTGAGAATGCAGCCTATCCAATCACTAGAGAGCGATGACATCACTGAGAATGCAGTCTATCCAATCACTAGAGAGCGGTGACATCAATGAGATTGCAGCCTATCCATTCACTAGAGAGCGGTGACATCACTGAGAATGCAGCCTATCCATTCACTAGAGAGCGGTGACATCACTGAGAATGCAGCCTATCCATTCACTAGAGAGCGGTGACATCACTGAGAATGCAGCCTATCCATTCTGAAGAGAGTGATGACATCACTGAGAATGCAGCCTATCTATTCACTAGAGAGCGGTGACATCACTGAGAATGCAGCCTATCCATTCACTAGAGAGTGGTGACATCACTGAGAATGCAGCCTATTTATTCACTAGAGAACGGTGACATCACTGAGAATGCAGTCTATCCAATCACTAGAGAGTGATGACATCACTGAGAATGCAGCCTATCCATTCACTAGAGAGCGGTGACATCACTGAGAATGCAGCCTATCCATTCACTAGAGAGCGGTGACATCACTGAGAATGCAGCCTATCCATTCACTAGAGAGCGGTGACATCACTGAGAATGCAGCCTATCCATTCTGAAGAGAGTGATGACATCACTGAGAATGCAGCCTATCTATTCACTAGAGAGCGGTGACATCACTGAGAATGCAGCCTATCCATTCACTAGAGAGTGGTGACATCACTGAGAATGCAGCCTATCCAATTACTAGAGAGAGGTGACATCACTGAGAATGCAGCCTATTCAATCACTAGAGAGCGGTGACATCACTGAGAATGCAGCCTATCCATTCACTAGAGAGCGATGACATGACTGAGAATGCAGCCTATCCAATCACTAGAGAGTGATGACATCACTGAGAATGCAGCCTATCCATTCACTAGAGAGCGGTGACATCACTGAGAATGCAGCCTATCCAATCACTAGAGAGTGATGACATCACTGAGAATGCAGCCTATCCATTCACTAGAGAGCGGTGACATCACTGAGAATGCAGCCTATCCAATCACTAGAGAGCGGTGACATGACTGAGAATGCAGCCTATCCAATCACTAGAGAGCGATGACATGACTGAGAATGGAGCCTATCCAATCACTAGAGAACGGTGACATCACTTTGAATGCAGCCTATCCATTCACTAGAGAGCGATGACATGACTGAGAATGGAGCCTATCCAATCACTAGAGAACGGTGACATCACTGAGAATGCAGCCTATCCATTCACTAGAGAGCGGTGACATCACTGAGAATGCAGCCTATCCAATTACTAGAGAGCGGTGACATCACTGAGAATGGAGCCTATCCAATCACTAGAGAGTGATGACATCACTGAGAATGCAGCCTATCCATTCACTAGAGAGCGATGACATCACTGAGAATGCAGCCTATCCAATCACTAGAGAGCGATGACATCACTTTGAATGCAGCCTATCCATTCACTAGAGAGCGATGACATGACTGAGAATGGAGCCTATCCAATCACTAGAGAACGGTGACATCACTGAGAATGCAGCCTATCCATTCACTAGAGAGCGATGACATCACTGAGAATGCAGCCTATCCAATCACTAGAGAGCGATGACATCACTGAGAATGCAGCCTATCCAATCTGTAGAGAGCGGTGACATCACGGAGAATGCAGCCTATCCAATCTCTAGAGAGCGGTGACATCACTGAGAATGGAGCCTATCCAATCACTAGAGAGTGATGACATCACTGAGAATGCAGCCTATCCATTCACTAGAGAGCGATGACATCACTGAGAATGCAGCCTATCCAATCACTAGAGAGCGATGACATCACTTTGAATGCAGCCTATCCATTCACTAGAGAGCGATGACATGACTGAGAATGGAGCCTATCCAATCACTAGAGAACGGTGACATCACTGAGAATGCAGCCTATCCATTCACTAGAGAGCGGTGACATCACTGAGAATGCAGCCTATCCAATTACTAGAGAGCGGTGACATCACTGAGAATGGAGCCTATCCAATCACTAGAGAGTGATGACATCACTGAGAATGCAGCCTATCCATTCACTAGAAAGCGATGACATCACTGAGAATGCAGCCTATCCAATCACTAGAGAGCGGGGACATCACTGAGAATGCAGCCTATCCAATCACTAGAGAGCGGTGACATCACTGAGAATGCAGCCTATCCATTCACTAGAGAGCGGGGACATCACTGAGAATGCAGCCTATCCAATCACTAGAGAGCGATGACATCACTGAGAATGCAGCCTATCCAATCACTAGAGAACGGTGACATCACTGAGAATGCAGCCTATCCAATCACTAGAGAGCGATGACATCACTGAGAATGCAGCCTATCCAATCACTAGAGAGCGGTGACATCACTGAGAATGGAGCCTATCCAATCACTAGAGAGCGGGGACATCACTGAGAATGCAGCCTATCCAATCACTAGAGAGCGGGGACATCACTGAGAATGCAGCCTATCCAATCACTAGAGAGCGGTGACATCACTGAGAATGCAGCCTATCCATTTACTAGAGAGCGATGACATCACTGAGAATGGAGCCTATCCAATCACTAGAGACAGTGGCGTAACTAGAAACCTCAGGGCCCCGGTGCAAGAAATCAGGAAGGGCCCCCCAAAAAAAGCATGATTTTGACCAGTGCGGCCAGTGTCCCCAGTGCGGCCAGTGTCCCCAGTGCGGCCTATGTCCCCAGTGCGGCCTATGTCCCCAGTGAGGCCTATGTCCCCAGTGCAGCCGGTCTCACCAATGCAGCCGGTCTGACCACTGCAAGCTGTGTCCCCAGTGCGGCCAGTGTCCCCAGTGCGGCCAGTGTCCCCAGTGCGGCCAGTGTCCCCAGTGCAAGCTGTGTCCCCAGTGCAAGCTGTGTCCCCAGTGCAAGCTGTGACCCCAGTGCAAACTGTGACCCCAGTGAGGCCTGTGTCCCCAGTGCAGCCGGTCTCACCACTGCAAGCTGTGTCCCCAGTGCGGCCGGTGTCCCCAGTGAGGCCGGTGTCACCAATTCAAGCTGTGTCCCCAATGCAGCCTGTTTCCCCAGTGCAGCCTGTGTCACCAATTCAAGCTGTGTCCCCAGTTCAGCCTGTGTCCCCAATGCAGTGGTGGTACTGGAGGGGGGTGGTGGCACAGTCTGGAGGGGGGGTGGTGGTAGCGGCACTGGAGGGGGGGTGGTGGTGGCAC
This sequence comes from Lithobates pipiens, assembly GCF_037356315.1. Lineage (NCBI taxonomy): Eukaryota > Metazoa > Chordata > Amphibia > Anura > Ranidae > Lithobates > Lithobates pipiens. The sequence goes on along the minus strand of NW_027507764.1, from coordinate 592,843,019 downwards.
TAGAGGGGGGGTGGTGGCACAGTCTGGAGGGGTGGTGGAGGCATTAGAGAAGGGGTGGTGGTGGCACTGGAGGGGTGATTGCACAGTCCGGGGGGGTGGCTTAGTCTGGAGGGGTGGTGGTGGCAGTCTGGAGGGGGGTGGTGGGCTGGTGGTACTGGAGGGGGGGTGGTGGTGGCACTGGAGGGTGGGTGGTGGCAGTCTGGAGGGGTGGTGGTGATGGCACAGTCTGGAGGGGTGGTGGTGGTGGCACAGTCTGGAGGGGTGGTGATGGTGGCACAGTCTGGAGGGGTGGTGGTGGTGGCACAGTCTGGAGGGGGGGGTGGCACTGGAGGGGGGGTGGAGGGCTGGTGGCACTGGAGGGCGGGTGGTGGCACTGGAGGGGTGGTGGCACAGTCTGGAGGGGTGGTGGTGGCACTGGAGGGGGGGTGGTGGGCTAGTGGCACTCGAGGGGTGGTGGTGGCACTAGAGGGGGCTGGTGGCACAGTCTGGAGGGGTGGTGAAGGCACTAGAGGGGGGGTGGTGGTGGCACTGGCACAGTCCGGGGGGGTGGTGGCACAGTCTGGAGGGGTGGCGGTGGGCTGGTGGTACTGGAGGGGGGGTGGTGGCACTGGAGAGGGGATGGTGGCATTGGAGGGAGGGGTGGCACTGGAGGGCGGTGGTGGCAGTCTGGAGGGGGGGTGGTGGTGGCAGTCTGGAGGGGGGGTGGTGGTGGCACAGTCTGGAGGGGGGGTGGTGGTGGCACAGTCTGGAGGGGGGGTGGTGGCACTGGAGGGGGGATGGTGGCATTGGAGGGAGGGGTGGCACTGGAGGGCGGGTGGTGGCAGTCTGGAGGGGGGGGTGGTGGTGGCACAGTCTGGAGGGGTGGGGGCACAGTCTGGAGGGGTGGTGGTGGCACTGGAGGGGGGGGGTGGTACGCTAGTGGCACTCGAGGGGTGGTGGTGGCACTAGAGGGGGCTGGTGGCACAGTCTGGAGGGGTGGTGAGGCACTAGAGGGGGGGTGGTGGTGGCACTGGAGGGGTGATGGCACAGTCCGGGGGGTGGTGGCACAGTCTGGAGGGGTGGTGGTGGGCTGGTGGTACTGGAGGGGGGGTGGTGGCACTGGAGGGGGGATGGTGGCATTGGAGGGAGGGGTGGCACTGGAGGGAGGTGGTGGCAGTCTGGAGAGGTGGTGGTGGAACAGTCTGGAGGGGTGGTGGTGGTGGCACAGTCTGGAGGGGTGGTGGTGGTGGCACAGTCTGGAGGGGTGGTGGTGGTGGCACAGTCTGGAGGGGTGGTGGTGGTGGCACAGTCTGGAGGAGTGGTGGTGAGCTGGTGGCACTGGAGGGCGGGTGGTGGCATTGGAGGGGTGGTGGCACTGGAGGGGGGTGGTGGGCTAGTAGCACTCGAGGGATGGTGGTGGCACAGTCTGGAGGGGGGGTGGTGGCACTGGAGGGAGGTGGGGGTAGCGGCACTGGAGGGGGATGGTGGTGGCACTGGAGGGGGGGTGGTGGGGGCACTGGAAGGGGGGGGTGGCACAGTCTGGAGGGGTGGTGGTGGCACAGGAGGGGGGTGGTGGGCTGGTGGCACTATGGTGGCACTGGAGGGGTGGTGGTGGCATTGGAGGGAGGGGTGGCACTGGAGGGGCGGTGGTGGCAGTCTGGAGGGGAAGTGGTGGAACAGTCCGGAGGGGGGTGGTGGAACAGTCTGGAGGGGTGGTGATGGCACTGGAGGACGGGTGGCACAGTCTGGAGGGGTGGTGGTGGCACTGGAGGGGGGGTGGTACGCTAGTGGCACTCGAGGGGTGGTGGTGGCACTAGAGGGGGCTGGTGGCACAGTCTGGAGGGGTGGTGAGGCACTAGAGGGGGGTGGTGGTGGCACTGGAGGGGTGATGGCACAGTCTGGAGGGGTGGTGGCACAGTCTGGAGGGGTGGTGGTGGGCTGGTGGTACTGGAGGGGGGTGGTGGCACTGGAGGGGGGATGGTGGCATTGGAGGGAGGGGTGGCACTGGAGGGAGGTGGTGGCAGTCTGGAGAGGTGGTGGTGGAACAGTCTGGAGGGGTGGTGGTGGTGGCACAGTCTGGAGGGGTGGTGATGGTGGCACAGTCTGGAGGGGTGGTGGTGGTGGCACAGTCTGGAGGAGTGGTGGTGGGCTGGTGGCACTGGAGGGCGGGTGGTGGCATTGGAGGGGTGGTGGCACTGGAGGGGGGTGGTGGGCTAGTAGCACTCGAGGGATGGTGGTGGCACAGTCTGGAGGGGGGGTGGTGGCACTGGAGGGAGGTGGGGGTAGCGGCACTGGAGGGGGATGGTGGTGGCACTGGAGGGGGGGGTGGCACAGTCTGGAGGGGTGGTGGTGGCACAGGAGGGGGGTGGTGGGCTGGTGGCACTATGGTGGCACTGGAGGGGTGGTGGTGGCATTGGAGGGAGGGGTGGCACTGGAGGGGCGGTGGTGGCAGTCTGGAGGGGAAGTGGTGGAACAGTCCGGAGGGGGGTGGTGGAACAGTCTGGAGGGGTGGTGATGGCACTGGAGGACGGGTGGCACAGTCTGGAGGGGTGGTGGTGGCACTGGAGGGGGTGGTGGGGTGGTGGCACTGGAGAGGGGGTGGTGGGCTGGTGGCACTGGAGAGGGGGTGGTGGCACTGGAGGGAGGTGGTGGCACAGTCTGGAGGGGGATGGGGTGGAACAGTCTGGAGGGGGATGGGGTGGAACAGTCTGGAGGGGGATGGGGTGGAACAGTCTGGAGGGGGATGGGGTGGAACAGTCTGGAGGGGGATGGGGTGGAACAGTCTGGGGGGGGATGGGGTGGAACAGTCTGGGGGGGGATGGGGTGGAACAGTCTGGAGGGGGATGGGGTGGAACAGTCTGGAGGGGGATGGGGTGGAACAGTCTGGGGGGGATGGGGTGGAACAGTCTGGGGGGGATGGGGTGGAACAGTCTGGGGGGGTGGGGTGGAACAGCCTGGGGGGATGGGGTGGAACAGTCTGGGGGGGGGGGGGGGGGTGGAACAGCCTGGAGGGGGATGGGGTGGAACAGTCTGGAGGGGGATGGGGTGGAACAGTCTGGAGGGGGGTGGTGGTGGCACTGGAGGGGGGGGTGGTGGGCTGCTGGCACTGGAGGGCAGGGGGTGGCACAGTCTAGAGGGGTGGTGGTGGCACTGGAGGGGCGATGGTGGGCTGGTGGCACTGGAGGGCAGGTGGTGGCACTGGAGGGGGGTGGCGGGCTGGCACAATCTGGAGGGGGGATGGCGACTTACCGCCAATCAATCGATGATGATCGATTCCCCCTCCTTAGAATCCTGCAGACTGCAGAATGACGCAAAGTTCCTCCACGAAGCATGCCTCCGCTCCTCCAGGAAAGCCTTGCTTCAGAGAGCTCCTCCCCCGCCTTCACTGAATTGGCTGTTTTTTTTTGTGTCCGCCCCGCCTCCCTTACAGTCGCTCTGGATAGGCGGGGGCGGAGCCAACCGAGCACTTCTCTCACGCTGGTGAAGGAAGCCCCCCCCTCACCACGGCATGACAAGCGACAATGAATAACACCACACAAGCACACCCCCGGCCGGACAGTCAGGTGGGCCCCTCGGGCGGCGGGCGGGCTGCCAGTGGGCCCCCTGAAGTGGCAGAGAATTACAGGGTCCAGTCACACTTGCGACTGTTGCGACCCTGATAATTCCGCCACTGACTAGAGAGCGGTGACATCACTGGGAATGCAGCCTATCCAATCACTAGAGAGCAGTGACATCACTGAGAATGCAGCCTATCCATTCACTAGAGAGCGATGACATCACTGAGAATGGAGCCTATCCATTCACCAGAGAGTGATGACATCACTGAGAATGGAGCCTATCCTATCACTAGAGAGTGATGACATCACTGAGAATGCAGCCTATCCAATCACTAGAGAGCGGTGACATCACTGAGAATGGAGCCTATCCAATCCCTAGAGAGCGGTGACATCACGGAGAATGCAGCCTATCCAATCACTAGAGAGCGGTGACATCACGGAGAATGCAGCCTATCCAATCACTAGAGAGCGGTGACATCACGGAGAATGCAGCCTATCCAATCACTAGAGAGCGGTGACATCACTGAGAATGGAGCCTATCCAATCACTAGAGAGCGATGACATCACTGAGAATGCAGCCTATCCAATCACTAGAGAGCGGTGACATCACGGAGAATGCAGCCTATCCAATCACTAGAGAGCGGTGACATCACTGAGAATGCAGCCTATCCAATCACTAGAGAGCGGTATTTGTGCATTCTATTAATCGCACAGCGCGCGTTCACTTTGTATTTTCTCTTCGGACTGAGCAGACATGTAAATCCGCCATCATCAGCCGAGGACGAGGCTCTGCCAGGATCGCATCCCAACTGCAAATTCTTTCCACGTGAAGTGGATGGTTTTAAGTGAAAGGGGAGAATTTCCTAAACGTAAGAGAAGTGTGGGGGAGGAGGAATGTCAGCGCACATTGCAGCCCGCGTCCTATCAGTGTAAAGAGGACCGTTCATTTCCTCGCTCCCACAACGTGTCCCGGAACGAGCCAAGAGAATATTATTTATTGGAGAAACGATCGTCATTGTGAAGTCATTGAGCGCACATTGACGCCAGGGAAGGATTCCAGGGATCGCTCTATGGGGTCCCGCTCTGCGTCCTCCTGTGCGATGTCCCCGATATCTATTTCCTCTACAGAACAGGAAATGAGGGGAATTCCTCCAATGCTACTCACATCTCTAAATGTTGCATCGTTTCGGCTTTACATTCACTGCCATTAAAATACAACTTTTAAATGAAGCCGAATAAAGAAGATAATGTTAGCAAAGTTTTTTTCTGGGTTCCGGGCACTGGGCCCCAGTTCCCAGCCTCCCATCCAGCTCTCAGTGAGGGAATTCAATGTGATCTGATGGGGGACCTCTAATGATGGGGACACTGATGGAGGGCCTCTAATGATGGGGACATTGATGGATGACCTCTAATGATGGGGACACTGATGGGGGACCTCTAATGATGGGGACACTGATGGGGGACCTCTAATGATGTGGAAACTGATGGGGGACCTCTAATGATGGGGACACTGATGGGGGACCTCTAATGATGGGGACACTGACGGAGGACCTCTAATGATGGGGACACTGATGGGGGACCTCTAATGATGGGGACACTGATGGGGGACCTCTAATGATGGGGACACTGATGGAGGACCTCTAATGATGGGGACACTGATGGGGGATCTCTAATGATGGGGACACTGATGGAGGACCTCTAATGATGGGGACACTGATGGAGGGCCTCTAATGATTGGGAAAACTGATGGAGGATCTCTAATGATGGGGACACAGATCGAGGGCCTCTAATTATTGGGACACTGATGGGGGGCCTCTAATGATGGGGACACTGATGGGGGCCTCTAATGATGGCGACATTGAATGGGGCCTTTAAGGAGGGGGACAATGATGGAGGACTTCTAATGACGGGGACAATGATGGAGGGACCTCTAATGAGGGGGGCCGCTAATGACGGACCTCTGATGATGGGGACACTGATGGGGGGGACCTCTTATAATGGGCACATTGATGGGGGACCTTAAATAAGGGAGTCACTAATGAGGAAGCTCTAGTGATGGGGAAACTGATGGAGGGACCTCTAATGAGGGGGACACTAATGGGGAATCTCTAATAAGGGGGACACTGATGGGAGACCTCTAATGAGGAGGGCATTGGTGGGGGACCTCTAAGGAGAGGGACACTAATGGGAGACACTGATGGAGAACATTGATGAGGGACCTCTAATGAGGGCAACACTGATAGGGGACCTCTAATTATGGGGACATTGATGGGGGCCTCTAATGAGGGGGACACTGATGGGGGACCTCTAAAGAGGGGGACACTGATGGGGAATCTCTAATGAGGGGGACACTGATGGGGGACCTCTAATGAGGGGGACATTGATGGGGGACCTCTAATAAGAGGGACACTGATGGGGGGACCTTAATTATGGGGAAACAGATGGAGGGATCTCTAATGAGGGGGACACTAATGGGGGATTTCTAACGAGGGGGAAATTGATGGGGGACTTCTAAAGAGGGGGACACTGATGGGGGGACCTTAATTATGGGGAAACAGATGGAGGGATCTCTGATGAGGGGGACACTAATGGGGGATTTCTAACGAGGGGGACACTGATGGGGGACCTCTAATGAGGGGGACATTGATGGGGGACCTCTAATGAGAGGGACACTGATGGGGGACCTTAATTATGGGGACACAGATGGAGGGATCTCTAATGAGAGGACACTGATGGGGGACATCTAACGAGGGGAACATTGATGGGGGCTCTAATGGGGGGGGGGACACTGATAAGGGATCTCTAATGATGGGCACCTATAATTATGGGGACATTGATAGGGGGAACTCTAATGAGGAGGGCACTGATGGAGGACATCTAATGATGAGGACACTTAAGGGGGACCTCTAATGATAGGGACACTGATGGGGACCTCTAATCATGGGGACATTAATGGGGGACCTCTAATGATGGGGACACTGATGGGGTAGCTCTAACGAGGGAGGCATTGATGGGGGGCATCTAATGAGGGGGACACTGATAGGGGACCTCTGATGATAGGGAAACTAATAGGGGACCTCTAATGATAGGGACACTGATGAGGGACCACCAGTGATGGGGACACTGATAATGTATTCAGCCACACCTGGCAGTCGGAGGTCACCACGTAGATCCCTAACCTCGCCATTATCATAACATTTCTGAGCAATCATTCCCATCCAGGTACATTGTTACCATTCCCAGTAGGGATGAGATGTTAGGCTGGGATGTGATGTGGAGGGTCTCAGACACAATACAATGAGCCGGATAAGGGGACAGCTGGCTGGGGGTCTTTACGTTCAGTCGGAGGTCACCACATGGACCCCTAACCTCACTGTTATCATAAATATCCTAAGCAATTATCCCCATCCAGTTACATTGTTACCATTCCCAGTAGTGATGAGATCTCGGGCTGGGATGTGATGTGGAGTAGTGATGGACGAACTTCCGACGGGACGTTTCGCGAAAGCGAAATGCGAACGGACCCAAACGTTCGCGAAACCGAACGTTCGCCGCGGGCCCCATTGACTTCAATGGGAGGCGAACTTTGCAAACCTTCATGTCGAATTTGCGGCCACGTGGTAATTATTAGGGGGTAAAACGTAGTCCCACCATCTGGACAATGACATAATACATGTATGAGGTGAATTTGGGATCGATAACTACAAGCATTTTTATTTTATTTGGGAAATTGTTCTAACAATTCAGGACTATGGAGCTAATGAAGGCAATGGAGGAGAGGGAAGGTCAGGGACCAGGGTAGGCAAAGAAGAGGGTGCAGGAGATGATCACCAGCAGCGTGACATACCGGAATGACACATGCACCGTGATAGAGGCATCTGACAGCAGCACCGTGACATACAGCGCTGACAGCAGCACCGTGACATACAGCGCTGACAGCAGCACCGTGACATACAGCGCTGACAGCAGCACCGTGACATACAGCGCTGACAGCAGCACCGTGACATACAGCGCTGACAGCAGCACCGTGACATACAGCGCTGACAGCAGCACCGTGACATACAGCGCTGACAGCAGCACCGTGACATACAGCGCTGACAGCAGCACCGTGACATACAGCGCTGACAGCAGCACCGTGACATACAGCGCTGACAGCAGCACCGTGACATACAGCGCTGACAGCAGCACCGTGACATACAGCACTGACAGCAGCACCGTAAGCAGCCCCAGGAGGAAGTCAGCACAGCACAGGGATGGTGTGATCCCCTCATAATAAGAACCCCCAGGAGGAAGTCAGCACAGCACAGGGATAGTGTGATCCCTTCATAATAAGAACCCCCAGGAGGAAGTCAGCACAGCACAGGGATATCATAAGCAGCCCCAGTAGAAATATGACACCGCTCAACCTCTTCAAAGAGGAGGGTAGGGGCATATAGTACGGTGTGCTTTTTTGGGTCAAGGAAGTGAGCCAAATGAATTAAGAAGGTCTGTGTGCTTGATTAAAAAAATAGTTTATAGACATATACATGGTCTACTGGTCACATGTGTTGAATTCCTCCGAGATCCATGCCTCATTCATTTTTAGAAATGTGAGGTAGTTAACACTGTGGTGAGCTAGGCGAGTACGCTTATCGGTCACAATCCCCCCTGCTGCGCTGAACGTCCTTTCGGACAGGACACTGGATGAGGGGCAAGCCAACAGTTCGATTGCAAATTGGGCAAGCTCTGGCCAGAGGTCAAGCCTGCCCACCCAGTAGTCTAGGGGTTCATCACTCCTCAGAGCGTCCACATCGGCCGTTAACCCAATGTAGTCGGACACCTGACGGTCTAGGCGTTCCCTGATGCTGGATCCGGATGACACCTGTCGATGGGTCGGCTGAAAGAATGACCTCATATCCGAAGTCACCAACACATCTTCAAACCGGCCTCTTCTTGCAGGCGCTGTTGGATTGGTACCCGCAAATCCTTCTCTGGGAGTGGGAATTGCTCCTCTGCCAGCGCACGCAAAAGCAGAATGCAGCATTTCTCGAAGCAAGGCCTGGAAGTGCTGCATTCTGCCAGCCCTCTGTGACGGCGGTAACATTTCCGCCATTTTGTGTTTGTACCGGGGGTCTAAGTACGTTGCCACCCAGTACTGGTCCTTGACCCTCATGCTTTTTATACGGGGGTCCCTATTAAAACACTGGAGCATGAAGGCCCCCATTTGCACTAAAGTGGAAGCGGTGTGGTGGCCTGGCTCCTGCTCATCATCCAGGATAATGTCGTCCTCTTCATTCTCCTCTCCCCATCCTCGCACAACAGGGATCCCAGAAAGGTTTAAAGCATGCTCTTCTTGCTCCTGCTCATCCGCCCCGGCACCATCCTCCTCTGACTCCTCATCAGACTCCTGTTGTTGACTTGTCTCAGATAGAGTAGCCCCCCCTGGGAATTCATCCAGCATTGCGACTTCCTCATCTTCCCGCTCCTGCTCCTCCACAGCCTGATCAATGACACGACGCAATGCACGCTCCAGAAAGAAGGCATAAGGTACCATGTCACTGATGGCGCCATGGCTGCGACTGACCAGTTTGGTGATCTCCTCAAATGGCCGCAGAAGTCTGCATGTGTCGCGCATGAGCAGCCACTGGCGCGGTGAAAAAAAACCCAGCTCCCCAGAACCGTTTCTTTCGCAGAGTTCATACAGGTAGACGTTAACTGCACGTTTCTGCTGGAGCAGCCTATCAAGCATATAGAAGGTTGAGTTCCATCGCGTCGGGCAATCGCAAATAAGACGTCTGACCGGCAGATGGTGTCGCCGCTGAATGTCAGCAAGGCGAGCCATGGCCGTGTAAGATCTTCTGAAATGGGCCGAGATTTTCCTTGCCTGCCGCAAGATGTCCTGGACCCCAGGGTATTTGACAAGGAATCGCTGCACGACCAAGTTTAAGACGTGTGCCATGCACGGCACGTGCGTGATTTTGCCCTGTTTCAATGCGCTAAGCAGATTGGCACCGTTGTCACACACCACTTTACCAACTGTCAAATTGAGCGGTGTTAGCCACTCATCTGCCTGTGAACGCAAAGCTGAAAGGAGTGCCGGGCCAGTGTGGCTCTTTGCTTCCAGGCACAACAGACGCAGCACGGCATGGCAACGTCTCACCTGGCATGTGGAATAGGTTCTGGGGAGCTTGGGCGGTGCAGTGGAAGAGACGCTAGCAGCGGAAAAGGAGGAGGCAGCTGAGGAGGAGAGGGAGGAGGATGGAGTAGGAGGAGGAGAAGAAGAGTCAGGCCTGCATGCAATCCGTGGCGGTAAAACCAAATCTACACGGGTGCCACGGGTTACATGCTTGACGGCCGTCAGAAGGTTCACCCAGTGGGCAGTAAAACTGATATACCTTCCCTGCCCGTGTTTGCTAGACCACGTGTCTGTGGTCAGATGTATCTTGGCACCGACACTGTGTGCCAGAGATACATTCACTTGCCGCTGAACATGGCCATATAGCTCTGGGATGCCCTTCTCTGAGAAATACTTCCTTCCTGGGACCTTCCATTGTGGTGTTCCAATGGCCACAAATTTGCGAAAGGCCTCCGAGTCCACCAGTTTATATGGCAGTAGTTGGCGGGCTATGAGTTCTGACAAGCCAGCCGCCAACCGTTGGGCAAGAGGGTTATCCGGCGTCATCATTTTTTTACGCTCAAACATTAGGCCCACGGAAGCCTGCCTTTTTGCAGAAAAATGTGAGCTTGGCGTGATGGAAGGTGGAGTGGAGGACAATTGTGAGGAGAGAGGAGAAGGAGAAGTAGAAGACGAGGCTGGACGGTGAGAGCCTGCAGTGTGGCTTTGTGTGTTCCGTTGCTCCCACTGGGCTCGGTGATGGCTGCTCATGTGCCTTCTTAAGGCGGTCGTCCCTAGGTGAGTATTGGGCTTACCGCGACTAACGCGTTGACTGCAAAGATTGCAGATGGCAACGCTATTGTCAGCAGCGGACACGTTAAAAAAAGCCCACACTGCGGAGCCATGTGCCGGTGTCCTGGGAGCGCCAGATGTGACCGTACATGGTCGATGACTCGCTCCTGATACATTTGCAGTCTGCTTTGTCCCTGCTGTGCAATGTAAGTCATTGCTGCTTCTCCTCCCTATCTGCTGGTCCATATCTCCCTCTGAACTCCCCTCCTCTTCCTCTCTTGTGGGCACCCACGTGACATCACTAGACACGTCATCATCAACGTCACCTTCCCCACCGCTATAAGTAGAGATCTCGGAGTAGGCAGCAACACCGGGGACCAACCTCCTCCTTGGGCTGATCTGGGTACTGGCGTCAGACTGCTGAGTAGCGCTTGTTGCTACCTCCTCTTCCTGATCCAATACCAAGAGTGGCTGCGCATCAGAAATGTCCTCTTGATATGGATCGGAAAATAATTCCAGTGACTCAAGCGGAAGGTATGTGGTGGTGGTGGTGGTGGTCGTGTTGTTGGTGGTAGTGTCTTTGGGGGTGCACATAGCAGAGAGTGAAGAAGAGGGTGCAGATCGAGAGGATGAGGAGGGTGCAGAAGAGTAAGGCTGAGCGAGCCACTCAACCAAGTCTGGTGCATCCTTTAAAGTAATTGAACGCACCTTCTGCAACTTCCCACTTTGGCTCAAGCCTGTTGCTCCTGCCCTACCCCTACCACCCCTGCGGAAGGGCCTGCCTCTTCCTCTGCCTGTCATTTTTTAAATGACCCTGTGACAAAACTCTTAGTCCCTATACCGATGAAGGACTGCTGCAGTATAGGGCAGCGGTCAGCAGTGGTGCACGTCAACCCTATCTATTGTGGACCTATAGCGGTCCTTACAGAACAGCAGACTGTACCGCACTCAAGCCTATGTACCGTAGCACCCTATACCAAGTTACCAGTCCTTATAAGAACTTTTGTGGACCAAGCAGGTTGTGTATTAGTGTTTAGCAGACTGTACGTCAGTCCCTATACCGCTGAAGGACTGCTGCAGTATAGGGCAGCGGTCAGCAGTGGTGCACGTCAACCCTATCTATTGTGGACCGATAGCGGTCCTTACAGAACAGCAGACTGTACCGCACTCAAGCCTATGTACCGTAGCACCCTATACCAAGTTACCAGTCCTTATAAGAACTTTTGTGGAACAAGCAGGTTGTGTGTTAGTGATTAGCAGACTGTACGTCAGTCCCTATACCGCTGAAGGACTGCTGCAGTATAGGTGAGCGGTCAGCAGTGGTGCACGTCAACCCTATCTATTGTGGACCGATAGCGGTCCTTACAGAACAGCAGACTGTACCGCACTCAAGCCTATGTACCGTAGCACCCTATACCAAGTTACCAGTCCTTATAAGAACTTTTGTGGACCAAGCAGGTTGTGTATTAGTGTTTAGCAGACTGTACGTCAGTCCCTATACCGCTGAAGGACTGCTGCAGTATAGGGCAGCGGTCAGCAGTGGTGCACGTCAACCCTATCTATTGTGGACCGATAGCGGTCCTTACAGAACAGCAGACTGTACCGCACTCAAGCCTATGTACCGTAGCACCCTATACCAAGTTACCAGTCCTTATAAGAACTTTTGTGGAACAAGCAGGTTGTGTGTTAGTGATTAGCAGACTGTACGTCAGTCCCTATACCGCTGAAGGACTGCTGCAGTATAGGGCAGCGGTCAGCAGTGGTGCACGTCAACCCTATCTATTGTGGACCGATAGCGGTCCTTACAGAACAGCAGACTGTACCGCACTCAAGCCTATGTACCGTAGCACCCTATACCAAGTTACCAGTCCTTATAAGAACTTTTGTGGAACAAGTGAGTTGTGAATGTTTAGCAGACTGCAGCAGAAGGGCAGCAGTCAAGTATAATATCCTTTCTATATTTGGAAGAAAGAATATTATACATGTACAAGCCTATTACTGTACCACTGATACCAGTCCTGAAAAGAACCTTTGTGGAACTAATAATAACAGCAAGTCTTTAAAATTACCCTCACTGCCTGACAACACTGCTTCCTTCCTGTCCCTATACAAATTGGCAAAAAAAGAGAACGATTAGTGGTTACTGGAACAGCTCTTTTGTGGACCTTGATAGTAACAGCTAATGATGATGATGATGATGATGATGATGAAAGACTAATCTGGCTGTCCCTGTAGCATACACCGTCCTTTCCCTTTCTCTAAACTAACAAAAGACACTCAGGCTGCTGCAAGAATCAGCAGCACAGCAAACCTATCAACACCTAACACCTATACCAGTCCTGAAAAGAACTTTTGTGTACCAAATAGCTAGTGGTTTATCTCTCCCTACTCCACACAGGAACCTGTCCCTATCGTAACAGAAGAAAGAATGTAAAATGGCCACCGGATCGGGTGTATTTATAGGTTAGGGGGAATGTCCAAGTGTCCATGTGCTGTCATGTCTCAATTGGCTGTCCTGTATCACATGATAAACGTGTCACCAAAGGTTAAAGTTCTTGTATACATTAAACACGTAAGTCCGCCGCGGCGAACGACGGAAAAAGGCGTTCGAACGTGCGGACCGCGAATGTCGGAAATTCGCCGCGAAACGACCGCCGGGCGAAACGTTCGTCCATCACTAATGTGGAGGGTCTCAGACACAAGACAATGAGACGGATTTGGGGACAGCTGGCTGAGGGGGGTCACTGCCATCATTCGGAGGTCACAAACAGACATCTGCTATTATTCTGCCCTCCGCCGCCCCCCCGACGCTCATTCACTCATTAATCCCAATTGTTATGGAAATGCCAACAATGGATCCATAGTGTCACATCAGCCGGATTCCAGGACACCAACAGCTGTCATTGGAGCGCGCAGCAATGTCACATCTACACAGCAGCCAATCATAGGTGACGGGCGGACAAAATGGGGGGGGCTCTTTTATCGCCAGCCATTCCATAGGAATATTTGGGGGGGAGGGGGGGGTTTACAGGACATCACTGGGAGGCTGAAGGAGCCGAAACTCGTCTGTATCTCCAATAAGGGTTCCCCGGGGGCCCATTCACACCGCAGGAATGCATTAAGGCGCTTGGCAATCAAATTCAATGAGCTACCGTAACGCATCGCACGTTTAACGCATGAAAAAACAGACATGACCTATTTTTTTTTTTACCACGCAGCCCAGGGCACGTTCGCTGATTGGCTGCTCCCCCACCGCAGATTATGCATTGTGATGCCACGCGGTAAAATATTCGCTTTACCGCACGTTACCACAATGCACAGGTCCTCCCTAATGTATCCACCACCACCAAGGAGTCTCACTTCTCCCGTTGCATTCTCTGTGTTGTGAACTTAGCAAGTCCAGGTTCCCTTGGAGAAACACCAGACAAGGGAGTAACTTGAAGCGCCCACGAAAGGGCAGAGCAAACCATTTTTACGTAACTGCCACCCTAGGCAGCATCGAATAACCGGCTCTCCTTCGACTCCCCACCTGGAGAGCAAGGATAAATATCCAGTACTTTCTAGTATGGAGGAACATGTGACTTACTCTACTTCCCATCACGTGACAGTGCTGGTGCATGCCAACTGGCCATTCTGTCCCATGGGGGGGTGGGGAGAGCCCTCAGCCCTGTGTAAGCTCCAAAACATTTTGGGCTTTCAACCTTTGAACAGGTTGAACAGAGAGCTTCATTCTAACGGTAAGCCGGGTACCCTCAGAAGGTTCAGTACCCAACTCACACCAACCCCACTTTTCACAAAGACTCCAACTGTAGAGAATAACCAGCATGCTGGAAATCTTCTACAACCAATGCTACGTATAGTAAGGGCGACCTCGGGAAAGCTCATCAGTGTCATCTCTGCATTACCATCACCGATCGTTTTATGAACCCAAACCCAAAAACAAGAGGAGTGTAAATCCATGGGATCTTCAGCAAAGACCAGAGAGCTGAACGAGGGTACCAATGAGCTGGGGATCTGCTGAACAAGAGTGCTAATAAGTTAGGGATTGACTGAAACAGGGTACTACTAAACTGGGGATCTGCTGAACAATGGTACTAATAAGTTGGGGATCTGCTGAACAAGGGTATTAATAAGTTGGGGATCTGCTGAATGAGAGTACCAATGATCTGGGGGATCTGCTGAATGAAGGTACTAATAAGTTGGGGATCTGTTAAATGAGGGTATTAATAGGCTAGGGATAACTAAGTTGGGGATCTGCTGAAAGAGTTTACTAATAAGCTGGGGATCTGCTGAATGAGGGTGCTAATATGCTGGGGATCTGCTGAACAAGGGTACTAATAAGTTGGGGATCTCCTGAATGAGAGTACCAATGATCTGGGGGATCTGCTGAATGAAGGTACTAATAAGTTGGGGATCTGTTAAATGAGGGTATTAATAGGCTAGGAATAAATAAGTTGGGGATCTGCTGAACAAGGGTACCAATGAGCTGGGGATCTGCTGAATGAAGGTACTAATAAGCTGGGGATCTGTTGAATGAGGGTACTAATGAGCTGGGGATCTACTGAACAAGGGTACTAATGAGCTGGGGATCTACTGAACAAGGGTACCAATGAGCTGGGGATCTGCTGAACGAGGGTACCAATAAGTTGGGTATCTGGTGAACGAGGGTACTAATGAGCTAGAGATCTACTGAACAAGGGTAATAATGAGCTAGGGATCTACTGAACAAGGGTACCAATGAGTTGGGGATCTGCTGAATGAAGGTACTAATAAGTTGGGTATCTGGTGAACGAGGGTACTAATAAGTTGGGTATCTGGTGAACGAGGGTACTAATAAGTTGGGTATCTGGTGAACGAGGGTACTAATAAGTTGGGTATCTGGTGAACGAGGGTACTAATAAGTTGGGTATCTGCTGAATGAAGGTACTAATAAGTTGGGTATCTGGTGAACGAGGGTACTAATAAGTTGGGTATCTGGTGAACGAGGGTACTAATAAGTTGGGTATCTGGTGAACGAGGGTACTAATGAGCTGGGGATCTGCTGAACATGGGTACTAATGAGCTAGGGATCTGCTGAGTTGGGGTACAACTGAGCTGGGGTTCTAAAGGGCCCATTTAAAACAAATCCAAAACCAACACATGCACGGGGCATTTGCCAAGCTTCAATAAACCTTCAAAAAAGCATCAGAAACACATAAAAAAAAGCACGTTAAAGGGGTAGCCATAGCCAAAGTCAAAGCCTTAGAGGTCTTACCTGCAAAAGGCTCCAATGTTCTCCACAATGTAGCACTGACCCCCATTGTAGCAGTAGGTGGGGTAGATCTCGCACAGCGACTTGCAGGAGTTGTTGCGCCTCAGGTAGCCGTTGCGGCACTCGGTTCCGTTCTCGCCTGTCCCCGACATGGTCTGCGTTTGGTCCTTGTTGACTTCTGGGTGATACTTGGGGTACGTCTCACCGCGAAAGGGGAAGTCCTGGCGGCTGGTTGGTCTCTCATCGATTGTGGCGGTGTGTATCTTGGGAGTGGCCACCTTGGGGAAGTTCCGAACGTCTTTAGCGGCGATGTCGTCATCCTCTGCGTCCTCGAGGTCTTCTTCGTCGTCGTCGTCGTCCTCCATCCCCCCCTCCCCGTATCCATCTGCGTAGAAAGGAGGGGTGGGGTAAAGGTAATCAAAAGGAGAAAAGTCATTGTAATGCGAGTGCTTGTGCCAAGGGCTGAGCTTATCATGGAAGCCCTTGGTGGAGTCACCACCCAGAGGGTAGCCCAAGTGGTCGTCTAAATCAGAGGGGTCCCTATAATCTATGTCTGTAAGGTCAGATGGGGGTTCAGAGGGTTTTGGTGGACTGTTAGGTGGGGCACCAGTAGATAAAGTATCTACTTGACTTTTTTCGGTGGCCACCGTCACGTCGTCTCCCTGCGCTGCGGGCTGCCTCGAATCATTCTCCAATATGGTGAACGCTCCCTGAGATTTCCCTGCCTCAAAACTGACCTCTTTCTGGGACATGTGAAGGTCGTCGTGGCCGGTTTCAGTACCTGAAGGCGATGGAGGCTGCACCGACGTCTCTCGGGGCACTTGCAGGAGATGGTCAATTTCTGCCGAGTCGGGGCTGATGGCTTTTTCCGTCGCTGGGCTCAGCAGCATGGCATTGCTCCAGGCGGTTGAGGTCTGAGAAGGCGTCGAGGTGGCCAGATCCATGAAGTCCCGTAAGTTCCACCCGCTTTCCGATGAGCTGGAATGGGTGACTTGGCTCGAGGGCACCTTGATGTGAGGGTCGCCGCTACCGGAGTCTTCTTGACTCTCCGCCATGGAAGGTTTATCTCCTTTGGCAAAACTTTTCCTGAACGCCAAGTCAACCGTTCCTTGGCCAACAGGCCACGCAAAACTGGTCACGGGTTCGTCATTCCCATCACTGCTCTCGGAGAGCAAAGACCGGGATGGAGACTTTCTGTTGGCGTAAACGTCATCGTTACATCCTGCGCAAACTGATGACTTATTGTCTGCGTTGGTCCTCGGGGAGCGCTGCTTTACCCAACTTTCATTGGATGCAATTCCATTGGGCGCTGCCGAAGAAGCCTCCACTCCTATAGACACCACCGACTTAGGTGGCTTCACCTGGGGCTTCCTGGTCTTGGTTCCACTCCAGGATTTACTGTCTTCTCCAGCAGATCCGGTCCTCCGGGACGTCACCTTGTCCACATCTAGCACTCCTTTTTCCAGAAGAGAGGCCAGAATTTCTGCCGCCGGTGGCTTGTAGGCGTGATCCCCTTGCTCATCGAAACCCATTACATCGGTTCCATTTTTGGGATCTAAAAAAAAAAGACCAACAAAAGACAAAGTGACAATGTAAGACGGGGGTCACTCGCCAAGGAGGTCTGGTGTGTACAGCAAAAGTGGCCCTCAAACTCAAGTAAGACAACCAACGCCATTTCTACGGTCCTTCTCAGTGTTTTCAACCCGACCCCGGTGATCCTGCTATGGGGGAGGTCCTTATTCAAACACTTTCTGTTATAAGGTGGCAACAGTCTTTCCCTGTCTCCCAATTGTGCTTGTGTGTTGTCACCAGTGCTGGGACAAGATCATCCAGTGTCCAGGGCAAAGATGCTAAATTTGCACCCCCATCCTTCATTATGTGTGAGCTTATGAGGAGAAGGAGGAAGAAGGGGGAGATAAAGCACAGCCTGCACCCCCTCCCGGCTCTCTCCTCCTCTCCTTGCTGCTTCCAGCGCTGGGCTGACAAAGGTTGTCGCTGTCACTACTCCTGTCAGGCTTTTAGTAGAAGGAGCTTGCAGCGACCCCCCAAGAGGAGGAGAATGGGGAGAGAGAGAGAGAGCACAGCCTGCACCCCCTCTCGGCTCTCTCCTCCTCTCCTTGCTGCTTCCAGCGCTGGGCTGACAGAGGTTGTCGCTGTCACTACTCCTGTCAGGCTTTTAGTAGAAGGAGCTTGCAGCGACCCCCCAAGAGGAGGAGAATGGGGAGAGAGAGAACACAGCCTGCACCCCCTCCCGGCTCTCTCCTCCTCTCCTTGCTGCTTCCAGCGCTGGGCTGACAGAGGTTGTCGCTGTCACTACTCCTGTCAGGCTTTTAGTAGAAGGAGCTTGCAGCGACCCCCAAGACGAGGAGAATGGGGAGAGAGAGAGAGCACAGCCTGCACCCCCTCCAGGCTCTCTCCTCCTCTCCTTGCTGCTTCCAGCGCTGGGCTGACAGAGGTTGTCGCTGTCACTACTCCTGTCAGGCTTTTAGTAGAAGGAGCTTGCAGCGACCCCCAAGAGGAGGAGAATGGGGAGAGAGAGAGAGAGAGCACAGCCTGCACCCCCTCCTGGCTCTCTCCACCTCTCCTTGCCGCTTTCAGCTCTGGGCTGACAGAAGTAGTGATGCAGCTGTCACTACTACTGTCAGCCTTATAGTCGAAGAAGCTTGTAAAGTCCCCAAAGAGGAGGATGAGGGGGGAGATTGCCACTTTCAGCTCTGGGCTGACAGAAGTAGTGATGCAGCTGTCACTACTACTGTCAGCCTTATAGTCGAAGAAGCTTGTAGAGCCCCCAAAGAGGAGGATGAGGGGGGGAGAAAGAGCACAGCCCGCACCGCCTCCTGACTCTCTCCACCTTTCCTTGCCACTTCCAGTGCTGGGCTGACAGAATTAGTGATGCTGCTGTCACTACTCCTGTCAGACTTATAGTAAAAGGAGCTTGTAGCGCCCCCCAGAAGGAGGGGAGAGAGAGCACAGCCCACACCTTCTCCCAGGTTCTTTCCACCTATACTTGCTGCTTTCAGCATAGGGTTGATAGAAGTAGTGATGCCACTGTCACTACTCCTGTCAGCCTTATAGTGGAAGGAGCTTGCAGCGCCCCCCCAAGAAGAGGAGGTGGGGGAGAGAGAGCACAGCCTGCACCTTCTCCCAGCTCTTTCCACCTCTCCTTGCTGCTTCCAGTGCTGGGCTGAAAGAAGTAGTGATGCCACTGTCACTACTCCCGTCAGCCTTATAGTAGAAGGAGCTTGCAGCGCCCCATCTCTACAATCCAGGCAGCGCCCAGGGCAGCCGCCTCCCTTCTGCCCACCCCTTGTTCTGGCCTTGGTTGTCGATCTCACTACTCCTGTCAGCCTTATAGTGGAAGGAGCTTGCAGCGCCCCCCAAAAGGAGGAGGGAGGGAGAGAGAGCACAGCCTGCACTTTCTCCCAGCTCTTTCCACCTCTCCTTGCTGCTTCCAACGCTGTGCTGACAGAAGTAGAGATGCCACTGTCACTACTCCCATCTGTCTTATAGTAGAAGGAGCTTACAGCGCTCCCATCCCTACAATCCAGTCAGCCACTCCCTTGTGCCCACCCCTTGTTCTGGCCTTGGTTGCCAACCTCACTACTCCCGTCAGCCCTATGGTGGAAGGAGCTTGCAGTGCCCCCCAAGAGGAAGAGGGAGGGGATTGACAGATCACGGCACGCACCTTCTCCCAGCTCTCTCCACCTCTCCTTGCCGCTTCCAGCGCTGGGCTGACAGAAGTAGTGATGCAGCTGTCACTACTCCCATCAGCCTTATAGTAGAAGGAGCTTGTAGTGCCCCCCAAGAGGAGGAGGAGGGGGGGAGAGAGAGCACAGCCTGCACCTTCTCCCAGCTCTTTTTACCTTTCCATGCTGCTTCCAGCGCTGGGCTGACAGAAGTAGTGATGCCACTGTCACTACTCCCGTCAGCCTTATAGTAGAAGGAGCTTGTATTGCCCCCCAGGAGGAGGAGGAGGGGGGGAGAAAGAGCACAGCCTGCACCTTCTCCCAGCTCTTTCTACCTTTGCATGCTGCTTCCAGCGCTGGGCTGACAGAAGTAGTGATGCCACTGTCACTACTCCCGTCAGCCTTATAGTAGAAGGAGCTTGTAATGCCCCCCAGGAGGAGGAGGGGGGGGGGGGGAGAGCACAGCCTGCACCTTCTCCCAGCTCTTTCTACCTTTGCATGCTGCTTCCAGCGCTGGGCTGACAGAAGTAGTGATGCAGCTGTCACTACTCCCATCAGCCTTATAGTAGAAGGAGCTTGTAGTGCCCCCCAAGAGGAGGAGGAGGGGGGGGGAGAGCACAGCCTGCACCTTCTCCCAGCTCTCTCCACCTCTCCTTGCCGCTTCCAGCGCTGGGCTGACAGAAGTAGTGATGCCACTGTCACTACTCCCATCAGCCTTATAGTAGAAGGAGCTTGTAGTGCCCCCCAGGAGGAGGAGGAGGGGGGGATAGAGAACACAGCCTGCACCTTCTCCCAGCTCTTTCTACCTTTGCATGCTGCTTCCAGCGCTGGGCTGACAGAAGTAGTGATGCCACTGTCACTACTCCCGTCAGCCTTATAGTAGAAGGAGCTTGTAGTGCCCCCCAAGAGGAGGAGGAGGGGGGGGGAGAGCACAGCCAGCACCTTCTTCCAGCTCTTTCTACCTCTCCATGCTGCTTCCAACACTGGGCTGACAGAAGTAGTGATGCCACTGTCACTACTCCCCTCAGCCTTATAGTGGAAGGAGCTTGCAGCCCCCCCCTCCCATCCCTACAATCCACACTGCGCCCAGGGCAGCCACCCCCTTCTGCCCACCCCTTGTTCTGGCCCTGGTTGTCACCCTGTTACAATGCATTCTGATGGGGACAACAAGTGGCCATTTCAACACATGTGACCCAGACAATAGTCCACTGTTGTCACCATCCGAAAACCCACCCTGGAAAATGCCTGAAGTATCCGCAAAGTGGCAGTAGGAGACCAGCGGCAGACTAAACGTCATCCCCAGTTTGGGTCTTTTTTTTAAACACCCCCCCCCCCCCCCCCACTCAGGACTCATTTAGGAAGATTTCAACAAGGGAAATGCCTCGGCCTGACTCAGTATTTACAGAATAGATGCGGGTAAGAATTGGCAACGACCATAACCTATATATCTAATATGTTCAAAGACAATGGTGGTGTAAAATTTCCAATCTGCCCCCACCCACCCCCACCCTTGGTTGGTCCTGAGCCATCCTGACCCCAGCCAATGTGCGAATGACGCCAATATTTCACCGACTGGCTTCCATTGACCGTGTGATATAATAAGACGGAGCGCTGTCACATTGTGTATGGCATCCCCGCCACCGGTTGCGGTCCGGAGGAATCCGCAGCCTCCAGGCCAGCCCCGGTGAACGCCAATAATTGTCCAGATTACATATTCATGGCACGTGTCATTACCGATAAATCACACGCCATGTGACGCCCTCCGTCTGCCTAGTGACTGGGGGTCTGCGCTCCCTTCTCCACGACCGTTAACCGCGGATTGACTGGAAGAAGGGGGGGGTAGCGGAGGGGTGTAAGTGGGGGGGGGGGGGAGGGGGTCAACCGAATTCTGCATTAAATAGATGCCGTTGCCAGTAAATAAAATTCTCTGCAAAAAAAAATGCAAAAATTCAAAAATTTTCCTATCCCCCCCCCCCCCAAATCTGACATTATCCGCAACGTTTAACCGCTGCAGCGCCATTAACCCCCCGCGTCCAGGTGAGTCGTGTTGCTAGGGGGCTGAGGGGTAGATGGGAGGGACCCAGCCTGGCACGGGGAGGGTTAACACGGTTGGTGCGACGGATGGTTTTGCAAAATTAGATGATACCCCCTCTACCCCCTTCTTTTTCATTGCCCTCCCTTTCCTTTTTTTTTGCCCCCCCCCCCCCCCAATTTTGGTGCCCCATAAAAGGGTTAAAATGCAGCAATTTATTGGGGGAGAAGCGTCTGCGGTCCAGAAATGAGCGCGCCAGGTGTGGGGATGGCAGCAAGGTAGGACAGGTGGGGGGGGGGGGGGTGGTGGACAAGCCCAGCATAGACAGTTCTCCCCACCCCCCCCCCCCCCCATCTACCCCATAGGGTCACCTACCTCCAGCTGTGCACAGTACGACCAGCCAGCAGAGAAGTGCAGGCAGACTCCAGCCCTCCATGGTCAGAGATCGCTGTGTGACGGAGGCGGGGGGGTCTGCGGAGAGTCGTCGTGGTGGTAGGGGGGGGGGTTTAGCCCCAGATGTCCTGTGTGGCCCCTGGGCACCGAGCAGGGACAGGCTGGGGGGACATTGTGTCCTGAGCTGCAGCCTCCTCACTCTGCCTAATGCTTCTGCTGCTGAGGAAGGATGGGGGGGAGGGATGGGGATGGGGGGGGGAGGGATGGAGAGGAGAGGGGGGGGCTGGCTGCCTAGAGGGGGGCAATGGAGCCACTCTCCTTTCCCCGCCACAATCAATTGCTCTTTAATTATCTGACCATTAGAGGGGCTCAGGGGAGGCGACCCACCCCCCCCCCCCCCCAAACCACCCTCCCCGAGACCACCGGAGGCACTGTCCCTGCAGATGGCGCTCACACAGAGGGGAGCGCAGTACAAACAATCAACACCTTATAACTGGATACAGAATATCCAAACCTGACCCTGAAATGTCCACATCCGATACATTGTATTCACGGAATTCTCGGTATCTGTTCTTATTCTGTATGTATGGACTCTGCACAGTACCACTTCTCTTGTCCTGTATGTTGGGTGTAATTCTCGGTATCTGTCCTTATTCTGTATGTATGGACTCTGCACAGTACCACTTCTCTTGTCCTGTATGTCAGGTGTAATTCTCGGTATCTGTTCTTATTCTGTATGTATGGACTCTGCACAGTACTACTTCTCTTGTCCTGTATGTCGGGTGTAATTCTCGGTATCTGTCCTTATTCTGTATGTATGGACTCTGCACAGTACTACTTCTCTTGTCCTGTATGTCGGGTGTAATTCTCGGTATCTGTCCTTATTCTGTATGTATGGACTCTGCACAGTACCACTTCTCTTGTCCTGTATGTCGGGTGTAATTCTCGGTATCTGTCCTTATTCTGTATGTATGGACTCTGCACAGTACCACTTCTCTTGTCCTGTATGTCAGGTGTAATTCTCGGTATCTGTTCTTAATCTGTATGTATGGACTCTGCACAGTATCACTTCTCTTGTCCTGTATGTTGGGTGTAATTCTCGGTATCTGTTCTTAATCTGTATGTATGGACTCTGCACAGTACCACTTCTCTTGTCCTGTATGTCGGGTGTAATTCTCGGTATCTGTTCTTATTCTGTATGTATGGACTCTGCACAGTACCACTTCTCTTGTCCTGTATGTCGGGTGTAATTCTCGGTATCTGTTCTTATTCTGTATGTATGGACTCTGCACAGTACTACTTCTCTTGTCCTGTATGTCAGGTGTAATTCTCGGGATCTGTCCTTATTCTGTGTGTATGGACTCTGCACAGTACCACTTCTCTTGTCCTGTATGTCGGGTGTAATTCTCGGGATCTGTCCTTATTCTGTGTGTATGGACTCTGCACAGTACCACTTCTCTTGTCCTGTATGTCAGGTGTAATTCTCGGTATCTGTTCTTAATCTGTATGTATGGACTCTGCACAGTACCACTTCTCTTGTCCTGTATGTCGGGTGTAATTCTCGGTATCTGTTCTTATCCTGTATGTATGGACTCTGCACAGTACCACTTCTCTTGTCCTGTATGTCGGGTGTAATTCTCGGTATCTCTTCTTATTCTGTATGTATGGACTATGCACAGTACTACTTCTCTTGTCCTGTATGTCGGGTGTAATTCTCGGTATCTGTCCTTATTCTGTATGTATGGACTCTGCACAGTACCACTTCTCTTGTCCTGTATGTCGGGTGTAATTCTTGGTATCTCTTCTTATTCTGTATGTATGGACTCTGCACAGTACCACTTCTCTTGTCCTGTATGTTGGGTGTAATTCTCGGTATCTCTTCTTATTCTGTATGTATGGACTCTGCACAGTACCACTTCTCTTGTCCTGTATGTCGGGTGTAATTCTCGGTATCTGTCCTTATTCTGTATGTATGGACTCTGCACAGTACTACTTCTCTTGTCCTGTATGTCGGGTGTAATTCTCGGTATCTGTTCTTATTCTGTATGTATGGACTCTGCACAGTACTACTTCTCTTGTCCTGTATGTTGGGTGTAATTCTCGGTATCTGTTCTTATTCTGTATGTATGGACTCTGCACAGTACTACTTCTCTTGTCCTGTATGACGGGTGTAATTCTCTGTATCTCTTCTTATTCTGTATGTATGGACTCTGCACAGTACTACTTCTCTTGTCCTGTATGTCGGGTGTAATTCTCGGTATCTGTTCTTATTCTGTATGTATGGACTCTGCACAGTACCACTTCTCTTGTCCTGTATGTCGCTTGTAATTCTCGGTATCTGTTCTTATTCTGTATGTATGGACTCTGCACAGTACCACTTCTCTTGTCCTGTATGTCAGGTGTAATTCTCGGTATCTGTTCTTATTCTGTGTGTATGGACTCTGCACAGTACCACTTCTCTTGTCCTGTATGTCGCTTGTAATTCTCGGTATCTGTTCTTATTCTGTATGTATGGACTCTGCACAGTACTACTTCTCTTGTCCTGTATGTCGGGTGTAATTCTCGGTATCTCTTCTTATTCTGTATGTATGGACTCTGCACAGTACCACTTCTCTTGTCCTGTATGTCGGGTGTAATTCTCGGTATCTCTTCTTATTCTGTATGTATGGACTCTGCACAGTACCACTTCTCTTGTCCTGTATGTCGGGTGTAATTCTCGGTATCTGTTCTTATTCTGTAAGTATGGACTCTGCACAGTACCACTTCTCTTGTCCTGTATGTCGGGTGTAATTCTCGGTATCTCTTCTTATTCTGTATGTATGGACTATGCACAGTACTACTTCTCTTGTCCTGTATGTCGGGTGTAATTCTCGGTATCTGTCCTTATTCTGTATGTATGGACTCTGCACAGTACTACTTCTCTTGTCCTGTATGTCGGGTGTAATTCTCGGTATCTCTTCTTATTCTGTATGTATGGACTATGCACAGTACTACTTCTCTTGTCCTGTATGTCGGGTGTAATTCTCGGTATCTGTTCTTATTCTGTATGTATGGACTCTGCACAGTACTACTTCCCTTGTCCTGTATGTCGGGTGTAATTCTCGGTATCTGTTCTTATTCTGTGTGTATGGATTCTGCACAGTACCACTTCTCTTGTCCTGTATGTCGGATGTAATTCTCGGTATCTGTTCTTATTCTGTATGTATGGACTCTGCACAGTACCACTTCTCTTGTCCTGTATGTCGGGTGTAATTCTCGGTATCTGTTCTTATTCTGTATGTATGGACTCTGCACAGTACCACTTCTCTTGTCCTGTATGTCGGGTGTAATTCTCAGTATCTGTCCTTATTCTGTATGTATGGACTCTGCACAGTACCACTTCTCTTGTCCTGTATATTGGGTGTAATTCTCGGTATCTGTTCTTATTCTGTATGTATGGACTCTGCACAGTACCACTTCTCTTGTCCTGTATGTTGGGTGTAATTCTCGGTATCTGTTCTTATTCTGTATGTATGGACTCTGCACAGTACTACTTCCCTTGTCCTGTATGTCGGGTGTAATTCTCGGTATCTGTTCTTATTCTGTATGTATGGACTCTGCACAGTACTACTTCCCTTGTCCTGTATGTCGGGTGTAATTCTCGGTATCTGTTCTTATCCTGTATGTATGGACTCTGCACAGTACTACTTCCCTTGTCCTGTATGTCGGGTGTAATTCTCAGTATCTGTTCTTATTCTGTATGTATGGACTCTGCACAGTACTACTTCCCTTGTCCTGTATGTCGGGTGTAATTCTCGGTATCTGTTCTTATTCTGTATGTATGGACTCTGCACAGTACTACTTCTCTTGTCCTGTATGTCAGGTGTAATTCTCGGTATCTCTTCTTATTCTGTATGTATGGACTCTGCACAGTACCACTTCTCTTGTCCTGTATGTCGGGTGTAGTTCTCGGTATCTGTTTTTATTCTGTGTGTATGGACTCTGCACAGTACCACTTCTCTTGTCCTGTATGTCGGGTGTAATTCTCGGTATCTGTTCTTATTCTGTATGTATGGACTCTGCACAGTACCACTTCTCTTGTCCTGTATGTCGGGTGTAATTCTCGGTATCTCTTCTTATTCTGTATGTATTGACTCTGCACAGTACCACTTCTCTTGTCCTGTATGTCGGGTGTAATTCTCGGTATCTGTTCTTATTCTGTATGTTTGGACTCTGCACAGTACCACTTCTCTTGTCCTGTATGTCGGGTGTAATTCTCGGTATCTCTTCTTATTCTGTATGTATGGACTCTGCACAGTACCACTTCTCTTGTCCTGTATGTCGGGTGTAATTCTCGGTATCTGTTCTTATTCTGTATGTATGGACTCTGCACAGTACCACTTCTCTTGTCCTGTATGTCGGGTGTAATTCTCGGTATCTCTTCTTATTCTGTATGTATGGACTCTGCACAGTACTACTTCTCTTGTCCTGTATGTCGGGTGTAATTCTCGGTATCTCTTCTTATTCTGTATGTATGGACTCTGCACAGTACCACTTCTCTTGTCCTGTATGTCGGGTGTAATTCTCGGTATCTCTTCTTATTCTGTATGTATGGACTCTGCACAGTACTACTTCTCTTGTCCTGTATGTCGGGTGTAATTCTCGGTATCTCTTCTTATTCTGTATGTATGGACTCTGCACAGTACTACTTCCCTTGTCCTGTATGTCGGGTGTAATTCTCGGTATCTCTTCTTATTCTGTATGTATGGACTCTGCACAGTACCACTTCTCTTGTCCTGTATGTCGGGTGTAATTCTCGGTATCTGTTCTTATTCTGTATGTATGGACTCTGCACAGTACTACTTCTCTTGTCCTGTATGTCGGGTGTAATTCTCGGTATCTCTTCTTATCCTGTATGTATGGACTCTGCACAGTACCACTTCTCTTGTCCTGTATGTCGGGTGTAATTCTCGGTATCTGTTCTTATTCTGTATGTATGGACTCTGCACAGTACCACTTCTCTTGTCCTGTATGTCGGGTGTAATTCTCGGTATCTGTTCTTATTCTGTATGTTTGGACTCTGCACAGTACCACTTCTCTTGTCCTGTATGTCGGGTGTAATTCTCGGTATCTCTTCTTATTCTGTATGTATGGACTCTGCACAGTACCACTTCTCTTGTCCTGTATGTCGGGTGTAATTCTCGGTATCTGTTCTTATTCTGTATGTATGGACTCTGCACAGTACCACTTCTCTTGTCCTGTATGTCGGGTGTAATTCTCGGTATCTCTTCTTATTCTGTATGTATGGACTCTGCACAGTACCACTTCTCTTGTCCTGTATGTCGGGTGTAATTCTCAGTATCTGTTCTTATTCTGTATGTATGGACTCTGCACAGTACCACTTCTCTTGTCCTCTATGTCGGGTGTAATTCTCGGTATCTCTTCTTATTCTGTATGTATGGACTCTGCACAGTACCACTTCTCTTGTCCTGTATGTCGGGTGAAATTCTCGGTATCTCTTCTTATTCTGTATGTATGGACTCTGCACAGTACCACTTCTCTTGTCCTGTATGTCGGGTGTAATTCTCGGTATCTGTCCTTATTCTGTATGTATGGACTCTGCACAGTACCACTTCTCTTGTCCTGTATGTCGGGTGTAATTCTCGGTATCTGTTCTTATTCTGTATGTATGGACTCTGCACAGTACCACTTCTCTTGTCCTGTATGTCGGGTGAAATTCTCGGTATCTGTTCTTATTCTGTATGTATGGACTCTGCACAGTACCACTTCTCTTGTCCTGTATGTCAGGTGTAATTCTCGGTATCTCTTCTTATTCTGTATGTATTGACTCTGCACAGTACCACTTCTCTTGTCCTGTATGTCGGGTGTAATTCTCGGTATCTGTTCTTATTCTGTATGTATGGACTCTGCACAGTACTACTTCCCTTGTCCTGTATGTCGGGTGTAATTCTCGGTATCTCTTCTTATTCTGTGTGTATGGACTCTGCACAGTACCACTTCTCTTGTCCTGTATGTCGGGTGTAATTCTCGGTATCTGTTCTTATTCTGTATGTATAGACTGGGGCAGCGTCCACATAGATTGTCAGCTCCTGGGCCGATTGCTCCAGTTGGCACAGTCTTGGTTGGATTGTCAGCTCCTGGGCCCGGTATCTCTGGTTGGCACAGTCTCAGTGCAGTTGGATTGTCAGCTCCTGGGCCCCGTTGCTCCGGTTGGCACAGTCTTGGTGTGGTTGGATTGTCAGCTCCTGGGCCCGATATCTCTGGTTGGCACAGTCTCAGTGCAGTTGGATTGTCAGCTCCTGGGCCCCGTTGCTCCGGTTGGCACAGTCTTGGTGTGGTTGGATTGTCAGCTCCTGGGCCCGATATCTCTGGTTGGCACAGTCTCAGTGCAGTTGGATTGTCAGCTCCTGGGCCCCGTTGCTCCGGTTGGCACAGTCTCGGTGTGGTTGGATTGTCAGCTCCTGGGCCCGGTATCTCTGGTTGGCACAGTCTAGGTGTGGTTGGATTGTCAGCTCCTGGGCCCGATATCTCTGGTTGGCACAGTCTCGGTGTGGTTGGATTGTCAGCTCCTGGGCCCGATATCTCTGGTTGGCACAGTCTCGGTGTGGTTGGATTGTCAGCTCCTGGGCCCAGTTACTCCGGTTGGCACAGTCTCAGTGCAGTTGGATTGTCAGCTTCTGGGCCCCGTTGCTCCGGTTGGCACAGTCTCGGTGTGGTTGGATTGTCAGCTCCTGGGCCCCGTTGCTCCGGTTGGCACAGTCTTGGTGTGGTTGGATTGTCAGCTTCTGGGCCCCGTTGCTCCGGTTGGCACAGTCTCGGTGTGGTTGGATTGTCTGCTCCTGGGCCCGATATCTCTGGTTGGCAGTCTCGGTGTGGTTGGATTGTCAGCTCCTGGGCCCAGTATCTCTGGTTGGCACAGTCTCTGTGCGGTTGGATTGTCAGCTCCTGGGCCCGGTATCTCTGGTTGGCACAGTCTTTGTGCGGTTGGATTGTCAGCTCCTGCGCCCGGTATCTCTGGTTGGCACAGTCTCGGTGTGGTTGGATTGTCAGCTCCTGGGCCCGGTATCTCTGGTTGGCACAGTCTCAGTGCAGTTGGATTGTCAGCTCCTGGGCCCCGTTGCTCCGGTTGGCACAGTCTTGGTGTGGTTGGATTGTCAGCTCCTGGGCCCGATATCTCTGGTTGGCACAGTCTAGGTGCGGTTGGATTGTCAGCTCCTGGGCCCAGTTACTCCGGTTGGCACAGTCTCAGTGCAGTTGGATTGTCAGCTCCTGGGCCCCGTTGCTCCGGTTGGCACAGTCTTGGCGTGGTTGGATTGTCAGCTCCTGGGCCCGATATCTCTGGTTGGCAGTCTCGGTGTGGTTGGATTGTCAGCTCCCGGGCCCGGTATCTCTGGTTGGCACAGTCTCGGTGTGGTTGGATTGTCAGCTCCTGGGCCCAGTATCTCTGGTTGGCACAGTCTTTGTGCGGTTGGATTGTCAGCTCCTGGGCCCGATATCTCTGGTTGGCACAGTCTCGGTGTGGTTGGATTGTCAGCTCCTGGGCACGATATCTCTGGTTGGCACAGTCTCGGTGTGGTTGGATTGTCAGCTCCTGGGCCCGGTATCTCTGGTTGGCACAGTCTCGGTGCGGTTCGATTGTCAGCTCCTGGGCCCAGTATCTCTGGTTGGCACAGTCTAGGTGTGGTTGGATTGTCAGCTCCTGGGCCCAGTATCTCTGGTTGGCACAGTCTAGGTGTGGTTGGATTGTCAGCTCCTGGGCCCAGTATCTCTGGTTGGCACAGTCTAGGTGTGGTTGGATTGTCAGCTCCTGGGCCCGGTATCTCTGGTTGGCACAGTCTAGGTGTGGTTGGATTGTCAGCTCCTGGGCCCGGTATCTCTGGTTGGCACAGTCTCGGTGCGGTTGGATTGTCAGCTCCTGGGCCCAGTATCTCTGGTTGGCACAGTCTAGGTGTGGCTGGATTGTCAGCTCCTGGGCCCAGTATCTCTGGTTGGCACAGTCTAGGTGTGGTTGGATTGTCAGCTCCTGGGCCCGGTATCTCTGGTTGGCACAGTCTAGGTGTGGTTGGATTGTCAGCTCCTGGGCCCAGTATCTCTGGTTGGCACAGTCTCGGTGTGGTTGGATTGTCAGCTCCTGGGCCCGGTTGCTCCGGTTGGCACAGTCTCAGTGTGGTTGGATTGTCAGCTCCTGGGCCCGATATCTCTGGTTGGCACAGTCTCGGTGTGGTTGGATTGTCAGCTCCTGGGCCCAGTATCTCTGGTTGGCACAGTCTAGGTGTGGTTGGATTGTCAGCTCCTGGGCCCAGTATCTCTGGTTGGCACAGTCTAGGTGTGGTTGGATTGTCAGCTCCTGGGCCCAGTATCTCTGGTTGGCACAGTCTCGGTGTGGTTGGATTGTCAGCTCCTGGGCCCGATATCTCTGGTTGGCACAGTCTCAGTGCAGTTGGATTGTCAGCTCCTGGGCCCGATATCTCTGGTTGGCACAGTCTCGGTGTGGTTGGATTGTCAGCTCCTGGGCACGATATCTCTGGTTGGCACAGTCTCGGTGCGGTTGGATTGTCAGCTCCTGGGCCCAGTATCTCTGGTTGGCACAGTCTAGGTGTGGTTGGATTGTCAGCTCCTGGGCCCAGTATCTCTGGTTGGAACAGTCTCGGTGTGGTTGGATTGTCAGCTCCTGGGCCCGATATCTCTGGTTGGCACAGTCTCGGTGTGGTTGGATTGTCAGCTCCTGGGCACGATATCTCTGGTTGGCACAGTCTCAGTGCAGTTGGATTGTCAGCTCCTGGGCCCGATATCTCTGGTTGGCACAGTCTCGGTGTGGTTGGATTGTCAGCTCCTGGGCACGATATCTCTGGTTGGCACAGTCTTTGTGCGGTTGGATTGTCAGCTCCTGGGCCCGATATCTCTGGTTGGCACAGTCTCGGTGTGGTTGGATTGTCAGCTCCTGGGCCCGGTATCTCTGGTTGGCACAGTCTCGGTGCGGTTGGATTGTCAGCTCCTGGGCCCAGTATCTCTGGTTGGCACAGTCTCGGTGCGGTTGGATTGTCAGCTCCTGGGCCCAGTACCTCTGGTTGGCACAGTCTCGGTGCGGTTGGATTGTCAGCTCCTGGGCCCGGTATCTCTGGTTGGCACAGTCTCGGTGCGGTTGGATTGTCAGCTCCTGGGCCCAGTATCTCTGGTTGGCACAGTCTAGGTGTGGTTGGATTGTCAGCTCCTGGGCCCGGTATCTCTGGTTGGCACAGTCTTTGTGCGGTTGGATTGTCAGCTCCTGGGCCCGGTATCTCTGGTTGGCACAGTCTCGGTGCGGTTGGATTGTCAGCTCCTGGGCCCGGTATCTCTGGTTGGCACAGTCTCGGTGTGGTTGGATTGTCAGCTCCTGGGCCCCGTTGCTCTGGTTGGCACAGTCTCGGTGTGGTTGGATTGTCAGCTCCTGGGCCCCGTTGCTCTGGTTGGCACAGTCTCGGTGTGGTTGGATTGTCAGCTCCTGGGCCCCATTGCTCTGGTTGGCACAGTCTCGGTGTGGTTGGATTGTCAGCTCCTGGGCCCGGTATCTCTGGTTGGCACAGTCTAGGTGTGGTTGGATTGTCAGCTCCTGGGCCCGGTATCTCTGGTTGGCACAGTCTAGGTGTGGTTGGATTGTCAGCTCCTGGGCCCGGTTGCTCCGGTTGGCACAGTCTCGGTGTGGTTGGATTGTCAGCTCCTGGGCCCGGTTGCTCCGGTTGGCACAGTCTCGGTGTGGTTGGATTGTCAGCTCCTGGGCCCGGTATCTCTGGTTGGCACAGTCTAGGTGTGGTTGGATTGTCAGCTCCTGGGCCCGGTATCTCTGGTTGGCACAGTCTAGGTGCGGTTGGATTGTCAGCTCCTGGGCCCGGTTGCTCCGGTTGGCACAGTCTCGGTGTGGTTGGATTGTCAGCTCCTGGGCCCGGTTGCTCCGGTTGGCACAGTCTTTGTGCGGTTGGATTGTCAGCTCCTGGGCCCGGTATCTCTGGTTGGCACAGTCTCGGTGCGGTTGGATTGTCAGCTCCTGGGCCCGGTTGCTCCGGTTGGCACAGTCTAGGTGCGGTTGGATTGTCAGCTCCTGGGCCCGGTATCTCTGGTTGGCACAGTCTCGGTGCGGTTGGATTGTCAGCTCCTGGGCCCGGTTGCTCCGGTTGGCACAGTCTTTGTGCGGTTGGATTGTCAGCTCCTGGGCCCGGTATCTCTGGTTGGCACAGTCTCGGTGCGGTTGGATTGTCAGCTCCTGGGCCCGGTTGCTCCGGTTGGCACAGTCTAGGTGTGGTTGGATTGTCAGCTCCTGGGCCCGGTTGCTCCGGTTGGCACAGTCTCGGTGTGGATGTTGGGAGAGGTTCAATATTGAACATCCTCCATGCAGAGCGCAGATTGTCTGATTCATGATAACAAACAAACCCACCAACGTGGCAGAGCGCGGCGGAACCCCCCGGGGGAGGGGAGGAGATGGCTCCCACGCTGCGCCTGCTGCTCAGTGATTCCCAATAACCTCAATCAGGTCCTTTATATAATGAGACCCATCGCTGGTTATGGGGGAGGAATGTTCTGCAGCTGCTCCTCACAGTGACCGGAGAGGAATGTTCTGCCGCTGCTCCTCACAGTGACCGGGGAGGAATGTTCTGCAGCTGCTCCTCACAGTGACCGGGGAGGAATGTTCTGCAGCTGCTCTTCACAGTGACTGGGGAGGAATCTTCTGCAGAGCACCTCACAGTCACCCGGGAGGAACGTTCTGCAGCTGCTCCTCCCAGTGACCAGGAGAAATGTTCTGCAGCTGCTCCTCTCAGTGGCCAGGGAGGAATGTTCTGCAGAGCTCCTCACAGTGACCGGGAGGAATGTTCTGCAGCTGCTCCTCACAGTCACTGGGGAGGAACGTTCTGCAGAGCTCCTCACAGTGACTGGGAGGAATGTTCTGCAGCTGCTCCTCACAGTGACTGGGGAGGAACGTTCTGCAGCTGCTCCTCACAATGACCAGGGAGGAATGTTCTGCAGCTGCTCCTCACAGTGACCGGGGAGGAATGTTCTGCAGCTGCTCCTCATAGTAACCGGTGAGGGATGTTCTGCAGAGCTCCTCATAGTGACCCAGGGAGGAATGTTCTGCAGAGCTCATCATAGTGGCCAGGGAGGAATGCTCTGCAGAGCTCCTCATAGTGACCAGGGAGGAATGTTCTGCAGTGCTCCTCACAGTGTCCGGAGAGTAACGTTCTGCAGCTGCTCCTCACAGTGACCAGGGAGGAATGTTATGCAGAGCTCCTCATAGTGGCCGGGGATGAATGTTCTGCAGAGCTCCTCATAGTGACTGGGGAGGAATGTTCTGCAGCTGTTCCTCACAGTGACAGGGGAGGGATGTTCTGCAGAGCTCCTCATAGTGACCGGGGATGAATGATCTGCAGAGCTCCTCATAGTGACCGGGGAGGGATGTTCTGCAGAGCTCCTCATAGTGACCGGGAGGAATGTTCTGCAGAGCTCCTCATAGTGGCCGGGGATGAATGTTCTGCAGAGCTCCTCGTGACCGGGGAGGAATGTTCCGCAGAGCTCCTCATAGTGACTGGGAAGGGATGTTCTGCAGAGCTCCTCATAGTGACTGGGGAAGGATGTTCTGCAGAGCTCCTCATAGTGACAGGGGAGGGATGTTCTGCAGAGCTCCTCATAGTGACAGGGGAGGGATGTTCTGAAGAGCTCCTCATAGTGACAGGGGAGGGATGTTCTGTAGAGCTCCTCACAGTGACCGGAGAGGAACGTTATGCAGCTGCCCCTCACAGTGACCAGGGAGGAATGTTATGCAGAGATTCTCATAGTGACCTGGGAGGAATGTTCCGCAGAGCTCCACATAGTGACTGGGGAGGAATGTTCTGCAGAGCTCCTCATAGTGGCCGGGGATGAATGTTCTGCAGAGCTCCTCGTGACTGGGGAGGAATGTTCCACAGAGCTCCTCATAGTGACTGGGGAGGGATGTTCTGCAGAGCTCTTCACAGTGACTGGGGAGGGATGTTCTGCAGAGCTCCTCATAGTGACTGGGGATGAATGATCTGCAGAGCTCCTCATAGTGACCAGGGAGGAAGGTTCCACAGAGCTCCTCATAGTGACTGGGGTGGGATGTTCTGCAGAGCTCCTTATAGTGACAGGGGAGGAATGTTCTGCAGAGCTCCTCATAGTGACTGAGGAGAGATGTTCTACATCTGCTCCTCACAGTGACCGTGAAGGAAGGCTCTGCATCTGCTCCTCATAGTGACAGGGGAGGAATGTTCTGCAGCTGTTCCTCACAGTGACAGGGGAGGAATGTTCTGCAGAGCTCCTCATAGTGACTGGGGAGGAATGTTCTGCAGCTGCTCCTCACAGTGACAGGGGAGGAATGTTCTGCAGAGCTCCTCATAGTGACAGGGGAGGAATGTTCTGCAGCTGTTCCTCACAGTGACAGGGGAGGGATGTTCTGCAGAGCTCCTTATAGTGACAGGGGAGGGATGTTCTGCAGAGCTCCTCATAGTGACAGGGGAGGAATGTTCTGCAGAGCTCCTCATAGTGACAGGGGAGGAATGTTCTGCAGAGTTCCTCATAGTGACAGGGGAGGAATGTTCTGCAGCTGTTCCTCACAGTGACAGGGGAGGAATGTTCTGCAGAGCTCCTCATAGTGACAGGGGAGGAATGTTCTGCAGAGCTCCTCATAGTGACAGGGGAGGGATGTTCTGCAAAGCTCCTCATAGTGACAGGGGAGGAATGTTCTGCAGAGCTCCTCATAGTGACAGGGGAGGAATGTTCTGCAGAGTTCCTCATAGTGACAGGGGAGGAATGTTCTGCAGCTGTTCCTCACATTGACAGTGGAGGAATGTTCTGCAGAGCTCCTCATAGTGACAGGGGAGGGATGTTCTGCAGAGCTCCTCATAGTGACAGGGGAGGAATGTTCTGCAGAGCTCCTCATAGTGACAGGGGAGGAATGTTCTGCAGAGCTCCTCATAGTGACAGGGGATGGATGTTCTGCAAACTTCCTTGATGTGCTCAGGCTGTGATTGGCTCCTTTTCTGTATTTGTTGATGATTTTTTGGTTTCACAGATTGACCAGAAAAGACGAATCCGAGTTTCCTCTCCGCCCCTCTCCATGGAAAATACCGGAATATCAGCCGAACGTTTCCTTCTCCTACAGAGCCCAACCATCGATTTCTCCTCTGAAGAGCTCCGGAGACCCTCTGAAGACTCCGAGGACCCATCGCCGCCTTAAATACCCCCAAATACCACCTTAAGTCTTAAGGTTTCATCTGCGTATATTTTGCTTACCCCTCCCCCCTCATCAACATAAAAATGACAAAAAACCTCCCCATTTCCATAAGAGACCTAATTATAGAATCTGTGATGTCATCACCGGGTCTCTGTGCTTCTCTATGCAATGTAGGCAGAACGTGGCTGGTGGGAGGGGCCACCAGGGGGTGGTACATAGCTTCCTGAGGACCCCCGTACTCCTCTCAAGAGCCCTCAGCCCTGATGCAAGCAGTGGGAGGAGTTATGCAAATATCATGCATTGATGGATGGGGGCCAGGCTCGAAGAGCATGCATTCCTAGGCAGGCTGTGCATAAAGACCGCCCCATGATTGAAAGAACTGAAATGCAATGAATGAAAGGGGGTGGGTCCAGGGACAGTCTCCCTGGGGAGGAAAAGAGCTAGATGATGCTGATCCAGTCAGCAAATGAGAGGAGGCTCTACTGTACTTGCTGAAATTGGTCCTCTGGTGATCAGGATTCAGGAAGGATTTTTTTTTACAGAAAGGGTTCTTCACAGTAAGAGCTGTGAGAATAGGGAATGGACTTCCTCAGGAGCGGCCTGTAGACTGAAGGTGTTCCCACATTTACAGAATAGAACCGGCTATTAATAATCCTCAGAATTAGCATTGTATATTGCTGATCCAGAGATGCTACAATTGTCTCTGGGGATCAGGAAGGAATTCTTTTTTACAGAAAGGTTTCTTTACAGTAAGAGCTGTGAGCATGTGAAACGGACTTCCTTGGGAGCGGCTTGTACACCAGAGGTGTTCCCACATTCAGAACAGAACCGGCTATAAATATTCCTTTAGAAGTAACATTGTATATTGTTGATCCCGAAATGATCCAATTGTCTCTAAAGATCAGGAAGGATTGTTTACAGACAGGGTTCTTCACAGTAAGAGCTGTAGGAATGTGGAACGGACTTCCTCAGGAGCAGCGTGTAGACTGGAGGTGTTCTCACATTCACAGAATAAACCCAGCTATTATTATTCCTCAGACGTAACATTATATATTATTGATCCTGGGATGATCCAATCGTCAATGAAGATCAGATCAGAAAGGATTTTCTTTTACAGGAAGGATTCTTCACAGTAAGAGCTGTGAGAATGGGGAATAATGGACTTCTTCAGGAGAAGCTTGTAGCAGATTCCTTCCAATAAAAAACAGGTGTTCCAACATTTACAGAATATTACTGATTATTAGTACTCCTCAGAAATAATGTTGTATATTCTTGATTCCTGGAATGATCCAATTGTCCATGGGGATCAGGAAGAATTGTTTACACAAAGGGTTCTTCACAGTAAGAGCTGTAGGAATGTGGAACTGACTTTCGCAGGAGCAGCTTTTAGAGTGGAGGTGTTCTCACTTTCACAAAGTAGGACCGGATATTATTATTCCTCAGAAGTAACATTGCATATTGCTGATCCCAGGACGATCCAATCATCTTTGGGGATCAGGAAGGATATTTTTTACAGAAAGGGTTCTTCACAGTAAGAGCTGTAGGAATGTGGAACGGACTTCCTCAGGAGAAGCTTGTAGACTGGAGTTGATCTCACATTCACAGAATAAACCCAGCTATTATTATTCCTCAGAAGTAACATTCTATATTATTGATCCTGGGATGATCCAATCGTCAATGAAGATCAGATCAGAAAGGATTTTCTTTTACAGGAAGGATTCTTCACAGTAAGAGCTGTGAGAATGGGGAATAATGGACTTCCTCAGGAGAAGCTTGTAGCAGAATCCTTCCAATAAAAACAGGTGTTTGAGCATTTACAGAAAATTACTGATTATTAGTACTCCCCAGAAATAATATTATTATTATTATTATTATTATACAGGATTTATATAGCGCTGACAGTTTACACAGCTCTTTACAACATTAGAGTAGACATTACAACACAATACAATTCAAGACAGGGGTAATCAGAGGGTCCTGCCCGTTAAAGATTACAATAACGTTGTATATTGTTGATTCCCGGAATGATCCAATTGTCTCTAGAGATCAGGAAGAATTGTTTACAGAAAGGGCTCTTCACAGTAAGAGCTGTAGGAATGTGGAACTGACTTCCTCAGGAGAAGCTTGTAGACTGGAGATGTTCTCACTTTCACAAGAGTAGGACCGAATATTATTATTCCTCAGAAGTAACATTGTATATCGCTGATCCCGGGACGATCCAATCATCTCTGGGGATCAGGAAGAATTGTTTACAGAAAGGGTTCTTCACAGTAAGAGCTGTAGGAATGTGGAACGGACTTCCTCAGGAGCAGCTTGTAGACTGGAGGTGTTCTCACATTCACAGAATAAACCCAGCTATTATTATTCCTCAGAAGTAACATTATATATTATTGATCCCAGGATGATCCAATCGTCAATGTTGTTGATTGGATCAGAAAGGATTTTCTTTTTTTTTACAGAAAGGATTCTTCACAGTAAGAGCCGTGAGAATGGGGAATAATGGACTTCCTCAGGAGCAGCTTGTAGCAGAATCCTTCCAACAAAAAACAGGTGTTCCCACATTTACAGAATATTACTGATTATTAGTACCCCTCAGAAATAACGCTGTAAAATGATGATTCCCGGAATGATCCAATTGTCCATGGGGATCGATCAGAAAGGATTTTTTTTTTGTACAGGAAGGATTCTTCACAGTAAGAGCTGTGAGAATGGGGAATAATGGACTTCCTCAGGAGCAGCTTGTAGCAGATTCCTTCCAATAATAAACAGATGTGTTTCCGACATTTACAGAATATTACTGCTTATTAATATTATAAATAACGTTGTATATTGCTGATCCCGGGTTTGTCCAATCATCTCGGGGGATCAGGAAGGAATTGTTTTTCTCTTTTTAAAAGGGTCGTCTTGCCTTCCTCTGGATCCTCTGAAGATTCTGGGGGGCGGAGTCTTATATTTATTGCTGCTTCGTCATTAGCCACTTACGTCATATGACGTCCTGGACTTTGAGTGGGGATATCTGAATGATTGGCGTATAAAGTGTGAATCTGGCGGAAGTGCCCGGGTACTGTGACCGGACGCCTCGCGGCTTCTCCTTTTTTTTTCATATGCATTTTTTTTTCACTGCACTTTCTGATATCTCTTCATAAAGCACCTCCAACAGACGGCGGCAAAGATTCCAACAAGATCGGAACGCAAACAACGCAGGAGGCCATGTTGGGGGCGGCTGAGAAGCTTTACGTCTAACCAATAATGGATGAAAATTGTGCTTTCTGTTCTTTTGTCGCAGCGTACGGTACGGCGGCCCAGCCGCCGTGTATTGTGCGCTGTGTGGCACAGCTGTGTATAACAATGCGGAGTGTCATAGGTCTGTGCGCTCCTCCTTACTGGGGGGCTCAGGACCTCTGAGGACGGTGGGGGGGGGGAGGGAGGTTACCATGTATAGGAATCTGCCTGGGAACTGACTGCAATCATCTGTCCTCCCCTCCCCGCTGCCAGAGAACAATGGCAGATTGGCCGCCCTCCCCTCCTCCACAGCC
Source organism: Lithobates pipiens (assembly GCF_037356315.1). Classification (NCBI taxonomy): domain Eukaryota; kingdom Metazoa; phylum Chordata; class Amphibia; order Anura; family Ranidae; genus Lithobates; species Lithobates pipiens. Next base: position 592,804,486 of record NW_027507764.1, on the reverse strand, counting down.
CTGCATTCAGCTAACTCTATCCGATACGCCGCCACCTGACACTGGGGGGAAATCGCTGGGGGGCGACTCGTCCTAAATACTTTATAGATTAAAGTCCCTTCCAAGGACATTAAGCTGCTGAGTGGGGGAAAAAAAGTCCCTAAAAAGATTTTTCTGACTTATAGACCGACTTGGGTGATGTTTGTGAAACTGAGTGGGAAATGAGGTTTCCTCAATGTAAAAGTTATGCCCATGGGAGGTTAAAAATATGGAATCGTCATATATTTTAGGGGAAGTATACAGAAGGATCTGGGTGTCTTGGTAGATGGGTGTTCTGGGGAGTCAATGATTGAGATGGTTCTGGGTGTTCTGGTAGATGAGTATTCTGGGGAGTCGATGGAGAAGGTTCTGGGTGTTCTGGTATTCTGGGGGAGTCAATGATCGAGACGGTTCTGGGTGTTCTGGTAGATGAGTATTCTGGGGAATCAATGGAGAAGGTTCTGGGTGTTCTGGTAAATGGGTGTTCTGGGGGAGTCAATGATTGAGAAGGTTCTGGGTGTTCTGGTGGATGGGTATTCTGGGGGAGTCAATAATCGAGACGGTTTTGGGTGTTCTGGTAGATGAGTATTCTGGGGAGTCGATGGAGAAGGTTCTGGGTGTTCTGGTAGATGTGTGTTCTGGGGGAGTCAATGATTGAGATGGTTCTGGGTGTTCTGGTAGATGGGTATTCTGGGGGAGTCAATAATCGAGACGGTTCTGGGTGTTCTGGTAGATGAGTATTCTGGGGAGTCGATGAGGAAGGTTCTGGGTGTTCTGGTAGATGGGTGTTCTGGGGGAGTCAATGATCGAGACGGTTCTGGGTGTTCTGGTAGATGAGTATTCTGAGGAGTCAATGGAGAAGGTTCTGGGTGTTCTGGTAGATGGGTGTTCTGGGCAGTCAATGATCGAGACGGTTCTGGGTGTTCTGGTAGATGAGTATTCTGGGGAGTTGATGAGGAAGGTTCTGGGTGTTCTGGTAGATGGGTGTTCTGGGGGAGTCAATGATCGAGACGGTTCTGGGTGTTCTGGTAGATGAGTATTCTGGGGAGGCGATGAGGAAGGTTCTGGGAGTTCTGGTAGATGGGTGTTCTGGGGGAGTCAATGATCGAGACGGTTCTGGGTGTTCTGGTAGATGAGTATTCTGGGGAGTCGATGGAGAAGGTTCTGGGTGTTCTGGTATTCTGGGGGAGTCAATGATCGAGACGGTTCTGGGTGTTCTGGTAGATGAGTATTCTGGGGAATCAATGGAGAAGGTTCTGGGTGTTCTGGTAAATGGGTGTTCTGGGGGAGTCAATGATTGAGAAGGTTCTGGGTGTTCTGGTGGATGGGTATTCTGGGGGAGTCAATAATCGAGACGGTTTTGGGTGTTCTGGTAGATGAGTATTCTGGGGAGTCGATGGAGAAGGTTCTGGGTGTTCTGGTAGATGTGTGTTCTGGGGGAGTCAATGATTGAGATGGTTCTGGGTGTTCTGGTAGATGGGTATTCTGGGGGAGTCAATAATCGAGACGGTTCTGGGTGTTCTGGTAGATGAGTATTCTGGGGAGTCGATGAGGAAGGTTCTGGGTGTTCTGGTAGATGGGTGTTCTGGGGGAGTCAATGATCGAGACGGTTCTGGGTGTTCTGGTAGATGAGTATTCTGAGGAGTCAATGGAGAAGGTTCTGGGTGTTCTGGTAGATGGGTGTTCTGGGCAGTCAATGATCGAGACGGTTCTGGGTGTTCTGGTAGATGAGTATTCTGGGGAGTTGATGAGGAAGGTTCTGGGTGTTCTGGTAGATGGGTGTTCTGGGGGAGTCAATGATCGAGACGGTTCTGGGTGTTCTGGTAGATGAGTATTCTGGGGAGGCGATGAGGAAGGTTCTGGGAGTTCTGGTAGATGGGTGTTCTGGGGGAGTCAATGATCGAGACGGTTCTGGGTGTTCTGGTAGATGAGTATTCTGAGGAGTCAATGGAGAAGGTTCTGGGTGTTCTGGTAGATGGGTGTTCTGGGCAGTCAATGATCGAGACGGTTCTGGGTGTTCTGGTAGATGAGTATTCTGGGGAGTCAATGGAGAAGGTTCTGGGTGTTCTGGTAGATGGGTGTTCTGGGGGAGTCAATGATCGAGACGGTTCTGGGTGTTCTGGTAGATGAGTATTCTGGGGAGTCAATGGAGAAGGTTCTGGGTGTTCTGGTAGATGGGTGTTCTGGGGGAGTCAATGATCGAGACGGTTCTGGGTGTTCTGGTAGATGAGTATTCTGGGGAGGCGATGAGGAAGGTTCTGGGAGTTCTGGTAGATGGGTGTTCTGGGGGAGTCAATGATCGAGACGGTTCTGGGTGTTCTGGTAGATGAGTATTCTGAGGAGTCAATGGAGAAGGTTCTGGGTGTTCTGGTAGATGGGTGTTCTGGGCAGTCAATGATCGAGACGGTTCTGGGTGTTCTGGTAGATGAGTATTCTGGGGAGGCGATGAGGAAGGTTCTGGGAGTTCTGGTAGATGGGTATTCTGGGGGAGTCAATGAGCGAGACGGTTCTGGGTGTTCTGGGGAAGTCAATGAATGAGAAGGTTCTGGGTGTTCTGGTAGATGGGTGTTCTGGGTAGTCAATGACATAGAAGAATCCAGGAGTTCTTGTAGATGGGAGCTTTCTAGGGGATGGGGGGTGAATGAGAAGGTTCTGGGTGTTCTGGTAGATGGGTGTTCTGGGGAGTCGATGGAGAAGGTTCTGGGTGTTCTGGTAGATGGGTGTTCTGGGGGAGTCAATGATGGAGAAGATTCTCTTGTTCTGGTGGAGGGGTGTTCTGGGGGAGTCAATGTTGGAGAAGGTTCTGAGTGTTCTGGTACATGGGAGTTCTTGGGGAGTCAATGATGGAGAAGGTTCTGGGTGTTCTGGCAGATGGGTGCTCTGGTGGAGTCAATGATAAAGAAGGATGTGGGAGTTCTGGTAGACAGGTGGTTTGGGGGAGTCAATGATGGAGAAAGTTCTGAGTGTTCTGGTAGATGGGTGTTTTGGGAGAGTTAATGATGGAGAAGATGTTGGGTATTCTGGTAGATGGGTGTTCTGGGGAGTCAATGATGGTGAAGATGTTGGGTGTTCTGGTGAGTCAATTATGGAGAAGATATTGGGTGTCCTGGTAGATGAGTGTTCTGGAGAGTCAATGATGGAAAAGGTTCTGGGTGTTCTGGTAGATAAGTGTTCTGGGGATCTCAAACAAAAGCAGTCTGACTGCATTCCAAGGTTAGGAATGCTCCTTACCTCAGTGTCTTATCAATGTTTATAAACAATGTTACTTTGTATCTCTCTATCTCCTGTCTGATCAATATTTTTAAACAATGTTATTTTGTATGTTTTAATCTCTGTCTGATCAATTTACCTTCTACAGCTACTGTATTTGCACAGCAATTTTCAGCAGATGCAAGGGGGAGAGGACAGGGCATACCACAGATGTTCTATGTAGTTCAATTAGATATTTCTGAGGTACACCCAGCCCTGGTTAAATTACTTTATTTTTGTCTTTTGGTTTAACTCAATGGATATACTTCTTTTTGAGCAAACTATTTAACAACCAGTGGGGTGTTTAGAATGCCATGAGTAGGTCCAGTAATTATTTAAATTAAACATTTATTATGATTACTATTTCCTTGCAGAACTTTGCCGCTTATATTGGTGGTCAGTCAGAAGAATATTCCTTACATTGGTGATCAGTGAGAAGAATGTTCCTTACATTGGTGATCAGTGGGAAGAATGTCCCTTACATTGGTGATCAGTGAGAAGAATGTTCCTTACATTGGTGATCAGTGAGAAGAATGTTCCTTACATTGGGGGTCAGTGGGAAGAATGTTCCTTACATTGGTGATCAGTGAGAAGAATGTTCCTTACATTGGTGATCAGTGAGAAGAATGTTCCTTACATTGGTGATCAGTGAGAAGAATGTTCCTTACATTGGTGATCAGTGAGAAGAATGTTCCTTACATTGGTGATCAGTGGGAAGAATGTTCCTTACATTGGTGATCAGTGAGTAGAATGTCCCTTACATTGGTGATCAGTGAGAAGAATGTTCCTTACATTGGTGATCAGTGAGTAGAATGTCCCTTACATTGGTGATCAGTGAGAAGAATGTCCCTTACATTGGTGATCAGTGAGAAGAATGTTCCTTACATTGGTGATCAGTGAGTAGAATGTTCCTTACATTGGTGATCAGTGAGTAGAATGTCCCTTACATTGGTGATCAGTGAGAAGAATGTTCCTTACATTGGTGATCAGTGAGAAGAATGTTCCTTACATTGGTGATCAGTGAGTAGAATGTCCCTTACATTGGTGATCAGTGAGAAGAATGCTCCTTACATTGGTGATCAGTGGGAAGAATGTTCCTTACATTGGTGATCAGTGAGTAGAATGTCCCTTACATTGGTGATCAGTGAGAAGAATGTTCCTTACATTGGTGATCAGTGAGTAGAATGTCCCTTACATTGGTGATCATTGAGAAGAATGTTCCTTACATTGGTGATCAGTGAGAAGAATGTTCCTTACATTGGTGATCAGTGAGAAGAATGTTCCTTACATTGGTGATCAGTGAGTAGAATGTCCCTTACATTGGTGATCAGTGAGAAGAATGTTCCTTACATTGGTGATCAGTGGGAAGAATGTTCCTTACATTGGTGATCAGTGGGAAGAATGATCCTTACATTGGTGATCAGTGAGAAGAATGTCCCTTACATTGGTGATCAGTGAGAAGAATGTTCCTTACATTGGTGATCAGTGAGAAGAATGTTCCTTACATTGGTGATCAGTGAGAAGAATGTTCCTTACATTGGTGATCAGTGAGAAGAATGTTCCTTACATTGGTGATCAGTGGGAAGAATGTCCCTTACATTGGTGATCAGTGAGAAGAATGTTCCTTACATTGGGGGTCAGTGGGAAGAATGTTCCTTACATTGGTGATCAGTGAGAAGAATGTTCCTTACATTGGTGATCAGTGGGAAGAATGTTCCTTACATTGGTGATCAGTGAGAAGAATGTCCCTTACATTGGTGATCAGTGAGAAGAATGTTCCTTACATTGGGGGTCAGTGGGAAGAATGTTCCTTACATTGGTGATCAGTGAGAAGAATGTTCCTTACATTGGGGGTCAGTGAGAAGAATATTCCTTACATTGGTGATCAGTGAGAAGAATGTTCCTTACATTGGTGATCAGTGAGAAGAATGTTCCTTACATTGGTGATCAGTGGGAAGAATGTTCCTTACATTGGTGATCAGTGAGTAGAATGTCCCTTACATTGGTGATCAGTGAGAAGAATGTTCCTTACATTGGTGATCAGTGAGTAGAATGTCCCTTACATTGGTGATCAGTGAGAAGAATGTCCCTTACATTGGTGATCAGTGAGAAGAATGTTCCTTACATTGGTGATCAGTGAGTAGAATGTTCCTTACATTGGTGATCAGTGAGTAGAATGTCCCTTACATTGGTGATCAGTGAGAAGAATGCTCCTTACATTGGTGATCAGTGAGAAGAATGTTCCTTACATTGGTGATCAGTGAGAAGAATGTTCCTTACATTGGTGATCAGTGAGTAGAATGTCCCTTACATTGGTGATCAGTGAGAAGAATGCTCCTTACATTGGTGATCAGTGGGAAGAATGTTCCTTACATTGGTGATCAGTGAGTAGAATGTCCCTTACATTGGTGATCAGTGAGAAGAATGTTCCTTACATTGGTGATCAGTGAGTAGAATGTCCCTTACATTGGTGATCATTGAGAAGAATGTTCCTTACATTGGTGATCAGTGAGAAGAATGTTCCTTACATTGGTGATCAGTGAGAAGAATGTTCCTTACATTGGTGATCAGTGAGTAGAATGTCCCTTACATTGGTGATCAGTGAGAAGAATGTTCCTTACATTGGTGATCAGTGGGAAGAATGTTCCTTACATTGGTGATCAGTGGGAAGAATGTTCCTTACATTGGTGATCAGTGAGAAGAATGTCCCTTACATTGGTGATCAGTGAGAAGAATGTTCCTTACATTGGTGATCAGTGAGAAGAATGTTCCTTACATTGGTGATCAGTGAGAAGAATGTTCCTTACATTGGTGATCAGTGAGAAGAATGTTCCTTACATTGGTGATCAGTGGGAAGAATGTCCCTTACATTGGTGATCAGTGAGAAGAATGTTCCTTACATTGGGGGTCAGTGGGAAGAATGTTCCTTACATTGGTGATCAGTGAGAAGAATGTTCCTTACATTGGTGATCAGTGGGAAGAATGTTCCTTACATTGGTGATCAGTGAGAAGAATGTCCCTTACATTGGTGATCAGTGAGAAGAATGTTCCTTACATTGGGGGTCAGTGGGAAGAATGTTCCTTACATTGGTGATCAGTGAGAAGAATGTTCCTTACATTGGTGATCAGTGAGAAGAATGTTCCTTACATTGGTGATCAGTGAGAAGAATGTTCCTTACATTGGTGATCAGTGAGAAGAATGTCCCTTACATTGGAGATCAGTGAGAAGAATGTTCCTTACATTGGTGATCAGTGAGAAGAATGTTCCTTACATTGGTGATCAGTGGGAAGAATGTTCCTTACATTGGTGATCAGTGGGAAGAATGTTCCTTACATTGGTGATCAGTGAGAAGAATGTTCCTTACATTGGTGATCAGTGGGAAGAATGTTCCTTACATTGGTGATCAGTGAGAAGAATGTTCCTTACATTGGTGATCAGTGAGAAGAATGTTCCTTACATTGGTGATCAGTGAGAAGAATGTTCCTTACATTGGTGATCAGTGAGAAGAATGTTCCTTACATTGGTGATCAGTGGGAAGAATGTTCCTTACATTGGTGATCAGTGAGAAGAATGTTCCTTACATTGGTGATCAGTGAGAAGAATGTTCCTTACATTGGTGATCAGTGAGAAGAATGTTCCTTACATTGGTGATCAGTGAGAAGAATGTCCCTTACATTGGTGATCAGTGAGAAGAATGTTCCTTACATTGGTGATCAGTGAGAAGAATGTTCCTTACATTGGTGATCAGTGAGAAGAATGTTCCTTACATTGGTGATCAGTGGGAAGAATGTTCCTTACATTGGTGATCAGTGAGAAGAATGTTCCTTACATTGGTGATCAGTGGGAAGAATGTTCCTTACATTGGTGATCAGTGAGAAGAATGTTCCTTACATTGGTGATCAGTGAGAAGAATGTTCCTTACATTGGTGATCAGTGGGAAGAATGTTCCTTACATTGGTGATCAGTGAGAAGAATGTTCCTTACATTGGTGATCAGTGAGAAGAATGTTCCTTACATTGGTGATCAGTGAGAAGAATGTTCCTTACATTGGTGATCAGTGGGAAGAATGTTCCTTACATTGGTGATCAGTGAGAAGAATGTTCCTTACATTGGTGATCAGTGAGAAGAATGTTCCTTACATTGGTGATCAGTGAGAAGAATGTTCCTTACATTGGTGATCAGTGAGAAGAATGTTCCTTACATTGGTGATCAGTGAGAAGAATGTTCCTTACATTGGTGATCAGTGAGAAGAATGTTCCTTACATTGGTGATCAGTGAGAAGAATGTTCCTTACATTGGTGATCAGTGAGAAGAATGTTCCTTACATTGGTGATCAGTGAGAAGAATGTTCCTTACATTGGTGATCGGTGAGAAGAATGTTCCTTACATTGGTGATCAGTGAGAAGAATGTTCCTTACATTGGTGATCAGTGAGAAGAATGTTCCTTACATTGGTGATCAGTGAGAAGAATGTTCCTTACATTGGTGATCAGTGAGAAGAATGTTCCTTACATTGGTGATCAGTGAGAAGAATGTTCCTTACATTGGTGATCAGTGAGAAGAATGTTCCTTACATTGGTGATCAGTGAGAAGAATGTTCCTTACATTGGTGATCAGTGAGAAGAATGTTCCTTACATTGGTGATCAGTGGGAAGAATGTTCCTTACATTGGTGATCAGTGAGAAGAATGTTCCTTACATTGTTTTTAGTGAGGTGACAATTGGATCCTGAAGCTAAACTTTCCAGACTCCACCTATAACTGAACTATCACTTTTGGGTGGACTGATCCTTTGATTACCCCATCATTCCCTGTTATTATATTTGGCTCCTCGTCCCCCCCCCCCCCCCCTTGTTCCGTGTGAAGTTCCCTCTGCAGTTAACAGTTCCGCTATAATTTGATGGATGATCCATTGTGAGTATTATGGGAGCCCGGGGGGGGGGGGGGGGGGGTAGGGGGGGGCACATTCAGCTTCAGCGAAGATATTCGTCTCACGTGTGGCCATTCTTCCCCTCCTCATTCAGGACAGAGTGGTGGCTTTCTGTGGAGGGTCCATGAATGGGATGAATTGGGGTCCTTATACAGAGCTGCAGAACCCCCCCCCCACACACATAGAGCTCCTGCTACCAAGTGGACCTGTCATCACACAGGTGAAGGTGTTTGTTCTGTGATCTGGGACGCTGTATCTGCAGATGTAGAGTGAGGGTGGAAAAGTATTTGACCCCCTGATGATTTTTTGCCCACTGACAAAGAAATGATCAGTCTATAATTTTAATGGTCGGTTTATTGTAACAGTGAGGGACAGAATAACAATTATATCCAGAAAAACACTTTTCAAAAAAGTTATAAATCGATTTGCATTTTAATGAGTGAAATAAATATTTGATCCCTGATCAATCAGCAAGATTTCTGGCTCCCAGGTGTCTTCTATACAGGTAACAAGCTGAGATTAGGAGCACTCCCTTAAAGGGAGTGCTCCTAATCTCAGCTTGTTACCTATATAGAAGACACCTGTCCACAGAAGGAGTCAATCAGATTCCAATCTCTCCATCATGGCCAAGACCAAAGAGCTGTCCAAGGATGTCGGGGAGAAGATTGGAGACCTACACAAGGCTGGAATGGGCTACAAGACCATCGCCAAGCAGCTTGGTGAGAGGTGACAACAGTTGGTGGATTATTCCCAAATGGAGGAAACACAAAATAACGATGGATCTCCTCGGTCTGGGGCTCCATGGAAGATCTCACCTCGTGGAGGATCAATGATCAGGAGAACGGTGAGGAATCCGCCCAGAACTACACCGGAGAATCTTCTCCATGATCTCAGCTGGGACCATAGTCACCAAGAGAACAATCGGTAACACACTACACCGTGAGGGACTGAAATCCTGCAGCCCCCGCAAGATCCCCCCGCTCAGGAAATCACATGTACAGGTCCCCCCGCTCAGGAAATCACATGTACAGATCCGTCTGAAGTTTTCTAATAAACATCTGAAGGATTCAGAGAAGAACCGGGGGAAAGTGTTGTGGTCAGAGGAGACCAAAATCAAGTTCTTTGGCATCAACTCAACTCACCGTGTTTGTAGGAGGAGGAATTCTGCCTATGACTCCAAGAACACCATCCCCCACCGTCATACATGGAGGACCTATGACTCCAAGAACACCATCCCCCACCGTCATACATGGAGGTCCTATGACCCCCAAGAACACCATCCCCCACCGTCATACATGGAGGTCCTATGACCCCAAGAACACCATCCCCCACCGTCATGCATGGAGGAACTATGACCCCAAGAATACCGTCCTCCACCGTCATACATGGAGGTCCTATGACCCCAAGAACACCATCCCCCACCGTCATACATGGAGGTCCTATGACCCCAAGAACACCATCCCCCACCGTCATACATGGAGGACCTATGACCCCAAGAACACCATCCCCCACCGTCATACATAGAGGTCCTATGACCCCAAGAACAGCATCCCCCACCGTCATACATGGAGGACCTATGACCCCAAGAACACCATCCCCCACCGTCATACATGGAGGTCCTATGACCCCAAGAACACCATCCCCCACCGTCATACATGGAGGACCTATGACCCCAAGAACACCATCCCCCACCGTCATACATGGAGGACCTATGACCCCAAGAACACCATCCCCCACCGTCATACATAGAGGTCCTATGACCCCAAGAACACCATCCCCCACCGTCATACATGGAGGTCCTATGACCCCAAGAACACCATCCCCCACCGTCATACATGGAGGACCTATGACCCCAAGAACACCATCCCCCACCGTCATACATAGAGGTCCTATGACCCCAAGAACAGCATCCCCCACCGTCATACATGGAGGACCTATGACCCCAAGAACACCATCCCCCACCGTCATACATGGAGGTCCTATGACCCCAAGAACACCATCCCCCACCGTCATACATGGAGGACCTATGACCCCAAGAACACCATCCCCCACCGTCATACATAGAGGTCCTATGACCCCAAGAACAGCATCCCCCACCGTCATACATGGAGGACCTATGACCCCAAGAACACCATCCCCCACCGTCATACATAGAGGTCCTATGACCCCAAGAACAGCATCCCCCACCGTCATACATGGAGGACCTAGGACCCCCAAGAACACCATCCCCCACCGTCATACATGGAGGACCTATGACCCCCAAGAACACCATCCCCCACCGTCATACATGGAGGTCCTATGACCCCCAAGAACACCATCCCCCACCGTCATACATGGAGGTCCTATGACCCCCAAGAACACCATCCCCCACCGTCATACATGGAGGACCTATGACCCCCAAGAACACCATCCCCCACCGTCATACATGGAGGTCCTATGACCCCCAAGAACACCATCCCCCACCGTCATACATGGAGGACCTATGACCCCAAGAACACCATCCCCCACCGTCATGCATGGAGGAACTATGACCCCAAGAACACCGTCCCCCACCGTCATACATGGAGGTCCTATGACCCCAAGAACACCATCCCCCACCGTCATACATGGAGGACCTATGACTCCAAGAACACCATCCCCCACCGTCATACATGGAGGTCCTATGACCCCCAAGAACACCATCCCCCACCGTCATACATGGAGGTCCTATGACCCCAAGAACACCATCCCCCACCGTCATGCATGGAGGAACTATGACCCCAAGAACACCGTCCCCCACCGTCATACATGGAGGTCCTATGACCCCAAGAACACCATCCCCCACCGTCATACATGGAGGTCCTATGACCCCAAGAACACCATCCCCCACCGTCATACATGGAGGACCTATGACCCCAAGAACACCATCCCCCACCGTCATACATAGAGGTCCTATGACCCCAAGAACAGCATCCCCCACCGTCATACATGGAGGACCTAGGACCCCCAAGAACACCATCCCCCACCGTCATACATGGAGGACCTATGACCCCCAAGAACACCATCCCCCACCGTCATACATGGAGGTCCTATGACCCCCAAGAACACCATCCCCCACCGTCATACATGGAGGTCCTATGACCCCAAGAACACCATCCCCCACCGTCATACATGGAGGACCTATGACCCCCAAGAACACCATCCCCCACCGTCATACATGGAGGACCTATGACCCCCAAGAACACCATCCCCCACCGTCATACATGGAGGTCCTATGACCCCCAAGAACACCATCCCCCACCGTCATACATGGAGGACCTATGTCCCCAAGAACACCATCCCCCACCGTCATACATGGAGGACCTATGACCCCAAGAACACCATCCCCCACCGTCATACATGGAGGTCCTATGACCCCAAGAACACCATCCCCCACCGTCATACATGGAGGACCTATGACCCCAAGAACACCATCCCCCACCGTCATACATGGAGGACCTATGACCCCAAGAACACCATCCCCCACCGTCATACATAGAGGTCCTATGACCCCAAGAACGCCATCCCCCACCGTCATACATGGAGGTCCTATGACCCCAAGAACACCATCCCCCACCGTCATACATGGAGGACCTATGACCCCAAGAACACCATCCCCCACCGTCATACATAGAGGTCCTATGACCCCAAGAACACCATCCCCCACCGTCATACATGGAGGTCCTATGACCCCAAGAACACCATCCCCCACCGTCATACATGGAGGACCTATGACCCCAAGAACACCATCCCCCACCGTCATACATGGAGGACCTATGACCCCAAGAACACCATCCCCCACCGTCATACATGGAGGTCCTATGACCCCAAGAACACCATCCCCCACCGTCATACATGGAGGACCTATGACCCCAAGAACACCATCCCCCACCGTCATACATAGAGGTCCTATGACCCCAAGAACAGCATCCCCCACCGTCATACATGGAGGACCTATGACCCCAAGAACACCATCCCCCACCGTCATACATAGAGGTCCTATGACCCCAAGAACAGCATCCCCCACCGTCATACATGGAGGACCTAGGACCCCCAAGAACACCATCCCCCACCGTCATACATGGAGGACCTATGACCCCCAAGAACACCATCCCCCACCGTCATACATGGAGGTCCTATGACCCCCAAGAACACCATCCCCCACCGTCATACATGGAGGTCCTATGACCCCAAGAACACCATCCCCCACCGTCATACATGGAGGACCTATGACCCCCAAGAACACCATCCCCCACCGTCATACATGGAGGACCTATGACCCCCAAGAACACCATCCCCCACCGTCATACATGGAGGTCCTATGACCCCCAAGAACACCATCCCCCACCGTCATACATGGAGGACCTATGACCCCAAGAACACCATCCCCCACCGTCATGCATGGAGGAACTATGACCCCAAGAACACCGTCCCCCACCGTCATACATGGAGGTCCTATGACCCCAAGAACACCATCCCCCACCGTCATACATGGAGGACCTATGACTCCAAGAACACCATCCCCCACCGTCATACATGGAGGTCCTATGACCCCCAAGAACACCATCCCCCACCGTCATACATGGAGGTCCTATGACCCCAAGAACACCATCCCCCACCGTCATGCATGGAGGAACTATGACCCCAAGAACACCGTCCCCCACCGTCATACATGGAGGTCCTATGACCCCAAGAACACCATCCCCCACCGTCATACATGGAGGTCCTATGACCCCAAGAACACCATCCCCCACCGTCATACATGGAGGACCTATGACCCCAAGAACACCATCCCCCACCGTCATACATAGAGGTCCTATGACCCCAAGAACAGCATCCCCCACCGTCATACATGGAGGACCTAGGACCCCCAAGAACACCATCCCCCACCGTCATACATGGAGGACCTATGACCCCCAAGAACACCATCCCCCACCGTCATACATGGAGGTCCTATGACCCCCAAGAACACCATCCCCCACCGTCATACATGGAGGTCCTATGACCCCAAGAACACCATCCCCCACCGTCATACATGGAGGACCTATGACCCCCAAGAACACCATCCCCCACCGTCATACATGGAGGACCTATGACCCCCAAGAACACCATCCCCCACCGTCATACATGGAGGTCCTATGACCCCCAAGAACACCATCCCCCACCGTCATACATGGAGGACCTATGTCCCCAAGAACACCATCCCCCACCGTCATACATGGAGGACCTATGACCCCAAGAACACCATCCCCCACCGTCATACATGGAGGTCCTATGACCCCAAGAACACCATCCCCCACCGTCATACATGGAGGACCTATGACCCCAAGAACACCATCCCCCACTGTCGTACATGGAGGACCTATGACCCCAAGAACACCATCCCCCACCGTCATACATGGAGGACCTATGACCCCAAGAACACCATCCCCCACCGTCATACATGGAGGTCCTATGACCCCAAGAACACCATCCCCCACCATCATACATGGAGGTCCTATGACCCCAAGAACACCATCCCCCACCGTCATACATGGAGGACCTATGACCCCAAGAACACCATCCCCCACCGTCATACATGGAGGACCTATGACCCCAAGAACACCATCCCCCACCGTCATACATGGAGGACCTATGACCCCAAGAACACCATCCCCCACCGTCATACATGGAGGTCCTATGACCCCCAAGAACACCATCCCCCACCGTCATACATGGAGGACCTATGACCCCAAGAACACCATCCCCACAATTAAACATGGAGGTAGAAACATTATGCTTTGGAGGTGTTTTTCTGCTAATGGGACAGGACAACTTCACCGCATCAAAGAGACCATGGAAGGGGCCATGTACCATCAAATCTTGGGAGAGAACCTCCTTCCCTCAGCCAGGGCATTGAGAATGGGTCATGGATGGGTCTTCCATCACGATAATGACCCAAAACACACGGCCAAGGCAACAAAGGAGTGTCTCAAGAAGAAGCACATTAAGGTCATGGAGTGGCCTAGCCAGTCTCCAGACCTTAATCCCATAGAAAATATGTGGAGGGAGCTGAAGGTTCGAATTACCAAACATCAGCCTGGAAACATTCATGACTCGGAGAGGATCTACAAAGAGGACAAAATCCCTCCTGAGATGTGCGAACCTGGAGGCCAACTACAAGGAACGTCTGACCTCTGTGATCGACAACAAGGGTTTCTCCACCAACTACTAAGTCATGTTTTGTAAAGGGGGTCAAATACTTATTTCACTCATTAACCACTTAAGGACCGCCTCCTGCACATATACGTCGGCAGAATGGCACGGCTGGGCACAAGCACATACCGGTACGTTGCTTTTTAAGTGCCCAGCCGTGGGTAGGGAGGGCACCGCCACCGGCACGCTCCCGAACCGGTCCTGAGCTCCGTGACCGTGACACCAGCGGACCCGATTGCCGCTGGTGTCCCGCGATCGGGTCACAGAGCTGAAGAACCAGGAGAGGGCTGTATAAACAAACCTCTCCCCGTGCTTCCTAGTGTGGCTGTCACAGATCGTCTGTTCCCTTTTATAGGGAAGGACAATCAGTGACGTCACATGCCAGGCCACACCCCCCCTACAATAAAAAAAAAAAAACACACATAACGTCACACATAACACTACACTGCCCCCTAGTGGTTAACTCCTTCACTGCCAGTGTCATTTACACAGGAATCTCTGCATTTAAATAGCAGTGATTGCTGTATAAATGACAATGGTCCCAAAAATGTGTCAAAAATGTCCAATGTGTCCGCCATAGTGTCGCAGTCACAATAAAAACCGCTGATCGCCGCCATTACTAGCAAAAAATATATATATTAATAAAAATGCTATAAAACTATCCCCTATTTTGTAAACGCTATAACTTTTGCGCAAACCAATCAATAAACGATATTGCGATTTTTTTTTTTTACCAAAAATATGTAGAAGAATACGTATCGGCCTAAACTGAGGAAAAAAATGTACAAAATCAGCAGCCAATCAAACACTCCCCCCCCCACCCCCCCCCCCCCCCCCCACTGTATGCAGCCAATCGGATCACCAGGGAGGGCCCAGTGACATCATTACCATGCCATAGATATTTCAATAAAATTGTGATGCCCAACTGAATGCCAGTGGAGGCAAATGTGACCCCCAGTTGGAGCCTGGAACTCGATCATCCCAAATAACCATGACGGAATTTTTTTATTTACCAACCAACATGTTCATTTTAAGGTCATTTCAAAGGAAGGAGGGGGGGGGCGCTCTTTGTGCCTGGTGGACAATATGATTACCTGCTCACGGTGGGGGGGGGGGGGGGGGGGTGTATTACAGGCAACACAGGCAGTTCTCAGTTCTCCAGGTGGTTTTATATCAGCTGTAATGTAGGTCAGTGGGGCAGCCATTGTATTAATGAGCAATGGATCTGCCGCCATCTGCTGGTTGGGGTCAGTAATGCAGAAAGTTTTTATTTTTTTACTCTCGCTCTGGTCATACTGGCAACTGTAGAGGTGTTTATGGTTCACCTGATCAGTGGGAATTATTATTTTTTTGTTCCTTAATTATAAACTCGCAGAGAAGAATACAGTTTACATATTTTAAGCCCATAATCAGTAGAGTGTGTGTGTGTGTGGGGGGGGGGGGGGGTGTAAGGAAAAGGATTATTAACGCACAGTGAAGGGTGCGTTAATAATATTATACAGGATTTATATGGCGCCAACACTTTTCGCGGCGCTTTACAACATGAGGGCAGACAGTACAGTTACCTTACAAATCAATACAGGAGGAATCAGAGGGTCCTGATCCTGAGAGCTTACAATCTAAGAGAGGGGGTCAAGATGACACTTTGGACAAGGGGTCTGCCATGTACAAATTTAGTTTTTGCCTCAGAACAGTAGTGGGGTTCTGAGGGTTAATTATGTAGGTTTAACTTTGAGATCAGTCTGGCTGGGCTGTGTTAGAAGCTCTGCCTGGTCTTGTGTACAGTGAGGAGCACATGACAGGCTCAGAACCAGGCCTGGTTGGACGTTTTAGGCATTGGCGTTCCCCGGAGCCGATCAGTGGGTGCCGCAGAGGAGTCTGGGGAAGGGTAGTTAAGATGTTGATGTCACGTGTTCCAGGTTCGTTCGTGAGGCCCCAATGGTCTGTTCCTGATTCTGGACCGGGGTAGCCCCGCGAGGGGTCCCGGTCACAGGACCGTATGTCGCTCCTCAACATGCTTCGGTTGGTTGGCCCCAATAGACCCGTCTGGTCTGGGGTAGGGATCCGTCTGTTCCCGAGTCTCGGAACCGGCTGGTCCGAGGTGCAGTAACTGAGGGAGGATTCGGGGTGTCCGGGTGTGCTCTCGGCTTGGAGAGGCGCCACAGCTCGTGGAAGTGACCGGGGGAGGACTCTTCGGAGGAGGGCCAACAAGCTGGCACCCTGGGAAGTGCCTGGTTACTGAGTTGGGAAGGACATTGACGAATTCACTCTTTTTCCAGCACTGCCAAGGAGACAGAGAACGTTCCGGGGTACTGAGGGAAAAGGTTCCTATTCACTTCTGTTACCAGTTACTCAAGGTCTAAGATTTCACAAGTTCTGGACCAAAGTGCTGACCTCCATGATCTCTGAGCAAACAAGCAGGACAAAACTCTGGATAGCCGCACACTGGAAAAAGACTTGAAATCCCATCTTTAATTGAAACAACGTGGGTCACATCAAAACAAAATCGAAAAATCCACAGCAAAAAGAATAACAGGGTACAGGAAAAACTGACGCGTTTCGCACCTTAATCAGTGCGTACTCATAGCTAACCATCTTTCAAGCAAATATCAAGTAAGCACTGATTACGGTGCGAAACGCGTCAGAATTTTCCTGTACCCTGTTATTCCTTTTGCTGTGGATTTTTTTATTCTGTTTTGATGTGACCCACGTTGTTTCAATTAAATATGGGATTTCAAGTCTTTTTCCAGTGTGTGGCTATCCAGAGTTTTGTCCTGCTTGTTTGCTCATGGTGTGTGTAATGGTCAATACCTGGGGCTCATCAATAGGAGGCAGAGCTTCAGTCCTCGAGGATTACTTTGGAGCGGTGGTTCATCCTTTCTGCCATGATCTCTGGCTAGAGATTTGTTCAGCCTTGAAGCGCCCAGCTGCGAGTGGCTGCTCTCTGGGTGGCACTAGAGACTTTCTGATATTAGCAGTCCGAGGTGCCTGAGTTTCTTCACGCTTGCCCTCTGTTCCCATACGAGACTGCATTGTTGGATGTTACCCCTGCAAATAAAAACCTTTTCTAAAGGACTTTTATGGTGTCAGCGTTAGTTGGGTACTAACTCTGGGAACCCCTAGACGTGGAAGAACCAGCCAAGCGGAGGTAACCGGTAAGCCCAAAAGTTAAGGCCGCCCCGCCAAGGGTTATGGCCGCTACACAAAAAAAAAAGTAATAACAGTGGGGGATGGTCTGTTGTTAGGTGGTGGTCGGATAGGCAAGTGTTGTCAGGGATCATCTAAAAGTGGGCAGAGTAGGCGACAGTCAGACAGATTGGGGTAGGGAGTTCTATAGAATGGGAGAGGTTCGGGAGAAGTCCTGGAGGCGAGTATGGGAGGAGGCAACAAGGGAACTAGAGAGCAGGAGGTCTTGGGAGGAACAAAGAGAATGATTAGGTTGGTATTATGAGGCTAGGTTAGTGATGCAGGTAGGGGCCAAGTTGTGGATGGCTTTGTAAGTTATTGTTTGTATTTTAAATATAATTTGTTGAGTGAGCGTAAGCCAGTGCAGGGATCGGCAGAGAGGGGTGGAGGACACTGAATGGAGGCCAGTGGAGGGATTGGTAGAAAGGGTAGAGGACGCTAAATGGAGGCCAGTGGAAGGATCAGCAGAGAGGGGTGAAGGACACTGAATGGAGGCAAGTGGAGGGATTTGCTGAGAGGGGTGGGAGGACACTGAATAGAGGCCAGTGGAGAGATTGGAAGAGAGGGGTGGAGGACACTGAATAGAGGCCAGTGGAGAGATTGGAAGAGAGGGGTGGAGGACATTGAATGGAGGTAAGTGGAGGGATTGGTAGAGAGGGGTAGAGGACATTGAATGGAGGCCAGTGTAGGGATTGGCAGAGAGGGGTAGAGAACACTGAATGGAGGGTCAGTGGAGGGATCGGCAGAGAGGGATGGAGGACACTGAATGACGGCCAGTAGAGGGATTGGCAGAGAGGGTAGAGGATGCTAAATAGAGGCCAGTGGAAGAATCAACAGAGAGGGTGAAGGGCACTGAATGGAGGCCAGTGGAGGGATTGGCAGACAGGGGTAGAGGACACTGAGTGGAGGGGTTGGCAGAGAGGGGTAGAGGACACTGAATAGAGGCCAATGGAGAGATTGGAAGAGAGGGGTGGAGGACACTGAATGGAGACCAGTGAAGGGATTGGTAGAGAGGGGTGGAGGACACTGAATGGAGACCAGTGGAGGGATTGGTAGAGAGGGGTGGTGGACACTGAATGGAGACCAGTGGAGGGATTGGTAGAGAGGGGTGGAGGACACTGAATGGAGACCAGTGGAGGGATTGGTAGAGAGGGGTGGAGGACACTGAATGGAGACCAGTGGAGGGATTGGTAGAGAGGGGTGGTGGACACTGAATGGAGACCAGTGGAGGGATTGGTAGAGAGGGGTGGTGGACACTGAATGGAGACCAGTGGAGGGATTGGTAGAGAGGGGTGGAGGACACTGAATGGAGACCAGTGGAGGGATTGGTAGAGAGGGGTGGAGGACACTGAATGGAGGTCAGTGGAGGGATTGGTAGAGAGGGGTGGTGGACACTGAATGGAGGCCAGTGGAGGGATTGGCAGAGAGGGGTGGAGGACATTGAATGGAGGCCAGTGGAGGGATTGGCAGAGAGGGGTGGAGGACACTGAATGGAGACCAGTGGAGGGATTGGTAGAGAGGGGTGGAAGACACTGAATGAAGGTCAGTGGAGGGAGTCTGGCAGCGGCATTCATGATGGACTGAAGGAGGGGATAGCCTATGTAAAGATAATCCAATGAGGAGGGAACTGCAGTAGTCGAGGTGAGAGATGACCGGGGAGTGAATTAGTAGCTTTGTGGTGTCTTTGGTTAGGAAGGGACGTATTTTGGAAATGTTGCATAGGTTGAGGCGGCATGATTTGCACAGTGATTTATAGAGGTGGGTTAAGAAAGGAAATGGGGTGTACCCCAAGAGTTACTTGACAGGTTTTGACTTAAAGGAGGGTGAAGAATGAAGGAAAGGGAGGAGATGGGAGGTGGGCAATGGAGGAAGTTCTCAGGTAGACCTCTTGGTGACTCTCATGCATCTATGGGCTCCTCTGAGAATAGAAAGGCCTTTCAGTAGATCCTCCATAGACCTGAGGTCTTCAACTCTTCATCTCAGTGGGATCTGGGAGCATTCGAAAGATGTCTAAGTACAGAGTTTTTACTGGACAGAGGAGAGATGGAGAAGAAGAAGGAAAAATGCCACGAAGTTCGGAATGGTGTAATCTGAATATTTTTGTGTGATAGTTCTAACTGCAGCCAAGTCCCAGGCCTCTCCAGGCCTAATGGTGACCAGAGTTAGGGACAGCTGACATCCTTCTGTTTAGAGTGGGTATACGAGGCATGGTGGGTGAGTTGCAAGGTAGATTAATGGGCGCCAGACACTTCTTGAAATCAAAGAGATTTATTGTCTCTCAAACGGATCTGTGGGAGAGAGGGTTAGGGCCAGGACACCCTTTAGTAGTTGCAATGTTCATTTAGCAGACTCCAAGAGTTCTATAGTTCTATAGATAGACAGCCATGCAGGGAAAGGCACCCAGCAAGACACCACATCTGCATGAGTAGGGCCGCTGTCTCCTATGGCAACGAACTTGAAATAGTTTCTAACAAAGGTTGCAATGAACTTATTCACTTCTTAAAATATCTCCTATTGTAGAACTTCACTCCACTGAGCTCTCAGTCCTTCACTAGACTTTCTGATCCACTGCCACTGGATCCCCCCTGAGCTCTTCCAATCTTCAGTATCTTCAAGCGTCACCCCGCGTCTCTGCTGGGTCCCTACTTTGGCACTCACAGATACTCCTCAAGCGTCACCCACTGGCCTGCTCGGTCCTGGCTTGGCACACAAGGCTGCTCTGCAAGTGTCACCTCCACTGGCTCGGTCCCTGGCTTGGCACACAAGGCTGCTCTGCAAGTGTCACCTCCACTGGCTCGGTCCCTGGCTTGGCACACAAGGCTGCTCTGCAAGTGTCACCTCCCACTGGCTCGGTCCCTGGCTTGGCCACACAAGGCTGCTCTGCAAGTGTCTTCCTCCACTGGCTCGGTCCCTGGCTTGGCACACAAGGCTGCTCTGCAAGTGTCACCTCCACTGGCTCGGTCCCTGGCTTGGCACACAAGGCTGCTCTGCAAGTATCACCTCCACTGGCTCGGTCCCTGGCTTGGCACACAAGCTGCTCTGCAAAGCGTCTCCTCCACTGGCTCGGTCCCTGGCTTGGCACACAAGGCTGCTCTGTAAGTGTCTCCTCCACTGGCTCGGTCCCTGGCTTGGCACACAAGGCTGCTCTGCAAGCGTCTCCTCCGCTGGCTGGGTCCCTGGCTTGGCACACAAGGCTGCTCTGCAAGTGTCACCTCCACTGGCTCGGTCCCTGGCTGGGCACACAAGGCTGCCTCTGCAAGCGTCTCCTCCACTGGCTCGGTCCCTGGCTTGGCACACAAGGCTGCTCTGCAAGCGTCTCCTCCGCTGGCTGGGTCCCTGGCTTGACATCTGCTGAAGTTTCCCAATTCTTCACAGTCCCCGCTGGTGAGAATACTGCTCTGGTACTGGCTTCAACTACTCACAGTGGTCCCCGTTACAAGTTGGATGGTCCCTTAGTGGCAACAGCTTCCCCTCCACCTCTGACCGTGAGAGCTTCTCCCGCCGGCAGAAACGTCACTTCTGGTTGGACCGCAAGCTGAAATCCCAACCCTACTCTTCTCTCTTGCGTCTGGATAGGCCCTCAGACAGCCTACCAGTACAACCCATGTCCCCCAGACAGCCATCCAGGTGGCACAGAACCCCGATCACCTGACCCCACCCAAAATAAAAAGGTCCCTTGGCCTACTGGCAGAGCCTAAGAAAATCCCTGCCCATTGGCTAAGACACCCCATTTATTCTTAATCTTTCCTTGCAATGCCCTTGTCTTATCTAATGCCACCAGATACCCGGCCACCTAGTGACAGAAGAGAGAAGTGCAGCAATTCCAGAATTAGGGTGAAATCAATTGACCTCCTATCAATTGGCCAATGCAACTATCACCTGGCAAATAAATTTACCAGCAACCCCGCCTAAACATTTGGGGTGCTACATAACCATGGACTGAATGGTTGTAACCTGGGAAAGGACCGGAAAACATGCAGAACGGTGCCCACCTTGAGATTGCGGCGTCAACAAAGATCCGGCCCCCCGGGAGAAGAGTTCTGCACCACCTGTTTTTTTTTTCCCCCTGAATCTTCAAACATATAGAGGACTAAAGCACATGATGCCCAGGAGTTGTATGGACGAAGGGTTAAGGATTTTTATTCCAAAACTGGAAGTGAAGGATTTGAACATTCTGTAAGATCCCGGGGGTAACACCCCGCATGTAGACCACTGCGAATGACAGCCTCAGGTAGGAGGTGGGAATCATTTGGTGAAAGGGAGGGGACGGGGGTTATGGTGTGTGGTAGGGCTTGGCCCCTTAGTTCCAGTGAAGGGAACTCTTAAGGCGTCAGCATACCAAGACATGTTGGACAGTTTCATGCTCCCAACTTTGTGGGAACAGTTTCGGGATGGCCCCTTCCTGTTCCAACATGACTGAGCACCAGTAAGCAAGGTCCATAAAGATATGGATGAGCGAGTTTGGGGTGGAGGAACTTGATTGGCCTGCACAGAGTCCTGGCCTCAACCATATAGAACACCTTTGGGATGAATTATTAGAGTGTAGACTGCGAGCCAAGCCTCCTCGCCCAACATCAGTGCCCGACCTCACAATGGGCTTCTGGAGGAATGGTCAAACACTCCTAAACCTTGTGGACGGCCTTCTCAGAAGAGTTGAAAGCTGGTATAGCTGCAAAGGGCGGGCCAACTCAATATTGAACCCTACGGACTAAGACGCCATTAAAGTTTGTGTGCGTGTAAAGGCAGTCCCAAAACTTTGGTAATATAGGGTATGTTTAGTCGAAGTTCCATGTCTGTGATGGAGGACAGATCTCTCGGAGTCACATACAGGATCAGAGGGGACCTCAGGGAATGCGCTCGCTGAAAATGATGCGGAGAATGTGGAAAGCGAAGTAAATTTTCCCCTGGAGGAGCCAGAGAACCTGAATGAGATAAAAGGATCCAGTAGGGGGTCGGTGACACCAGGGGGGGGGGGGGGGATTTATTAGGGGCCAGTGACACCAGGGGTGGATCCAATTAGGGCCGGTGACACCAGGAGGGGAAATTTATTAGGGGACAGCAACACCACGGGTGTATCCAATAGGGGGGACAGTGACACCAGGGGGAGGAATTTATTAGGGGCCAGTGACACCAAGGGTGGATCCGATTGGGGGCCATTGACTCTAGAGGAGGAAATTATTAGGGCCAGTGACTCCAGGAGAGGATTCCAGCGGGGGCCAGTGACTCCAGGAGAGGATTCCAGCGGGGGCCAGTGACTCCAGGAGAGGATTCCAGCGGGGGCCAGTGACTCCAGGAGAGGATTCCAGCGGGGGCCAGTGACTCCAGGAGAGGATCCAGCGGGGCCAGTGACTCCAGGGCATGAACCGAACCGATGGGGCCAGCAGCTCTAGGGGAGGATTCAATTAGGGGACCAGTGACTCCCAGAGGATCTTATTAGGTGTCAGGGAAGATATGACTGGGGCTCAGTGACACCAGAAAAGGATCTAATATATGGGGGGGGGGGCAGCAGTGACTCCAGAGAAGGATATTTTTAAGATTTACCCCCCCCCCTTCATGACCAGGCCATTGTTTGCTATTCGGCACTGCATTGTTTTAACTGGCAATTGCGTCGTGGTGCACCACTGCACTCAAATTACATTTTATATCATTTTTTTCACCCAAGTAGAAGCTTTCTTTTGGTGATATTTGATCATCACTGGGTTTTAAAAAATAAATAAATTATCATATACAGTAAGGGGCGGAATATTTGACCATTGTACGTTTGTCTACTGACAAAGAAACGATCAGTCTATACTTCTTTATGGTCGGTTTATTATTACAGTGAGAGACAGAATAACAAACAAAAATATCCAGAAAAACGCATTTCAAAAAAGTTATAAATTGATTTTCATTTTAATGAGTGAAATAAATATTTGCTGACTTAGTAGTTGGTGGAGAAAACCTTGTTGTCGTTCAGAGGTCAGACATTCCTTGGAGTTGGCCTCCAGGTTCGCACATCTCAGGAGGGATTTTGTCCGCTTTGCAGATCCTCTCCAAGTCATGAAGGTTTCCAGGCTGACGTTTGGTAACTTGAACCTTCAGCTTCCTCCACATATTTTCTATGGGATTAAGGTCTGGAGACCGGCTGGGCCACTCCAGGACCTTCAGGTGCTTCTTCTTGAGCCACTTTGTTGCCTTGACTGTGTGTTTTGGGTCATTGTCATGATGGAATTCATGACCCATTTTCAATGCCCTGGTTGAGGGAAGGAGGTTCTCACCAAAGATTTGATGGTACATGGCCCCGTCCATCGTCCCCTTTGCTGCTGTGAAGTTGTCCTGTTCCTTAGCCGACAAACTCCCCCAAAGCATAATGTTTCCACCTCCATGTATGACGGTGGAGGACGGTGTTCTTGGGGTCATAGGTCCTCCATGTATGACGGTGGGGGATGGTGTTCTTGGGGTCATAGGTCCTCCATGTATGACGGTGGGGGATGGTGTTCTTGGGGTCATAGGTCCTCCATGTATGACGGTGGGGGATGGTGTTCTTGGGGTCATAGGTCCTCCATGTATGACGGTGGGGGATGGTGTTCTTGGGGTCATAGTTCCTCCATGTATGACGGTGGGGGATGGTGTTCTTGGGGTCATAGGTCCTCCATGTATGACGGTGGGGGATGGTGTTCTTGGGGTCATAGGTCCTCCATGTATGACGGTGGGGGATGGTGTTCTTGGGGTCATAGGTCCTCCATGTATGACGGTGGGGGATGGTGTTCTTGGGGTCATAGGTCCTCCATGTATGACGGTGGGGGATGGTGTTCTTGGGGTCATAGGTCCTCCATGTATGACGGTGGGGGATGGTGTTCTTGGGGTCATAGGTCCTCCATGTATGACGGTGGAGGATGGTGTTCTTGGGGTCATAGGTCCTCTATGTATGACGGTGGGGGATGGTGTTCTTGGGGTCATAGGTCCTCCATGTATGACGGTGGGGGATGGTGTTCTTGGGGTCATAGGCAGCATTCCTCCTCCTCCTACAAACATGGCGAGTTGAGTTGATGCCAAAGATCTGGATTTTGGTCTCCTCTGACCACAACACTTTCCCCCGGTTCTTCTCGGAATCATTCGATGTTCATTAGTGATCTTCAGAGGGACCTGTACATGTGATTTCCTGAGCGGGGGGAACCTGTACATGTGATTTCCTGAGCGGGGGGACCTGTACATGTGATTTCCTGAGCGGGGGGGGACCTGTACATGTGATTTCCTGAGCGGGGGGGGACCTTGCAGGCTCTGCAGGATTTCAGTCCCTCACGGTGTAGTGTGTTACCGATTGTTCTCTTGGTGACGATGGTCCCAGCTGAGATCATGGAGAAGATTCTCCGGTGTAGTTCTGGGCGGATTCCTCACCGTTCTCCTGATCATTGATCCTCCACGAGGTGAGATCTTCCATGGAGCCCCAGACCGAGGAGATCCATCGTTATTATGTGTTTCTTCCATTTGTGAATAATAATCCCACCAACTGTTGTCACCTCTCACCAAGCTGCTTGGCGATGGTCTTGTAGCCCATTCCAGCCTTGTGTAGGTCTCCAATCTTCTCCCCGACATCCTTGGACAGCTCTTTGGTCTTGGCCATGGTGGAGAGATTGGAATCTGATTGATTGCTTCTGTGGACAAGCTGAGATTAGGAGCACTCCCTTTAAGAGAGTGCCATTATAATCTCAGCTTGTTACCTGTATAGAAGACACCTGGGAGCCAGAAATGTTGCTTATTAATGGGGGATCAAATACTTATTTCACTCATTAAAATGCAAATCAATTTGTAACTTTTCTTTTTTTTTTTTAAATGTGTTTTTCTGGATATTTTTGTTATTCTGTCCCTCACTGTTATAATAAACCGAGTTCGGTGATGATGACAGTCAGAGCTCCGTCTCGTCATCCTCTTCGCCAATCCCAGTAATCATTGGCTGGGAGCCACGGATCGGCTTGTGCTGTAAGAGACTCAAAAAAGTAGTTCCCGCACTTTTTTTTGCCATGAAGTTGCACGGATGTCTTCCAAGTCGCACTGACGCGCAGCTTTAAAATCGTGGCATGAAATCCAGCGCCAGACTTCCTGTAATAAAGACCGCCCACTGGTTAAATATCTTTAACACCCGCCCCCGCCCTTTATTAAGCCAACAGGTTACATCACCACCCAGGATCCTCTTTCACCGGAGCTGGGACCATATCATGTGCCCAGACTTTTAGGCCCCTTGCGCCCGCCCCAATGCTTCATGAACGAGAACTTGTCACAAAAATCACATAACGGAGCGTGGAATTTTAAGGTATCCAATTACTTAGCACCTCATACTTTATAATTTTTTGCAAAAAGTGTGAGTGTGTGTACTAAAATCTCAATGGTAAAAAATATATATATTGTATTTATAGACATTGCACATAAATTTTTGAGCCAATATTGACATTTTATGCTCTAGTGTAGGGCGTTACCTGTGGCCCGAGGGCGGGAATGCGGCCCGCTTCTTGCAGCCCAGATTCCTCTCACTGATAGAGGGCAATAATTCCTCCTACTGATACGATGGGCCATATGTCCTTCCACTGATGTAAATGTTGAAAACAATCCCTCCCACCAACATTGAAGTGGGGCACACCTCATCCTCCCACCCACGGCGGGGCACCCTGCTCCTCCTCCTCAGACGCCCACGGCGGGGCACCCTGCTCCTCCTCCTCAGACGCCCACGGCGGGGCACCCTGCTCCTCCTCCTCAGACGCCCACGGCGGGGCACCTCTCACCCTACGACGAGGCACCTCTCTCCCCCTCCCTCAACTGGACGCCAGTGATGGGGCCTCCCTCTCTCTCTCGGACACCAACGATGGGGCACCATTCTCTCCTCCCCACTGGATGCCAACGATCATGCACCCTCCTCTGACACCAACAAAGGGGCGCCACTCTTCTCTCTCTCTCCCCCCCCAACTGGATGCCAACAAAAGGGCGCCGCTCTCTGCCTCAAATGTACGCCAAAGGGGCACCACTCTACCCGCCCCCCCCCAACTGAACGCCAAAGGAGCACCGGTCCCTCTCCCCCCACTGAATGGCAATGATAGGGCACCGTGCTCTCCCCCCCCCGGATGCCAACGAAAGGGCACCGTTACCTCTCTTCTTCCCACCCCAACTGGATGCAAACGATGGGGGCGTCCCCCACTGGACGCCAACAATGCTCCCGATATCACTTCCCTTGGCACAGAAAAGGCTCAGCTCTGCCCCCTCCCTCGTGTCAGTCATCCGGGACACATGACAGGTCCCAGATGACTGCACGGTGGAGCCACTCATGCAGTGGGTGCCTGGCTGTGAAGCCACAGCCAGGTGCCCACAGTTTGAATGCCAGCACCGCTGAGCAGGTGGGGTGGGGGGTGTGAAAGAGCGGGGCTTTGTTTCCCCGCATCACTGGAGCCCGAGACAGGTAAGTGTCTGATTATTAAAAGTCAGCAGCTGCAGCATTTTGTAGCTGCTGTTTTTTTTGGGGAGAACTCTTCAACCACTTACAGACCGAACCATTTTGCTGGTCAAAGACCAGGGCACTTTTTGCGATTCGGCACAGCGTCACTTTAACTGACAATTGCGCGGTCGTGCAACGTGGCTCCCAAACAAGAGTGGCGTCCTTTTTTTCCCCCACAAATAGAGCTTTCTTTTTGGTGGTATTGATCACCCCTGTGGTTTTAATTTTTTGCGCTGTGAACAAAAATAGAGCGAAGATTTTGGAAAAAAACAAACAAAAAAAAAACATTTACTTTTTATCATAAATATTCCCCCCCCCCAAAAAAAAAAAAAAAAAAATTATATATATATATATAAACATTTTTCCCCTCAGTTTAGGCCGATACGTATTCTTCTACATTTTTTTTAAATTAAAAATATCGCAATAAGCGATTGATTGGTTTGCGCAAAAGTTATAGCGTTTACAAAATAGGGGATAGTTTTATGGCATTTTTATTAATACTTTTTTTTTACTCTAGTAATGACGGTGATCAGAAATTTTTGTGACTGGGACATTATGGCAGCGCGCTCGCGATGGCAGGGCGGCATTAAAGATTGGGTGTACCTGTACGCCAATATGCCTGCCCATGCCATTCTGCCGACGTACATCGGCGTGCGCTGGTCGGGAAGTGGTTAAGGACTGATGTTGAGAACCACTCAGGCCTAAGATGATTAAATGAATGCAAAAAAATGTTTATATATTTTCTATCAAAAAATTAAATAAAAATAGATATATAATTTATCAAAAGCTTTTAGCAACCGGCTGATTCCAGGAGGGGTCTGAGATGGACACAGGCCCATAACAGGCACAGCCAAGAATATGCCCCCCCCCCCCCCCCCATTTACAAAGTATAGACACAAGTTCAAAGAGGTCTATTTTGTGTCGGCTTTCATACCGAAAATCCAAATCCCGGAGTACCACTTTAAATATGGAAGATAAAGAAAAGCCACACGACACTTCTACAAAAGAAATCCGCATTTTTATTTAACAAATCTGGATGGCCGAGAGCCAAGATAGGATCACATACATATCTGGAAAAACAAAACGCTGGCCCCAAATGTCTAACACTGGGGCTCCACCCCCAACCGATACAGGAGAGAATAGAGGGGGCGCCTCCAGAGAGCCCCCCCCCCCGATACTGGAGAGAATAGGGGGCCCCCCTCCAGAGCACCCCCCCCCATTGTGAGCGGTAAATCCCAGAGGGTTCATTCTGCTGCCAAAACCCAGAAGAGAAAAAAAAAAAAAATAGAAATGCAAAAAAACGAGAAAAGTTTGTTACAGTAACTTTATTATCTAGAAGGAAGAAAGGAAGTCCCGGAGCACAGCGGACTCATCGCCGCCATTTTATTAATGGAGATACAACTTCCAGTTGTCCCCAGCCGCCGAGTTTACCGCATCAATATCTACGCATGTCTCCTTAAAGCTCAACTCTGACCCAGGAATAAACAAAAACCCCATAACCTTTAACCCCCCCCCCTTCCCCCAACCAATCTGTCTCTGACCCACTTATACTTACCGTAAAACCCAACTGAACGGTAAATGAGCGAAATACATTCAAGGTGCATCCATACAAAAAGGGGAGTAGAAAAACCTGTCTGCATGCTGCAGAGAAGGACAATTGTTCTCTATCTGGAAGCAGTGGTCTCTCTGCAGAGGCCCACCTCACACAAGTTTGAGCTACAGCTCTCATTGGAAAAAGATCGAGCTTCTCCGTCAGCAGGAAGCATTAGCTCAGCATTTGCAGGAGGGGGGAGAGGGAGACGGGTGGGGCTGGTGTTGGGACTTCTGCTGCCAGAAGGACAAGAGGGACTAGGACTTCCGGTCCATGAAGGGAAGTATGAAATGGGTTATGGAGACTTTAATAGCTCCAGCACTGGCCCTGTGCAGCATGGCACTGGTTCCTATGCCTTGCTGGCACACCCCCGAACCATGTGCCCCCAGAACCGTGACTGCGCCGTCTGTCACTTTCAAATCTAGCAATGATCAGGAGCCGGTAGGACGGGCTCTCAATTATGTGATCAGGAAGCCCAGGCATCTCCTCCAGCACTAAAATCATTTAAAGAGCCAGTGGAAAGGGGTTGGGTAAAGATGGCCATACTGCTAGTTACGCGCCCCCCACCCCTCCCAAAGTTCAGCTTTAAACAGTGGGCACCTCAGCCCAGTCGGCTGCCAGCTACAAAGGGTGGGGCACCGCAGCTCCAGTCGGCTGCCAGCTACAAAGGGTGGGGCACCGCAGCTCCAGTCGGCTGCCAGCTACAAAAGGGTGGGGCACCGCAGCTCCAGTCGGCTGCCAGCTACAAAGGGTGGGGCACCGCAGCTCCAGTCGGCTGCCAGCTACAAAGGGTGGGGCACCGCAGCTCCAGTCGGCTGCCAGCTACAAAGGGTGGGGCACCGCAGCTCCAGTCGGCTGCCAGCTACAAAGGGTGGGGCACCGCAGCTCCAGTCGGCTGCCAGCTACAAAGGGTGGGGCACCGCAGCTCCAGTCGGCTGCCAGCTACAAAGGGCGGGGCACCGCAGCTCCAGTCGGCTGCCAGCTACAAAGGGCGGGGCACCGCAGCTCCAGTCGGCTGCCAGCTACAAAGGGTGGGGCACCGCAGCTCCAGTCGGCTGCCAGCTACAAAGGGCGGGGCACCGCAGCTCCAGAGGGTGGGGCACTGCAGCTCCAATTTGTCGTTCCACAAGGCCATGATGGTTTCACTTTGGCAGGCGGATTTGAGCCACAACTGGGGGTGGTGCTGGGGGGTGAAGTGGATGGGGACAGCTCAGCACTGGAAATCGGAGACACAAGCAGCCATCCCGGCAAATCTGGAAGAATTAGGTTGGACTTTGAAAACACAACCCTTCCCCCCCCCTCCCCAAAAACAACGCGGTCCACATTAACTTTCCAAAAGAGGTAGATTTCAGTCTAGCAGACGCAACACCTGACCGTTCTCTGCGCCAAGAAACAAAGGAGAAGAAAAATAAAAAGCAATGCAACGGTTAGAAAAAAATCGGGTCCAGAGCTGGAGGTCCCGTCTCAAAGTGCTGCCCCTAGTGGGCAAAAGTGGCAAGTACCGTTAGATGCAAGACCCAGGAACACAAGCCTCAAACTTACTGAAGATGTTTTATTACAAAAAAAAAAATTTAAAATAAAAATGAAGCTAACATGCAACATGATCTCCCACAAACAGTAATAACAAAACAAAAAAAAAAAAATGCATTTTGAGAAAAAAAAAAATAATAATTCTGGAATCAGTGTTGAATGCTAAGGTTGGGGGGGAGGGGAATGGAACACGCAAACTCCCAGAAGTACGCATGGATTGACGCCTTTCTCCAATAAATACTCTAAAAAGCGAGGAGGGCCTGTAGTCATTTCACTGGTCAAGTACGCAGATCCGTCTGTATAAAAACTCCTCACTCCGGGTACAAAATGACAGCTGGGAGAGGCGGGCCGGACTCGGCACTACCCACTTATGGGGCTGCTGTGGCGGAGGCACCATGGGAGGGGGTGTTGGTCCGTCGTTGGGGGAGGTGGCGCCGGTGCCTGTTGCTGGGGTGGCGGCGTTGGATCTGCAGACAAAAAACATGTTTTATATATTAGATATATACTCCAAGTACAAAACTATAGTCAGCCTATGCAATGCTTCATACAACATTCAGGAATGGGTACAGCGCTATGGAATATGTCAGAGCTATATCAATGTATAATAGTGTGCGTGACTGTGGGGGGAGGGGACATTAGAGTGCAAGCTCCTCTGGTACATAGACTGATGTGACCCGTACTCGGGTAGAGATAAGGATGAAAGCTCTTACACATGCCATTCGGGGCATTGGCGGTCGCACATTCATCATCCCGCCTGGCATGGGGGGCATTCCTGCCTGTGGGGGTTGGGGGTGAGGTGGTCCAGCTGCTGGATGCATGTTGGGCATTATCCGGGATGCCATAGGAGGTGCAGACATGGCGCTCGGCCCAGGAACCGGACCTGCAAAAATGAAATAGAGCGTTAGTTTCTGTGGTTACCGCTACATTGGTCAGCGCTGTCACTGCGAAGGGAGGGGGAGGAGCACCGCTGAGTCAGTATGACCAATCCCAGGAAACGATGAAGCCATCCTCTGCCCTGTACTTACTGCCACCCTATTGGTCAGGATGGGAACCAGCGCTGTCATAGATGGGAGGAGTGGATATCCTGTCCATTCTACAGTATGTGAATCGGCACTGAAAATATCTTCCGGATAATTTGGGAGACACCGACCCCCCCCCCCCCCCCCCCCCCAACTCCTCCAATACTCCACACAGGCCGACCTGCCTCCCCTCCAAACCCCCCACACACACAGGCCGGACCCCACTGCTCAGACCCCCACACACACAGGCCGACCCCACTGCTCAGACCCCCACACACAGGCCGACCCCACTGCTCAGACCCCCACACACAGGCCGACCCCACTCCTTCAATACCCCCCCAAAGGCCACCCCGCCCCCTCCCCCCCAAACACAGGCCGACCCCACTCCTGCAATACCCCACTGCTCAGACCCCCACACAGACCGACCCCACTCCTCCAATCCCTCCCCCCACAGAGGCTGCCTCGCCCCCCCCCAAAACTCCTTTGATCCCCACAGGCTGCCCCAACACTCCTGATATCCCACTCTTCCACATTCCTCCACTGCCCCCGCTCCTCCCCAGACGCCCCCACCCCCCCAGCTCCTCCCCAGACGCCCCCACCCCCCCCCAGGTCCTCCGACCCACACATAGGCTGCCCCCCCACACACACACTCCTGACCCTACTACTCAGATGCCCCCACAAAGCCCAAGCCCCCACTCCTCCAATCCCACCCCACCTACCCCCAAACTCCTCCAATCCCCCCACAAAAGGACACCTGCACTCGTCCGAACCCCTCCCCCCACATTCCTCCATTCCCCCCCCCCCCAAAGGCCACCCCCGAAGCTCCTCAGACACCCTCCCCCAAACAGGCTGCCTCCATCATTCCTCTGACCCCCTCCCCCCCTCCCCACACTCCTCCAATCTACAGACGTCTTTTTCCCAACCTGACAGACCGCTCATTTCACCACACCAGATACAGACTTGCCCATTCCTCCATTGCATATGTGTGGGGGCAAAGAGGGCAGTGCTTTCATGCACCCCCCCCCCCCCACCATGCACTCACAGCACAGTGGCCAAGCTGTCACATGATCAGACAGCTCCCCCCGGGAATAAAATTCCAGTTAAAAGTTTGCCAGGGCTGGGCAGGAAGGTGTTGAGGCTCTACTACAGTTTGCGTATAAACCTGCACCTGTCACCCCTGCATAGCGGATGGGCACACCTTTACAGGTACCGCCGACGTCACATGACTGCCAATACGCCAACCACAGGAACCATGGCACTGCACAGGCGCTGTCCCGCACAATGTATTAAGAGGTTCCATAGACAATGTAAGCTTATTCTGCCCCCTGCTGTGTGAGAGGCAACCGCAACATAATTCTCATCAATTATAACTGAACTAGAAAGTAATCTGTACTGATATAAAAAAAGGTGTCTGTACCAAACCACTTATATAATCTGATTTTATATTAGTCTAAACTGCCCATCGGAAGAGAAGCCCAGCTACCACCGGGGAGCGGAGTACAAGGCTCAGAGTATTTATCCATCTTTAATCAGTTGCACTCGATATCTGGGACTGGTTTGGCATTTACACTGAAGGGATTTCTTCTTCCAAAGTCGGGTGCAGAGAGATCAATGAGCTGCAATGTTAGATTCCCTAAAAACTGTAATGTCTCCTCCCCTGGTCAGAAGTGGCACTGCAGCATTGATCGATAGTGATAAGATGTGCGGGGGCCACCTGCCACCCTCCGGCATCTATGTCAGAAGTCTGACCCTCACCGAATAGGAGTCCTCGGCTGTACATCCAATGAAGTGCGAGGGAGGGACGCTTCCCTCATCGGCTGCACTGACCCTGGCCTTGTAGCGCCCCGGGGGGCCCTCCCACTGACCCCTGGCATTGTAGGGCCCTGAGGGTCCACCCACTGACCCCGCCTTAGCGTTACTCCGAGTTCCCACCCACTGACCCTGGCCCTTGTAGCTCCCCGAGGGCACACCCAATGACCCTGGCCTTGTTATCTTGAGTGCCAACCCCCCCACTAACCAAGCCTTATTACCCCCGAAGACCAACCCACTGACCCAGCCTTTTAGCACCCCGAGTGCCACCCCCACCAACCTCATAATTACCCTGAGTGCCCATCCCTAACCGGACCGGCTTTATTACCCAGATTGCTCACCCCCACTGACCTCGGCCTTATAGTAACCCTGAGTGCCCACCACCAAGGACTGCGGCCTTATTGTTGCCCACCACCCCCACTGACCTAATCGTTCCCACCTCGGCCTCATCGTTCCCCAGACTGCCCACCCCCACAGACCTCGGCCTTATCGTGCCCCCAGTGCCCACCCCACTGACCTCATTGTTCCCCCAAGTGCCCACCACCACTGACCTCGGCCTTATAGTAACCATGAGTGTCCATCCCACTGACTGGGCCTTATATTCCCCCTGAGTGCATGACCATATGTATGCATGTCTGTCTGTTGACGTCCGCCCGGGGTCACTCTGCACCCGTATTTGTAAATAGTTTGTCTATGGAAAGGAGGAAGATGGATCACCGCCACCAGTGCAGACACCACCAATATCATTCATACACCTACACACTACGTTTTACCTTTTATGAAAGACATATTAAAAAACAAAAAAAAACCCACACAACACTAAGCAGGACTCCCAGCAAACCCAATTATGGAGCAGTTTTACATGCCAAGGGCCTTATATTTCTGCCCATCCAGTCCAGAGATTTGCACAGCTCTGCTACACAATACAAGCCCTGCCTGTCACAATACAAGCCCTGCCTGTCAGAGCAGCCAAAACCGATTTCTCTCTGTTGCAGTTCAGTAAGACCTCAAGGTCTTGTCGGTCCCCCAGCCTGTGACTGGACAGTAAAAAAGGAGGAGAAGCAGCAGAGTAATAAGCTTATCTCTCTGCTCTACCCTCCCATCAGCGTGTTCCTCACATTGCAGCACACCTCTGTATATTCTTTATCTGGATCACAACTCCTAACATATAACCTTCCCGCTTGTTTGTGTCTGCCATGAACAGAGCATGCTCAGCTACAACAGCACACAGAACCTCCAGCCCAATAGGATGAATCCTCTATTACCACCATACGCCATTCCACCAAGAACAGTCCAAAGTGAACACCGCTCCAGCCAAAGAGTGCTGTGAAGTTTAGCACACCGGTGGAGGAAAAAAAAATAAAAAAAATAAAAAAAAAGCCTCCCACTCTCCCCACCAATCACAAACATTCTGACTTACCACTCCCCTGCCAACGGCCAGAATACATGCCTGGTTGTGGCGGATGGGCAGGTGGCATCTGGTGGTGAGCGGCATAGGGAGGCGGCTGCTGTTGCTGAGTGTGAGCTATGATCCCACCTGGGTGGGGAGGAGCTGGGATGTGGCCCATACCGGGGGCTCCAGGGCCTGGCGATGGGTGCTGGGGGTTCTGCCCATGCTGCGGTTGCTGCAGGTTCTGCACGAGCTGCTGCTGTAGGTTCTGCCCGAGCTGCTGCTGTTGCTGCTGCTGCTGCAGGTTCTGTCCGTGCTGCTGCTGTTCCATCTGCTGGCGCGCCCTCATCTCCGCATACTTCAGCTGCTCCATGTGGAAGCTCTGGCGCTCAGTCAGGAGCTGCTGACGCTGCTGTTCCAGCTGGAAGGAAACAGAAGAAAATTGATAAGAAAATTATTATACGCTTTGCTAATTAAAGGGCATTAAGTGCTTATATGCTAAAGTTAGGTTTCACCCCCCCTCCAGAACAGGTCCGCTTGCTGGAATGACATTGTAGAAAGAGGATACTGGAAGAAACTGTTCTGTGGATTCTTGGAGTGTCTTGAAGAACAGCTTCCCAGCCCTGTCCTCAAGTACCCCCCAACAGGACATGTTTGCGGATTTTCCTTTATCTTGCACAAGTTCTTTAAAATTAGAGTCACTGGCTCGGTATTTTGGACAGCTACTTTAGGAAATTTCCAAATCATGGCCCGTTGTGGGTACTAGAGCAGTGGTCATCAACCCTGTCCTCAGGGCCCACCAAAAGGCCAGGTTTGCAAGATAACTGAAATACATGACAGGTGATATCATTTGCTGCTCAGTGATTGCAGTATTCTGGTCTGCATTTCCGCAAAGTAATACAGAAAACCTGGCCTGTTAGTGGGCCCTGAGGACAGGGTTGATGGCCACTGTACTAAAGGACCGAGGTTGAGAACCAGTGTTGTAGATCTAGGAAACGTAGCAATCTGTTCTACAACGAGGCATTTAGGAATCCGATCAGTTTAATGGTGTTCCAAGAAAACAGAAATTAACGTGTCTTTATAACCAAGATGCTCTGCTTAGGGGGTATTGATAAATTTATACATACATATACACACACATAAAAATTATTATATATATATATATATATATATATTTTTTTTTTTTTAAAGACCTATTGACCCCTGACCCCCCTTCATGACCAGAGCATTTTTTGATATTAAGCACTGCGCTACTTAAAGTGGCGATTGTGCAGTCATGCAACATTGTACCCAAATGAAAACACATTAGGCCCCTTTCACACATGCGGACATTATGTCCTTTTTTTCCATCCATCCGTTTGCGGATGAAATACGGACATACATGCATCCCTATGGGATAGCGGGTGTCTGCGGATGAATATCTGCAGACACCCGCTATTGTCCGATTCTGCAGACGGAGGAAAATCCTATTTTTCTATCCGTCTGCAGAGCGTATCGGATGAACACGGACAGACGGTCCGTGCTCATCCGATCCCCCATAGAGGAGAGCGGAGAGCCGACAGGGCGGTCCCAGCACAGTGTGCGGAGACCGCCCTGTCCGCCGCCGGCTCAGCGGGGATAACGGAGCGATCCCTGCTGAGCGAGCGGATCATCACTTATCCGCCCCGTGTGAAAGGGGCCTTAGGTTGTAAGCTCACAGGAGCAGGGCCCCCCCTAACCCTCTTGAAATTGGAGAGGGAGAGAGGGAGAGAGGGAGAGAGGGAGAGAGGGAGAAAGGGAGAGAGGGAGAAAGGGAGAGAGGGAGAAAGGGAGAGAGGGAGAGAGGGAGAGAGGGAGAGAGGGAGAGAGGGAGAGAGGGAGAGGAGTTTTTTTAAAGAATTCTGATGTACTGACAGACTAATCTGAGGCCCCAAAATGCCGGGACATTACAAATAACCCCCAAATTACTTTTTGACAGTCCGAGGTATTTAGTAAGAGGCATGGCAAATTTTTTGAAGTTGCATTTTTACAATTTCTTCAAGTCTTTACAAAAAAATAAAATTGAAATCATGCAGAACAGCGCCCTCATGTAACTGGTGTGGCAGTGATTAAGGAATACCAATTGGTGGCTGTAAGTTAAATTTTTTTCATCATAGTAGTTCAGCGTCACCATGGTGCAACCTGTATTACTCTGGGGGACGGATGATCAGGGAAGGTTTTTTTTTTTGGTACACCAAATGCCTTTACACTGGTGATCACTAATAGCAATATTTTGGACCATCCCGAATGGGCTTCACTCACAGCTTTGATTATTTTTGTGATGTGATGATTGGCCCACAGCTATCACATGGTACAGGGTGCTGCGATTTTCCCATAGCCATAACATTGTACCTGGGCCAATCACAGCAGTTACGAATGAAGCACATTCATAACAGTTGTGTTTACATTATAATGCGACCACTATCTGGTACAGAGATCCACCGTGTCGTCGCAGGAGCAGAGCCCCCCCCGCTAGCCAGTGAGGTACAAGATTGTACCTGCCACCTGCTTGCAGTATATTTACATGGCGTGGTCGGCAGGTGGTTAACATATAAAATGTTTGTATAGGGTGGTCTTACGTGGAGCTTAAAAATTAGATTTTTTGTACTCCATGTAAAATCCTTTTCTCTGGAGAGGATAGTCGTAGAGAGACCCCTTATCCTGCAGTACCTGGGTCCCACCAGCTGTGCAGTTAAAGCCAACAGGATGGAAAATTGGTCCTTGGGACAGAAGGTCTCGGCAGAGCAGTAGACGCCAGTGCGTTTGGTGATAAGCCAAACAAGAACGCAAACCAAACCCAGCGTGGCCAGTCCAGGAATAAGAGAACGGGAATGGCTTCCCGCTCTATTCTGTGTAGCAACCAGAGGGATGAGTTTCAGCAAGGGAAAGGGATTACCAATAGCAGGGAGCTACCAGCGCATCCGATGCCTCCATCCAGAGATCCCGAGACCTGGACACAAACTTGGGAACCTTCTGATAGATCCTGGGGAGGTGAAGAGATCCACACCTGGCATGCCCCAGCATTGACTTATTTGAAGAAGGACCTTCATGTGTAGGAGGCCATTCCCTATCCACCATGATAATCTGGCTGTGCCCTTCCATGAATGGAACGCCTCCTGCTGGACATGGCAGGTACACCAAGGATCTGACCATGATCGAAGGGTCTTTGTGTGCTCATCTCTCCACTTTATAATGGTTTAATTTTGTAGCGCTTCTCTTAATTACATTTCGAAAAACTCTCTCCATGAGCAGAGGCGGGCTGTCTGTATCCATCAACTACTACACCACAACAAACAAGGGCAATTCTAGAATGGACTCTGAAGCAGCAGAGTAAAATCTACTGCACAGATGTTATATAACAAATACATTAACGAACACCGACATTTATTCTCGTTAAGGAATGTAGCGAACGTGACCTTTCCTATACTGGCTCCACAATAAGCCGCGTTATCTGCACTGCGGGCAAGGTCACTCCGCAACTGAACCGACTCCAGACGTCAGTCATCCAAAACTGACCTGCAGGGTGGCGGGCACAACAAACATCAGGCGGGCGCCGCGCCTGCAGTTTGTCAGAAGCGATCAGACTGATGAGAGAATGACGGAGCGGGGCCCGACAGCTGATATACCCGGCACAGGGATAAAAATAGGGCACAGGGTGAAGAGACGGGCAAGGAGCATGTGGAGTGCACCGAGTCTGTGCGTCAGATGCAGACAGGTCCTCCTAAATGGAGGCTTCTCATCAGGAAGACACCTTGCCCATAATCAGAGCCTGGCTTACTGGAATGAAAAACGGACATGGCATGGTGTCCTCATTCCCCAACGTTGCGGTCACATGCTGCGCCACTTCTGAATTTCTTTGAGGGTGGGTCCTTCTTCAGGCGTCCACTTCACTGCCTGTGCATGGCAGGAACATCTTTCTAATGGCGGGTCCTCAAGATGCATGAGTGGCAGCGCCAGGGGACCGGCCAGCGTCCCACAGAGCTGGGTTAGTGGGCCCCACACCCAAAACCGGTTCCAGTCCAGAGTTTCTCCTTCTGACTACAGGAGGTCGGGTCTTCTTCAGGTGTCCATTCCGCTGCCTGCATGACAGCAACACTTCCTATTGGCTGTCTAACGGTGGGTCTTCAGAAAAATAAAAGTGGCATCTACAGGGGGACTAAAATCGGCACCTGCAGAGTCTGATTAGTGGTCCCAACCACCCAAAAATGGTGCTGGCAAAGAACCCAGACTTACCTGCTCCTTTTTGTTATCCGTTTTAAGTGCAAAACAAGAAAAATAAATAAAAATAAAAAACACCGTTAACCCTGCCAGAATGTGAACTAATAACCTAGCAAGAGAAGGCACATACATAAATTTGAGCTAGCTGTGCACCCCGTAACTGTAGTCAAAAAGGAAAAAGATACCCCACGGGGAATTCTCTTTTCCGATGTGGGCTAATAACTTCCTATACTCCATCAGTTACATTGCTCCCAGCTACCCTTGTTGACTACAATTCCCCCCGCATAACCGTGATAATGAGAATAGAATCAGGGCTCGACAAAACCCGGGCGCCAGGTTGCATTTGCCACTAGAATAGCGACCTGGCACCTGGGGTTATCCTGTCTCAGTGTACCCCCGGCGTGATCGCGTCGGGCCGCCGGTAATTGAGCCCCCGCCTTCCGTGATCCTAGGTTCCTTCTGGAATCTGGCGCCCTCTTGTGGTGGCCGTTAGAATGACAACCAGCAATGCTAATGGAGCTTCCCCTGCCTGCCTATCTCCTTCCCTTTACTCGGAACCCCTGAAATTTTTTAGTCCGCAGCCCCAAGGTATGATCGGTTCCAGCAACCATCGCCAGTGTCTGATTTACATGGTGCAGGAATACCTAGGGGCAAGGTCAGACTTGGACACCTTTCCCACCGAAAATCCTATTTTTTATTCTAACACCCTAGAGAATAAAATGGTGGTCGTTGCAATACTGTCTGTCACACCGTATTTGCACAACGGACTTAAAAAGCACACTTTTTGGGGAAACATTAATTTAATAATAATAAAAAAAAATAATAACAGTAAAGTTAGCCCAATTTTTTTTATATTGTGAAAGATAATGTTATGCCGAGTAAAACGATACCCAACATGTCACGCTTCAAAATTGCACCTGCTCATGGAATGGCGACAAACTTTTACCCTTTAAAATCTCCATAGGTGACGTTTAATAAATTCTACAGGTTGCACGTTTTGAGTTACAGAGGAGGTCTAGGGCTAAAATTATTGCTCTCACTCTACCGATTGCAGCGATACCTCACATGTGAAGCTTTCATATATGCGTTCGCTTCTGCACGCAAGCTTGACGGGACAGGGCGCGTTTAAAAGTTTTAAAATTAGAAGACTTTTTTTTTTTAGTTTTTTCACTGTTCTTTAAAAAAAAAAAAAAAAAAAAAAGTGCCGTAACTTTTATTCCCATTACAAGGAATGTAAAATCCCTTGTAATAGAAAAAAGCATGACAGGTCCTCATATGAGATCTGGGGGTCAGAGAGACCTCACATCTCATATTTACACTAAAATGCAATTTAAAAAAAATTTGTCATTTGAAAAAAAATAAAAATGTCCTCTAAACGCTATGGGCAATGACTTGGAGACAGGAGGGGACCATCTTCCCTCACTCGTCCCCATGTCAGGCCAGGGACAGGTCCAGATCGCCGTCACGGACCCCGGCTCCTAACTTTTTTAGCTGGCTCCTAGATTCCAAGCAATATTTGTCAACCCCTGGAATAGATGTTCTGTAGTCCTGTCCTAGGGTAACAACACTGCTCCTCCAGTACAGGGAGCACACTGTCACCCTACCAAAGGAAGAGCGGAAATAAAAAACGAAAACGCTGGAGAGAAGAGAACTAAATGGCAAGGATTCGTAACCTGCAATATTTTATATTTTTGTTTGTGGGATTAGATACACTTTGAGCGGTTCGATTTAAAACCCATTCACACCAAATGCAGTGGGATGCATTTTGAATGCATTCCCTCGACACAGACCGTCCACAATCCACGTTAGCCAATGAGCAGAGTTCACAAAGCTTCATTGATAAAGGAACCAACCCCCCCCCCCCCCCCCACACACTCACCTAAAGCTGCGGTCATGCGACATTGCAGTCCAGCATTTTCTCTTTTCTGCCGACACCAGGGGGCGTCCTTTAGGTGCCCACCTATTAGGTGACGCAGACACTTCCTATTGGCTGACCAGTGGCAGGGTATTCTCTGAATCCAGAAAGGTGAGTGATGTCAACACAAGGGGAGCGGCTGGCACATCTGTAGCACCAGATCAAAGTTCCCCCCCCCACACACTGGGATTCGGGGTGGATGAAAACACCAGGATGGTGTGCCAGGTAGATGGGGGGGGGGGGGGGGGGGGGGGGGAAGAGGTTATGTGTCCAGAGGGGTTTCAACACTTAACTTTCCACCTTTTACAAGGTAAAAACCTGGCTCCGGAGTCTGAGCCATGACAGCTCAGAATTCCCAGCATGCTCTGTAGAGAAAAAAAACCCCCCAACACTCCCATTGACCACCCCCCCTCCCCCTTACCGCTTCCTTTTCTCTGTCCATGATGGTTTCCAGCTCTTCGAAATGCCGCAGTTTAATCTCC
Organism: Lithobates pipiens; assembly: GCF_037356315.1. Lineage (NCBI taxonomy): Eukaryota > Metazoa > Chordata > Amphibia > Anura > Ranidae > Lithobates > Lithobates pipiens. Next base: position 592,763,460 of record NW_027507764.1, on the reverse strand, counting down.
AGTTTCTTCATCTGCGTTTCCACCAGAAGAGCCACCAGCGACTTGATCTTCCGCTCCTCCACGGCGGCCAGGTGCTGAGGATTGGGACAAAAATAAAAGACGTGATCACAAAATACACCCCGATAGCATATTCCAACAGGAGGCCGTGTTTATAATCAATTCCCAGGCAAGACAAAATTAGAGACTCACTTCCTGTACTAAGAGAACTATAAGAGCGCCATCTGCTGACCACCTGAAAATGCCCTTTACCTGGCTGCCACTGATTGGTGCATGCCAGCCTGGGAGGAGCGAGCGCTCCTAGATAGCATTTGCATTCAGACTGTCCCAGATGACGCTGGATGTCCTCCAGTGATGAAATGAGGCGACTCCGACTTGCACCACCCAACAATCATGCTCCCAGTGTGACCATCCCTGGTTAGTGGCAAGATGCCATCAAGCAGAGGGAGAGTAAATTTGTACACAATAAAAGCCATCCAGGGTGCTGGAACACGGGGTACCAACAAAAGCAGGAGATTGGTATGGTGGTGGGGTCCAACGTTGGAGATCCGTCGATCTCCAGCACCCCCCACGGTCAGCTCTTGTGCTCACCTTGGCTTTGGTGGCGGCGGAGGCGAGGGCAGCGGCAGCAGCCATTGCCACATTGGCTTCAGAGAGATCGTTTTCCATTTTCTTCTTAGCCGGGTCGATCTCTTTGGTGGACTCCAAACTCTCTTTAGATTCTTCCGTCTCCTCTTCAGCTGGAAAAAAATAAAATAAAATATACAATATTAAAAAAAAAAAAAAAAAAATAATGGATACTCAAGTCTATGAAAACCTAATCCCCCCCCCACCCCCCCAAAAAAAAACTAATTTCTAATGCAGAGAGCAACAAGGTGAGCTGGAACTATTAAAGGGAATGAATTCAATGCTTATGCAATTTATTTTGAGGATGAATTTCTTCGCAGTGCCTGCAGCTACAGTGGTCATTGACTGCTTGTTTTTACACTTTCACTGTGCTATGCAAATGCTTATATGTCCATCGCTTAGACACTGGCTCACTGTCCCTATAGCAGCTTCCAAAACTTGGTGGACTGGAGCGTACAGCTGGTCCTCAGGAGTTGCATCTTATGGTTCCAGGTCTCACCCTGGGATATTGCTGCAAAATAATTAAGCGAATGTCAAGAGAACCAGATTTTGCCATAAGAGAAACCCTGATCCAAAATGCATGGAGAAAACCCACCCCAGAACATCCAAAACTACAGGTCTAGGAGGGTCAAGCCCAGGACCCAGGTAACTCAAACACGTAATACGGCGTCGCCACCACGCCGCTGAAAGAACAAAGCACATTTATGAAGGACTATACCGGCTTTCTCCTCCGCTGCCGGCTCCGCCCCTTCCTCCTCCGGCTTCTTCTCTGGAGGTACTTCAGCTTTCTCGCCGCTCTCCGACTCCACTCCCTCCTTCTCGGTTTTCACCTCCGCCTGCTGAATGACAATTCAAAGTCAGTCAAAGATCAAAGAGACGGGGAGAAGCCCCACAATGTGGACACAAGGAGACCCAACGACTTACCTTCTCCGGCTGAGGAGGTTCTGGTGTCTCCGTCTCCATCTTCTCCACCTTCTCCTCTTCCGTGCTTTCAGCTTAAAAATGGGAAAAAGGAGAGATTTTAAACTTCAGGAATTTAAATTTTGACACCAAAACAATTGTGTGCATCGTCATTCCAAAAAGGAAAAAAAAACCTGCAGAATCAGAAATATGGTGTTGTGCATAGAAAGGCGTGCCTCCCCTCCCCCGTGCATTACAGACTCAATACATCATAATGGGACTTCCACCAGACATGCCATGCAAACTTAACTCTAGTTCTGAGAATAACACAAATATTGTCAGAGTGTGCTGCTTCAGTGTTTGTAGATCCTTTTGTCTGATGTTACTATGGGATACTGAAGTAGAATTACAAGCATTTGCCAGAGGCTTTTGACAAGGACATGAAGTTTATGCAAAGAGTCAAAATTTGCAGCGGTGACCTTTTCTTCAAGACCTCTGCCACTCCCTCCCCCGGCATGCTGTCAAACTTCTGGGCCACATCCTGACTGATGCCCCCCCCCCCCCCATTCTTCCATGATCAACGCTTAGGAGCTTGTTAGAATTTGTGAAAGTTTTTTTTGTTCACCCTTCTTCAGGATGGACCACAAAGGTCTCAATGGGATTAAGGTCTGGGGAGTTTCCTGGTCATGGACCCAAAAAAAAAGTCAATGTTTTGTCCCCCAAGCCACTTGGTTATGACTTTTGCCTTATGGCAAGGTGCTCCATCATGCTGGAGAAGGCCTTGTTCCTCACCAAACTGTTCATGGATGGTTGGGAGAAGTTGCTCTGAGGATTCTTCATTCATGTTTGGGGGGTTCTTCTCAGGCAAAAATTGAGTGGGCTCACTCCCTAGGCTAAGAACACCGCCATGAATAGTCTCAGGATGCATGATCCAGGAGTGATGGTAACGCTCATCTTTTCTTCTCTGGACAAGGTTTGCCCCCCAAACAACGGGAAACAGGGATTGAAAGAAAATTACTTTCCCCCCAGTCCTCAGCAGTCCAATCCCTAGGCCTTTTGCAGAACATCAGTCTGTCCCTGATGGTTTTTCCTGGAGCGAAGCGGCTTCTTTGCTGTCCATCTGGACACCAGGCCATCCTCCAAAAGTCTTCTCACTGCTGATGTCCTCACGCCTGCCTGCTGCCATTTCTGAGGAAGCTCTGCCCTGGTGGCAGGGCTGGACTGGGACAGAAATTTGGCCCTGGACTTCATCCAGACCGGCTCACTTACATTTTGAGTGGCCCATCAGCAGCCCCCATACATCAGAGTGGCCCATCAGCAGCCCCCATACATCAGAGTGGCCCATCAGCAGCCCCCATACATCAGAGTGGCCCATCAGCACTCCCTATACATCAGAGTGGCCCATCAGCAGCCCCCATACATCAGAGTGTCCCATCAGCACTCCCTATACATCAGAGTGGCCCATCAGCAGCCCCCATACATCAGAGTGGCCCACTGAGCCATCGGCCCACCGGGAAACTCCCGGTAGTCCCGATGGCCAGTACATGCTTGCCTGGTGGTCCCCCTGATCTCACACCCCCCCCTCCCTGCACTGGTGGTGCCCCAACCCTCAGCTGAAGCAACTGTAGCCATATTGCTTGCTGGACTTTCTTGGGTGCCCTGAAGCCTTCTTCACAAATGCAGTGGAAAGGTTTTATGGGACTAATTTCATTGGCATAGAGGGACTCTGCAATTTTAAATTGCATCTCATCTGACCACTCTTCATAACATTCTAGAGTGTATGCAAAATTACCATCATAAAAACTGAGGCAGCAGACTGACAATATTTGTCACTCAACATTTTTGGTCACGGGGTGATTATACACACACACACACACACACACACACACACACACACACACACACACACACGCGTATATAGTGGAATATTTGCGCTACCCCTAAAGAAAAAATGATGACACCCTGGTGCTGCAACTTAAATAGCATGAATACTCTGCTAATAATGTGTATAAAAAGAAAAAGTGCTCAACCAAATATATACAACTCCCTTAAAATATAAAAAGGGAAGGGTGATGCCAATATATTCCAACAATACACATGGAAAAAAAAAAAAAAAAAAAAAGTCCAAAACAAGGTGCTCCAATAGTGAACGATATTGCAGGACACTGAAGAAATCACTAGATGCTTCTTTCCAAATAGTGATACAAACGATGCCTCTTACCAGATTCGATGGATCTCAAACTCATCACAGGATCACTCAGATCAGTGATATTCCTTCACAGGTTCATCCAATACAGGGATCAATACGGTGAAGACGGTGGAATGTCCCCATGGCTGTTTGAATGTACTGTTAAGTCTTTTTTGGATGTTGGTGTCCAAGAAGTTTTTCAATAAATTTAACTGGAATACTGCACCACGAAGCCTCTCATTATTATACACGATTTATAGCGCAAACAGTTTATTCAGTGCTTTACAATGTATAGGGGGGGGGGGGGGGTGTAACGACACCACAATTACAGTTCAATACAAACAAAGGACAGGAGGGCCCTGCTCATACAGCTTACATTCTAAAAAGGAGGGGGTGGTGCTACAAAAGGTAATAGCTGCAGAGAATAATGATCTATCCCACTGTTGGAGATATCCTGGATAAGGATATCGTTGCAGCTACAAGACAACTAAACCGCTGGAGAGTTCTCTGTATTACAAAGGATCCCCGTATTGGATGAACCTGTGGAGGAATATCCCTGATCTGAGTGATCCTGTGATGAGCTTGTTCTCCATAATTTGAGATCCATCGAATCTGGTAAGAGGCGTTGTTTGTATCACCATTTCGAAAGATGCATCTAGTGATTTCTTCCGTGTCCTGCAATATCGTTCACTTTTGGAGCACCATGTTTTGGACTGTGTGTTTAATGTGCATTTTTATCACATATTAGCATCACCCTTCCCTTTTTATATTAAAGGGAGTTGTATATATTGTTTGGTTGAGCACTTTTTTTATACACATTAGCAGCGGAATATTCAGGCTACTTAAGTTGCAGCACCAGGGTGTCCATTTTTCTTTTGGGGGCAGCGCAGATAGAGATGTAGATCTAGATATCACACAGTCACACCTGTGTTTGTCAGATAAGGAATAACTTCACCCAGAAAATTGTTGCCATTACAAAAGGTCTTTGTTTTCTCACATTGTATCGGTATGACAAAAAAAAAAAAAAAAAAAAAATAAAAAGTGGAGACAAAGCCAAATCGGACACATTCCACGCAAAACTCCAAAAAATGGACTGGACAAAAAATTTAGCCCATTTTTTTTCGTCCAAAAGTTTTGATTACCTGTTTGTGTGTATTTAAGAAGATATATAGTTTGTTTTTTTAATCTATTAATCTAAATTATACACATACAAGTGAACCGATTGGAGGTTTGTTTTGTTAAATGTTTAAATGCAAGCAATTTTCTGTATCACTTAAGGCTGCTTACACATTGGAGCAGGCGGGCGTTGACGGTAAAATACTGCTAGTTTTAGCTGCGCTATCGGGCTGCTAGCGGGGCGCTTACAACCCATCTAGCAGCCGAGGAAGGGGGTTAAATAACGCACCCATGAAGCGCTAATGCCGAATCGCTTTGCAGGTGCTTCGGCAGCAGTGCCCATTCATTTTCAATGGGCAGGAGTGGTGGGGGAGCGGTGTACACCGACCCAAAGATGCTGCTTGCAGGACTTTTAACGTCCTGCCAGCGCATCGCCTCAGTAAAGCACTCGGGGCTTCCACAGACTGCAGGGGAGCAGTTTTGCGGGCGCAATTTTTAGCCCAAAAGCGCCTGGAAAAAAAAAAAAAAAAAAAAAAAACACGCCCCAGTGTGAAAGGGGTCTAACTGTTCATCTTGTATCACATCGGCCGCCGAAATTTCTAATTATCGGCATCGGCCAGAGAAAAACCCATATCGGTTGACCTCTACTCTGTATGCCACAAGGAGCATGGAGAGAAAAAAAAAAAAAATAAAAATAAAAAAAAAAAAAGCAGCAAAGAACCGTCTAAAGATTTGAGAACAAGAATTGTGGAAAGGCATGGACAAACTCAAGTTTACACAAGTCCATCTCCAGAGAGTACCATATTCCTGTGCCCAACACTGCCAAGAAGTGTACAGCCCGTGGCACTGGAGCCAATCTCCCTGGAGGTGGACCAAGGAGAAAAATCAAAAAAGATTGCAACCAAGGATTGTTGGAATGGTGGATTAAATGCAAAAAAAAAAAATAATAATAATAATAATAATAATAATAATAATAATAATAATAATAATAATAATAATATATAAAAGAAAACTTCTCCAGACAAATTCAAGCGGGCCTTCAGGCGCCGTGTACAAATTGTGTCCGCTCGCACTATATGCCACCAGCGGAATGAAAAGGAATGATATGATAGGAGATCCAGGAGGACCTCACTGCTGGGGGAAAAAAAAAAAAAAAAAAAAAAAAACTTACCTGGGGGAGCCGAAATCCTTTTGGGAGAATGTACTGTGGATAAAAGAAACAAAAAATTACAGCTTTTTGGTAAAGGCCATCATTCTACAGTTTTCAGAAAAAGAAATGAGGCCTTAAACCCTTCTGTGGGGCCACATTTGTGTACCCCCCTTTGTGCTGGGAGTGCGCCGCCATTGGATGAGATGTGGTGGATGTGGAGGCCATTGGAGGACAGGGACCTCATGGTCCAGTGGTGAGATGATTGGAGCTTTGTGACATGGGACATTATCCTGCTGGGAGGAGCCATCAGAAGATGGGGGACACTGTAGTCAAAGGGAGGGACATGGTCAGCAACAATACTCCGGTACCCCATCCCCCACCAGTGATAGCCCATCTCCCACACCATTACACCACCAGCCTGAACCGGTGATACAAGGCAGGATGGATCCATGTGCCGAATTTTGACCCCACCATCTGAATGTCGCAGCTGAAATCCAGACTCCTCAGACCAGGCAACGTTTTTCCAATCTTCTATTGTCCAATGTTGGTGATCCTGTGCCAATTGTACCCTCCATTTCCTGTTCTTAGCTGACAGGAGTGGCACCTGGTGTGCTCTGCTGCTGCTGTAGCCCATCTGCCCCAAGGTTGGGCGTGTTGTGTGTTCAGAGATGGTATTCTGCATACCTTGGGTGCGAGTGGTTATTTCATTTACTCTTGTCTTTCCATTATCTGGAAAGAGTCTGCCCATTCTCCTCTGACATCAACAAGGCATTTCCCTCCAAACAACTGCCGCTCGCTGGATATTTTCTCTTTTTCCCCCCACCATTCTCTGTAAACCCGAGAGATGGTTGTGTGTGAAAATTCCAGAAATACTCAGACCGGCCCGTCTGCCACGTTTAAAGTCACTTCAATCTCCTTTCTTCCCCATTCTGACGCTCGGTTTGAACTTCAGCAAGTTGTTTTCACCACGTCATATTTGGCTTTTCCTCCACTTTGTGTCCTACCGATAAGAAACATGAGAATGCCGAAACATTTGTAATTGCAACAATTTTCTGGGTGAAGTGGTGCGTTATCTGATAGAAATTAAGAAAGACCCATCTGATGGCACCCCTGCTTGATTTCTATCAGATAACGCACCACTTCACCCAGAAAATTGTTGCGATTTTACAAAATGTTTCGGCATTCTCATGTTTATTTTCTTCGTATCGGTAAAAAAAAACAAAAAAAAAAAAAAACACGCAATATCTGACACATTCCATGCAAAACTCCAAAAATGGACGGGACAAGATATATCACCACCTTCGCAAAATGGTATAAGAAAAAAATAAAAAAAAAACTTGAAGTTTGTGACGCTCCCACAATTTGTAATTAAACTCACCTGTATCTATCACCAGGTGTTGACAATATAGAAAACACACCGGGCACTAGTGGTGCACGAAAAAAAAATTCTGCCACCGAAAATTATATAAAATTCAGTTTCGGTGCACCACTAGTGTCCGGTGTGTTTTCTATATTGTCAGCACCTGGTGATAGATATAGGTGAGTTTACATTACAATTAGTTTAATTACATACACACACATATATAGATATATATGTATATCTACATATAAATATAATTTTTTTTTTACTTAATTTCATGAATTTAAAAAAGGAATATGAATTTGTCGGCCATTATCTGCACCTTTGGAAGCGGTGTTAAAAATCCTGCTTGCTGCATTTTTGGTCATCGCCTCCCCATTGAAAACACATCAAAAATAAAAAGCCCCCTCCATAGGTCATGTGACTCAAAAAGGCATTAAAAAAAACCCCAAAAAATAAAAAATAAAATATATAAAAAAAAAAGCTGTAGAATCGCGGGTATTTTCTGGCTGTCATTATCAGCATCTTTTCTGCTTTTGGCACAACACTGAACAACCTATTTTCAGTGGCCAAAATTTCAGTGCATCACTACCAGCAACCAGTTAAAATGGTGAAAAATTGACTAAACCTTTCTGTTGTGGGTCTTTGTGTACCACACGGGAGCATGGAGAAGAGAAAAAGAAGCAAAGAACAGTTTGAGGATTGGAGAACAAAAAAGTTGTGGAAAAACCATGGACAATCTCAAAGGTTCCAAGTCCATTTCTAGAGATAGTCGTCATGTTGCCGTGTCCACTGTGCCCAACCTTGTTAGAAGTGTACAGCCCGTGGCACTAGAGCATCTCTCTGGGCATGAACCAAAAATTGTAACGAGGGATTGTTGGAATGGTGGATAAAGAACCTCGATCAACTTCCAGATAAAGTCAAGCCGACCTTCAGGCGCAAGGTACACGGTGTGCCCGCTCCCACTGTACATCACCATTGGAATAAAAAAGGGATGCTGTGGTAGGTGACCCAGGACCACCCCACCACTGAAACAAAAATAAAAAAAATTGCCACAACTTACCTGGGGGAGCCAAAATCCTTTTGGGAGAATGTGCTGTGGATAGAAGAAACAAAAATTACAGCTTTTTGGTAAAGGCCATCATTCTACAGTTTTCAGAAAAAAAATAATAAAAAAAAAAATAATGAGGCCTTTAACCCCTTCAATACCGGGTACTTTTAGCCCCTTCCTGTCCAGGCCACAATTTCAGTGCTGGCACACTTTGAAATGACAACTGCGCAGACATGCAACATAGTACCCAAAATTTTATATCTTTGGAGACGGACAGAGCTTTCTCTTTTGGTGACATTTAATCACCACCGGGGTTCAATTCTTGCTAAAAGAATGAAAAGTGCAAAAAAAAAAAAAAAGGCTATTTATTCTTAAATATCGATATGCAGTAAATATCCAAACTATATGGTTAGAAAGCAAAATCTCAAATCCACTGAGAACAGAGGAGATACTGTATATACTATACTATTGAGGAGAGATACTGTATATACACACACACTAAAGGGTGAATCTGGTAAACAGATTAAGAAGAAAAATTAAGAACGTTCGCTGGATTTTCGAATAGTTAGTGGGGGTCAAATCAGCGTTCGTTTTCAACCACAGTGACGGGAAAATTTGGAAATTGAAAATTCCTTTGACCAAGAAGTTTTCTGACACTGTATGTAGTTTTCATTCAGAAATTATATTTAAAAAAAAAAAAAAAACCCCCATGTTAAAAACAAGGGAAAAAATGTCAAACTTTCATTCAGAAAATGTACAAAGATTTGTCTATATTTGAATATTTTCATCTGAAAATTGATCATTGTGACCAGCATAAGGCCCGTACCACCTATGCAGTTTGCTTTTGATCTGTTTCTGCAGTGCTTTTTGCTGTGAGTTTTGATTTTTTTTTTTTTGCACGCGATTTTGCTGCAACTTGTTTTTCCAAAATTTTTTATTCCAATTTGTTGGATTAAAAAATTAAATTGCTACAAAAAAAAAAAAAAAAAAATAAAAAAAAAAGCACCAAAAAAACACACATTAGGCGTGAACCAGGTCTAAAATGTTTAGTAACAATGGGGTAAAATAAAATAGCCCTTATAGTACAAAAATGAAAAAATATAGCTAAACACTACTGTAAGGGGTTCGTGTTACTGTAGAACTGAAATATTTACAGTAGAAATTTACTCCGTACTATAAAGAGCTACTTTATTAAACCTCATGTTACTGGCAGATAAAAAAAAAAAAAAAACACGAAAATTATAATTTCATAAAATTGCTTAGTTTCGCTCTAGTATGAACAATTGCGGCGTGCCCCCAGGGGGGCGCACATGAGCAGTGCATTCTAAAAAAAAAAAAAAAAAAAAAAAAAAAAAAAAAAAAAAAAGGACATACGACTTCCAGTTGGGATGGGAAAAGCCACCAGTCATTCTGCTATAGGCCCCTATAGTCGCACATGGTGGAGGTTCTCTGATGTTTTGGGGTTGCTCTGCTGCTTCTGGCACTGGATGCCTTGACCGTGTGCATGGCATTATGAAATCTGACTACCTGAGAATTCTGGGGTGCTATGTAGAGCCCAGCGTCAGAAAGTTGGGTCTTCAGAGGTTATGGGTCAATGACTCAAAGAACACATCTAAAAGTCCCCAGAAATGGATTAAGACAAAGGAGAGAACTGAACACCAATGAGTCCAGACCTAAATCCCATAGAGATCTTAAGAACCCTTCCAAATCTGAGACCCGCAGGAGAAGAGAAGTCCAAAATTCCAGTAGAGAGAAATTGATGGTGCATCGATTTCATTTCTGTCCCCCCCCCCCTCCAGGGCTGTGCTACTAAATATTAAAATGGGAGGGTGCCGATAGGTATTGTTGAGCCCATTTATGTTGTTTTGTTTGGAACGGGTCAGATTTGGTGTGACACAAAACGCCAATACAAAAAAAAAAAAACACAAGACCGAAAACGTTTGTAACTGCAACAATTTTCCAGGTGAAGTTGTGCTTTATCTGACAAACACAGGGGTGCCAATATTTTTGGCCATGAACAACATTCTAGCTTTTATTTTAAATTTTTTTCATTACTTAAAAACTTTTTTATTTTTTTATTATATACTTTTAGCAGAGGCCCTAGGACAGTGATGGTGAACCATGGTACCCCCAGATGTTTTGGAACTACATTTCCCATGATGCTAAAGCACTCTGCAGTGTAGTTGAGCATCATGGGAAATGTAGTTCCAAAACATCTGGAGTGCCAAGGTTCACCATCACTGCTCTAGGGAATAAAATAGTGGAAGTTGCATATTTTTTTTCTCTCAGCAATGTTTGTGCAGCAGTTTCTCAATTTTTGGGGAAAAAATAAAAATATAATAAAGGACACTTTAATAAAAATTTTATCAAAACCCACGCTACCCGTTTGGTATCCAATTACTCGGCGTAACTTTTTTTTTTTTTTTTTTAACCAAACTTGTCATGCTCTAAAAATCGCATCCACCTCTAGAACGTTGCCAAATTACAGGACCTAAAATATCTCTATATACAAAAGCTTTTAAAAAGCATTTTTTTTACAGGTTACCAGTTTAGTGGCCTGGCGTTAAAATTGCTGCTCTCGCGTTCATGGCGATACCTCATATGTGGTGGCGCGATCGCACGTGAACACGAGGACCGGGAGCCCTTTATTTTTATATATATATATATATATATATATATATATATATATATATATATATATATATATATATATATATATATATATATATATATATATATATATATATATATATATATATATATATATATACATACACACACACACACACACACACACACACACAAGTTTTCATTTTTTTAATATACAAAAAACCTGTACCTTTAACTTTTTGGATCAACTTTATTGCTACTACAAGGGATGAACACCCCTCTCCCCTTGTAATAACTTGGGCCGTGACAGGTCCTCTTTATGGAGAGATCTGGGGATCTTATAGACTCCCAAATCTCTCCTCTGGCCTCCTAAACAACCGATCAGACACAGATCAGTCCGATTGGCTGCTTTCCCGGCCACCAACAGCCAGGTAAAGAACAAAAAAAAAAAAACTACACACAGGAAGTGACTAAATACTTACCGCTGGCCGCTTGACGCCACACATTAGGGGGGGGCGCATCATTAGTTCCCCTCACCGTGTGCCCAGAGGCAGATGGCGCTGGTGGCATCCTTACTAAGCTGTCCAATGACACGGGAAAGTCTGGTAAAAAGGTGGCAGCAAGAGGGTGGGATTTCCTTCTACCACCTCTAAAAGTAGTTAATGGTTCCTACGCATCCAGGCATATGATTTACTCCAGGGATATGCAATTAGCGGCCCTCCAGCTGCTGCAAAACTACAAGTCCCATCATGCCTCTGGGTGTCACGCTTGCGTCTGTCAAGAGTCTTGCTATACCTCATGGGACTTTTAGTTCTGCAACAGCTGGAGATCCGCTAATTGCATATCTCTGGTTTACGCCTCTTCCCCATGATGAAGCTCCTTGGGGCAGAGCGAAACACGTTGGGGGCGTGGCCTGGCTGAGGCTGCCATTCATCTCACTACATGCACATGGGTCTGCTTCATAATATGAAGTTTATGGATCTACCCCTCTGACATTGCTTACGCCTCGTCAGCTACACTTTCTCCTGATGAAGTGAGCCAAGAATAATGAAAACGCGATGAGTTTGTTGTTTATTGCAGGATGCAGCTATTCATTGAACTTTACAAATACTATTGCTGTAAATATGGTTGATAAACAAGCAACTGATGAAAGTAACAGTTATTTGTATGCATCACTAAAGGTTAAACAATTTGGTTTGCATGGTGTGCCTGGTGAAAAGTCCCATGGGCATCATGTATTTAAAGTAGAACTTCTCTCCCAATCAACGATTATTTTTAATCCTTATGCCGCATTAGTAAATAGATATTTTTTTTACATCCAACATACTTTTCCATTTCATAGAGTTACTCCCTTTCTTGCCTAGCCAAATAACCTCATACATCCCAGGAGTCTTCAGGAGGGGAGGAGCTCAGCTAACCACACCCTCTCACCAGCATGCCTGAGCTAAGGGAAGATGGATTCCAGGAAGTAAATGCTACATGAATCATCTTCCCTTACTCAAGATGGATGCAGCCAGAAGCGGCTAGGCGGATTTTCAAAGCGATTTCTCAGCAAAATAAAGCAAATGGAGACATGGGATGGATGGGGGGGGGGGGGGGGGGTGTTTGCTTCGAATATTTAAAATTGAATCTGTTTTTAGGTTTGTGGTGCTCAGATGAAGCGTCGTTCTGCTTTAAACTGCCCCCGTAGTGCAGAGACGGGGGGGGGGGGGGGGGGGTGTACTCAACACAGCAGCTATAGGGACCCAGGAACTCCGCACAGATGGTGGAAACCCCTCATAATGGCCACAGCAGGTGTACAGACCCAAGAACCCCGCAATGGGCACAGCGGGTGTACAGACCCGGGAACTCAGAACAGGGATCGTGGAAACCCATCATAATGGGCACAGTGGGTATAGGGACCCGGGTACGCTGCACAGGGATGGTGGGAAACCCTCAATGGGCACAGCGGGTGTACAGACCCGGGAACTCAGCACAGGGATGGTGGGAACCCCTCATAATGGGCACAGCGGGTGTACAGACCCGGGAACTCAGCACAGGGATGGTGGGAAGCCTTGATGGTTACAGACAGCGTGCAGACCCGGGAACGCTGAGCAGGGATGGTAAAAGGCCCCCATCGGGCACATAAATGTGCGCAGACCCAGCAACTCACCTACAGACCCAAGTACTCCAAAAAGAGATGAATTCTAGACCCTCATAATGGGCACAGAAGGTGTACAGACCAGAGAACTTGGTGCAGGGATGATGGTAGATTGTCATAATGGGCACAGCATGTGTACAGACATGGGAACTCCATGTATGGAGGGCGAGAACTCTTCTAAAAAGTCCTTGTTGCCGTCTACATACCAGCAACACAATAAAAAGCGTCTCCTTCACATGAGCCAAATATAATTCTTCCAACATGAAGATGTACAGCAAGCAAGACCCATTCACATTACTCACCAGCCTTATCGGGCTCCTCGGGCGCCGTGCCCGCTATGCAGCTACTCTCCAGGCCGTAGGCCGGGTCCACCTTACCCAGGGCCTTGGCAGCTTCTTGTACCTTCTTAATGTGCGCTTCCACCAGTTCCAGGGGCACCTCCTCCCGGACGCGGGAAAACTCCTCTGAAATGTAAAAGAACACCATAAGGAAGAGTGACAACGAGACCGCTAAACCTCCGAGAGATCTTTCAGTATCTGTTTTTTCATCTATACTCCTCACACCTCCCATCAATATATATTACACACTAAACTACTGATCTCAATCCACACAAGTGTTGGCTCACTGTCATCTACATTAGCACATTGGCCTTGGGGAATCCTCAGGGCTCCCACGCGTCTCTACCTCCGCTCCCACGTAAAATTAAAGTAGGGGGGGGGGGGGGGGGGGGCTGGTGCACTACAAGAAGTTTTGCCCCTCAATGCATCGAGGGGGAAAAAACCAAGAGGGTTCACAACCCCTTTAAGACCTGTTGGATTTTTTTATACGGTGCAACCTCGTCTTATCAAATTTTGGGTAGTTTTTTGCGTACGTTTGCGATAAAAAAAAAAAAGTGAATTTTATCTTCGCGGTAATAATAAGTGACATAAAATTGGAACCACAGCCATTTATTGTCTAGGGTGTCTGCTTTTCAGAAAATATTGTGTTTAGGGTTTTATGTTATTGGCCTACATTTAAAAAATAAATTAAAAAAAAAGGCTCTTGCAGCAAAAAAGGATAAAATGTAAACCTCCCTTATGGCAGCAATAGGCATGTGACGGGTACTCCTTAGGGAGAGATCTGGGGGTCTAAAAATACCCCTGATCCCTCTTCTACCCTTAGCACACCAACCACCAGCAACACACTGGTACACAAGCTGTTAAAATTGGATCAGCTACCTCCTGTTTTAGCCCCCTCAAGTCTCCTGCATCAGGCAGACCAGGACCACAGGGGGGGGCACCCCAGGACCAGACCATCATACAAATGGAAAGACATCACTCACCCAATGCAGCTTTTGCAGCCGCTGCGGCCACCCGAGGATCTACCACCGAGGCCAGGAAGGCAACTGTGCTCATGACGGGGTTGCCGGACTGGCTGAATGGGACTGGCTGATAGGCCAGAGGTCCCAGGGAAGCATTGGAGTTCTCCAGGTACGGGTCCTCGATCGGCAGGCGGAGGAAGTGCAGAATGCATTCATCTTGAGTTCGGCTGCCCACGTGTTCAGACACCTTGTTCCAGTCATCTTTATACATCTCGAGAGCCTGGGGGGTGGGGGGGGGGGGGGGGAAGAGACAGGAGAATTCAAAAATATAGCCCAGAACCACAAAACCGGGGGAGTCCGGTACCTGGCCAGAGTCTCACCTCCAAAAGCAGCAGAGTCTCCTGTTCTGTCCATTCCCGCCCAGCGCTGGCAGACTTCTGGAAGGTGGAAGAAGAGCGTTAGAGAGCCAATCAGCATATCCCATTTAGTACATAAAAGGTGCTGAATGTGTCAGTTTTCCTCCTCTACCCCATTGCGTCCCCATGTCCCCCCCCCCCCCGCGGAGGGTGGGGGGGCATGGGAAGGACTGACACATGGGGACAGTAGTGCCGAACATGGCCAGATACAAGAGAACCGTCTCTCAGCGATTTTAATATGCCGGGACCCTTATACTGTAGATATAGGAACATAAGTAATGAAGATGTGTTTACAGAGTCACTCTAGGACATTACTTTAAATAAAATTTATAATTGCAATGCAGAAAAACGAAGACAGTAAAAAAAAAATAAAGTAGCATTCCCTCACATTTGTATTCAGTGGAAAGCGCCCCCTTAGTTGTCATTTGGGAGATGGACCCCCTTAGCCATTTGGGGGGGGCTGGAGTGGGAACAATGCCCCTTACATGGGGGGGGGGGGGGGGGTCAGTGGGAACAATGCCCCTTACATTGGGGTAGCCCTTACAGACAGCGCTAAAAAGAACTGGTGTCAATGGTTAGTCTTCCGATTAGAAATGGCTCCAGGGACCTCAACCTTTGAAGGAACCCTGGTTGGGAAAAGCTGCCATAACTTAAACGGACTAATCAAAAGCCTTTTTGCCAACACTCCAAAAACGTTTGCCATGTCCCCCATTTTGATGCCAGTGTCCCAAGACATTGCTGACCTTGGCCAAAGTCTTCTTGGAGTAGATGTCGGTCCTCAGCCCAAAGCTCTGCAGATCTGTTGGTTTGTCTTTACTTTTCTCTGGGAAAGTCAACATCTGCTGAGAGGAGGGAATCTAAAAAGAAAGAAAAATGACAATGTGAGTGCCACTTTCTAAGTATATGTCAGAGACCAGGGAGTGCCGTCCAGCTGGGGGACCTTACCTGAGGAGTCCTCATGTGCAGCGGCACCAGTCCAGAGGGCGTGTCCGCCAGCACATTAAAGTGAGGTGTCGGAGGGGGGCCCATGGCCATCGGCCGGGAATCTGCATCCACCTGATAGTTCACCAGACCCCACTGCTCCAGGAATGCATGAACTCTGCAAACAGGGGGGGGGAGAAGACATGTCACCAACAGACCATCTGCTGCCTTCAGTGTGCAACCCAAAGCTTTATCACATACATATGCCTTCCAATAAACTCCCGACTAACATAGGAATTCAGGAGAAAAAAAATAAATAATATAAAAAAATAAAAGTAATTTCAAGACAAAGATATACATTATACATTCTCCCAATCCTTACCCCTCTGGCTGGCTTATAAAGCTACATTATGGGGGTGCAAAAACTTTCCAGAACACGCAGCTCTGCAGACTTAGAGCCACCACCACCTTCTTCTGGTCTTGGACTTCGGCATTGATGCCCACCAGTCACTTAAAGTATTCCTCACTTCACGCCCCCCATCCACACTCATTGGAAGATATCCCCCCCCCTCTCTTCCCCCCCTCCCCTCTACTGGGAGATGACCCAACATTCACTTTTAATGATAAAATAGCAAACAGGGCAAATGGAGAGCGAATCTCCCCAACAGGGGGCACAGACGGCAATTAAAACTAGACATGTGGGCTGAAAAAAATAAAAATAAAAGATTTGATTTGTTTTTTGCTTTTTTACAGACAATCTGTAAAATGCAAAATAACTAGCTTTTTACATTTCCGGAAATTTGGAATTTCGGAAATCTGAAAAGAATGAAAATGTGAAATAACTTAAATTATAGGTATTGGAAATAATGAATTCAGTATCTAAAAAGGATGGAACATAAGAATCTAATAGTAATTATTAATAAAAAATAAAAACTATTTGTTTAGATGCGGCATTTGTTATTTCGGATAATTTGTAACTTCAGATAAATGTGTATTCATTACGTTCATAAAAACAGCCAAATTTGAAAGGAAATGCAACCTATAATTTAATGTATTTAATAATTTCACATTTTCATTCTTATTTTCGGATTTCCGAAATTACAAATTTCCAGAAATGTTAAAATTCAGACGTTTAGAAATTAACGAATTTGTCAAAATTAAACAAATTCGGAACTAAAACAATTTGCACAAGTCTAATTAAAACCCAACAGATTCCAATCCCTCTCTACTTGAAGATAAAAAAAAAAAAAAAAAAAAGTTTGCAGGACGAGAGCAAACACGAACCTCATGATGGCGCACACATCTCCCGTCAGGTTCCTGCGGCAGGCGGTGCTGGTCAGATACTCTTGAGGGTTCAGCCGGTAGGTATCGATGATGAAGTTTCGATAGGCCAGGTATCTGAAAACAGGACAGCAAGATAAGCAAAAAAAGGACACAAAGCTGAACATTTGTGGACCGTCCCGTGTAGATTTCCTGCGGCAGGGCGGCCCACTCAGCGCTGGATGATTGTGGCTACAACGCTTTGAGTTACTTGAACTTCAACAAGCATGCGTCAAGTGAAGCCCAATTATCTGAACACTTGCTGCTCTCTAATCTGGCATACAAGTACTCACAGGTGTTCATGTGACACACTGGGAAGCAATATATCAGGGCTATGCAATCAGCAGACCTCCAGTTGTTGCAGAACTACAAGTCCCATGAGGAATAGCAAGACTGATAGCCACAAGCATGACACCCAGAGGCATGATGGGACTTGTAGTTTTGCAACAGCTGGAGGTCCGCTAATTGCATATCAAGGCAATATATGAACGGTTGCCGAATCCAGAACTTTTTTTTGGCACAGGTCATGTGACACATTGGAAAGCAATCTGCTGACTGAATCCAGGACCTGTTCATAGACCCAGGTCATGTGACATGCTGGGCGGAGAGCTGCCGACTACCGCTGAATCCAGGATCCGTTCATAGAACCATGTCATGCGACACCAGGAGGCGAGCTGCTGACTGCCAATGAATCCAGGACCTGTTCACAGAACTGGGTCATGTGACACTAGGAAGCAAACTGCTGTCGCCGAATCCAGGACCTGTGCAGAGAACCGGGCCATGTGACACTAGGAGGTGAGCTGCTGACTACCACTGAATCCAGGACCTGTGCAGAGAACCGGGCCATGTGACACTAGGAGGTGAGCTGCTGACTACCACTGAATCCAGGACCTGTTCACAGAACTGGGTCATGTGACACTAGGAAGCAAACTGCTGTCGCCGAATCCAGGACCTGTGCAGAGAACCGGGCCATGTGACACTAGGAGGTGAGCTGCTGACTACCACTGAATCCAGGACCTGTTCACAGAACCAGGTCATGTGACATTAGGAAGCAAGGTGTGGATTGTTATTGAATCCAGAACAGGTTAAGACACAGGTCACATGACATTAGCAAGCGAGCTGCTGACTGCCACTGAACCCAGGACCTTGTTCATAGACCCGGGTCATGCGACACTGGGAGGTGATCTATGGGCCCGTCACTAAATCCAGGACATGAGCCATGTGACCCATTAATACTTACACCTCCGGGGTCTTTGACTTGTTCTTGCCATTGAAGAATTCAGGAAGAGCGCGGCGTTCGATGACGTGAATGCTGGAGGGAAGGAAACACACAGACATGAATCTCCAGTTTCCAAACCTCACAAATGAACTATTTTTCTGGTGTCCAGAAAGGAAAAAAAAAAAAAAAAAAGCGATACCTGTTATAATCAAACCAAGCCGCATAGCTGGGAATGATGATGTGGTTGGTCTGTTCCGTCACATTATCTTCTCCGTTATCGATCATCCTGCTCTGATCTCCTCGACTTGGGTCTTCGTCCTCCTATGAAAGGCAGAAAAACAAGGAGAGGACCCGTCAACTGAGCAATCCCGCCATAAATCACGTAGCGCAGAAGGCAAGACTGGAACAATCACGGGGCGAGGAGCCTGCAGAACCGCCGAGGACACTTACCTTCCCACTGGCAGCTACCGCTTCCTCCTCCTGCTCATCTGCAGACACAAAATAACAAAATTACTGAACTGCAACCAGAAAGAAGTACGGGGGGGGGGGGGGGGGGTAATACTGTGGATAGATCTATGCCAGGGATGCGCAAACTACGGCCCTCCAGCTGTTGTGGAACTACACATCCCATGAGGCATTGTAAAACTCTGACATTCCCAGACATGATGGGAATTGTAGATCTGGAACAACTGGGGGGGGGGGGGCGTAGTTTGAAGACCCCTGATCTATGCAATACAAAGTAAAGACAGCTGCGCCTTTTAATAGTCTTCTGCACTTAGATACGGCCCCTACATAGTCTTGTTGGTTACATAATTGGTGCATACTTCAACATCTCCACTACCGCATAGTGAAAAGTTAAAACTAGCCAAACACAATCCAAAAAGAAAATTAACAATTACTCAGACATGCAACACTAAACCCAAATTAATTTTTTTTTAATGTTTCGCCTTGGTACTATGATCGATGTGACCAATCACAGAGCTCTCATTGTTTACCACTATTGCGGCGATTGGTCACAGCGAACACATGATACCAGGGCAGCTCACAGTGGCCCAGTACAACAAAATCGGTGATCGGCTGTAAGCGATGAACACAGAGGGTCACCAATCCCACCGCTCTAGAGAGAACACACGGGTACGTCCATCCGCACTGGCGCTGCCCCGTCAGGGTGTACATTTACTATGCCCGGAAGGGAACGATTGGAAAATAAGGGATCCGTTACAAAGCACTATCGGGGTACCCCCTACCACACACGCCTTATAAAACAATCTGAGCATAGCCAGAGGACAGCCCTGCACTCAAAACTGGATTACCAATACAGTTAAATGATGGTGTGACTTACCTAGATCAGCCACCACTCCCCCCTTCACCGGTGTGTGCTCGCTGTCCTTCTTCGGGTTCACTGCATAGAGGGAAAAAAAAAAAAAGTCAGGATTCCTCCCCCCATTGACTTGTGCTACCATAAAACTGCTAATTTCACAGCATTATATCTTATATAGCTCAATATAGGAGGACCGCACTGATCAAGAGAGGCAATTCCATCCTAGTGCAGAACATAACTGCCTATTAAAGCTGAACACCAGTATTCACATTACGCAATTCATAATCAAGTTTTAAATGGTCTTCTACCAAAATAAGCCCAAGAAAAGTGTAAAAAGCGACTAGGCTATAAACTAAATTCAGATTTTTGGGCAAGTGCCCAACTTGCAGCCCCTTTGACATTGCTGAGCGATGACTAAACACATTGGGGTGGGACTTTTGTTACGTAATTTCTGGTCAGCTGGAACGCAGGCTGCAGAGCCAGCGGTGTTTCCTGGTTTGCTCACATTACAAGCTGCGTGGGACCGGATGATAGGTGAGGGGGGTGGGGGGTGCTACGTGCCATTACCTGAGAGAATCCAATTTTAAAAAGGACAGCGGTATGCATTGCATACTAGCACATTAAGACTTACCTTGAAAAAAAAGCCCTCCAGCAGCGTGCTTTCACCGACTGCAGTGGCCTTCATCTTCACCCGCTCTTTCCTAAAAGTTCTTGGGTGGCTTGAATGGCCGAGACGCAATGACATCACTCATGCGCATAAGTCAAGGCCGCAGCTCTGTAGGAATGGCCCGGGTATTCCGTACCTGCAGAGCGCACGTGCCGGTGATGTTACCTTTGGGTTTTGAGTCCCGACAGTCATCCAACCTCCTTAGAATCGAGTGGGGGCCAATCATTCCCTCATTTGACAGTGCCTGAGGGCAAATGAGTCTTTGCCGCTACAAACAGCTCCAGTAAGCGGCGGAGACAACAGAGCGTGGCGGGAGGGGGCGAGAACCTCTCCTGCCACCAAGTGACCTTGTGGCGGATACTCCACAGAGACCACTTTTATCTTAAAAATGACCGCCCGCCATTTCAGAAAATACCGGGGTTATGGCAGCCATCTTCTGCCATAACCTTGGTATTCTACGTCAAAGTACCGACGTACAGCTACGGTGGTTTGCAGTTAAACACTGCGAGTCCAGGAGGTCATCATGGTGGACTGGGCTCAGAAGGACAATGCTGCACAGAATGCCGTCCGGCTCTGGTCAGCCCCAACCACTGTAGCATTCAGAGCCTTCCACTGATGGAGAAGACTGAAAAAATGAGGACCCCGCTTGTCATGCAATCGGCATCAATCCCCCGACCCAGCCTACCACAACCACCATCAAGTAGTGAATGAGAATCAGCTGGTGAAGAGTTACCAGGAAGCAGTAGTTACCATTTTTCGGAAGCATGACCTCCTCCATATTGGGGACAGGTGTGGGGTCCTCCATGTCTTTGGTGAGGTCGTCCTGCTCATCCTCTTCCTTCTGCCATCTCCGCTTGCTATAAAGGCCGCTCTGACTAAAAAAAATTAAAAAAAAGGGGGTGTCAACCAATACAAACAAGATTATCATGGGAGGCAACAACCAGGACACACCATTGCCATACCACAAGCTCAACCAACACCCCCCCCCCCCCCCCCCCATTACCTTTTCCTGCCGGGCTTCTTCCGGGACTCAGATGGGGTCTGAGGGGAAGGGGAACGCTTTCTTTTCTTGGGTGCACCAACAGACTTCCGATCTTTACGCTCAGGACTGCGTATGGACTAAAGAAAAAAAAAAACAGAAAGGAAGAATAAAGGAGGAGAGTGGGACTACGCTAATATGAGACCCCCAACCAACAAGACTCTCCGGTCTCTAAAACCCACATAGCTGAAGGCCGGAGGGAGTGAAACATGCCCATCAGACATTTGCTGTGCGACAAGCAGAAGTCGCAGCAACGATCTGATCAGGAGAGGTTTCTCATCCTCCAAACTGCTCCAGTTTCGGGGGGAGTGTTGCGGTCACCTCATCATTCTTGAGGGAAATCCTCTGCCGGAAATCAGTGGCTTTCTTATTTTCGTCCACCTCATAGTCCTCCTCGTTCATCCACTCATTGAACAGATCCGTGTCCAGCAACCACTTCGCGTGAACCTAGGAGGGGGAAACGATAACATTGTGAGAGGGGCACAAGAGTTGGGATTCTTCAAACACTTGCCAGCCAGTGATGTACCAGTACTTTGCTGGACTGCAATTGGTTACACCGGGATGATGCCTGCAAGTTTTTTTTATTTTTTTAAAGAGCCAACTGTCGGCTCTCCTGTAAAGCAATCCTAGCAGCTAAATAGCCACTGGATAGCTTATCCAAGCAGCAGGAAAGTTTCTCTCGACCCCCCCTCCACTGCTTTCATTGGGCTGTCCCATCCCACTGTGGTAGAATCTCATATTAGCCAATTTCATATTGATTTGCATATGTTTTATTGATAATTATATAGTAGTGGTCTTATCAATACTAAATATATAATAGTAAAATAATATCATTAATGTATAAATATAGAGAAAGTTTTAAATGTTGAACTTTAGATGACCTCTCTGCTTCTGATATTTTACTGAGTGAAAGTTCATTCGGATACTTCATAGTTTTTAAAATTTACTAATTAGAAGAGATAACTTGACAGCAGTTGAAATATAGCCGATAAGATAAGCACCATCAAAAGATAAGCGATACAGGTGGTATAAAATTATGTGGAGTAAGGGAAATTTATTTACTTTAAGTTTGACAGGGTCAAACAAAGGTCTGTTTGTGCCCTCATTAAAACTGTTAATACATATAAAAACACATAGTGGGGCAGGGCTGCAACTAACGATTATTTTCATAATCAATTAGTTGGCCGATTATTGTCTCGATTAATCGGTTAATAACCTTAAAAAAAAAAAAATAAAAAAAAAAAAAAAAAAAAAGTGGGTCAAATTGATGTTCATTTTCAACCACAGTGACAGGAAAATTTGGAAATAGAAAACTTCTCGGTCAAAGGAATTTTGCAGACAGTGTATGTGGTTTTTGTTCAGAAATGAAGTGGAAAATTTCAAACAAAATTGTTTCAGTGAATTTAAAGATTTTTCATCTGAATATTCTCACCTGAAAATTGATCGTGTGACCAGCATAAGGCTTGGTGCACACCTATGCAGTTTTCGCTGTGCATTTTTTATTTTTGCGCACGTGATTTTACTGCAATTTGCATTTTTTTTTTGGGCAGATTAAAAAACACAAATTGCTGCAAGAACCCATTACATTGTTTTCTGCAGCTTCTCCATTGAAGTATATTGAACCAAAAAAAGCACAGTTTTGCGTTAAGTCCCCGACCCTTTCCAAATACGCAGTGGCTGAAAAAAGCACAGATATGAGCGTGTCTCATAGGAAACCATGTAAATGAACTGTAGTGCGTTTCTGCAAATAGCACCATTAAACATAGATGTGAACCAGGCCTAAGACGTTTAGTAACATAATGGGGTTAAAAAGACAAAAAATAGCCCTTTATAGTACAAAAAAAATAAAATAAAAAAAAAGCAGATTACTGGAAGGGGTTAATTTAATATTTACAGTAGTGATTATATTTTTGTACTATAAAAGGCTCATTTTATTTTTTTAACTGCATTATGTTACTGGCTTAGTTATCGATTAGTTGTTTCAGCCCTATAGTGGGGTTATTGAAAGTTCATTCTCTCAAAATCGTAAATCTGTAATCCTTGAAGTTAAGTTAAATCTTATAAAGATAAGGAGGGTTTGATTACACAGCTGGGTGCCAGACTGTCACGGGTGTTTTTAATTGGACAAAACCAGTTATAAAATCACTTTAATGAACATATAGGAATTCTGGGAATAATTAAGTTTATCTGGTTGTAGAACAGGTGTCAGATCGATGGTTATTTACATTGACGTAGATTGTAGCAACCAATCATGTTTTGCCCAATATGCTCGCGTTGTAAGAAACTGTATAAATTAGACCTGCATCTTGGAATACTTTGAACATATAGCTGTATGTTCCCAGCTGTTAATAAACTTGCATCACTGAGGTCCTGCCTGGTTCGATACTTTATTTTTACGTCACCACCCGAT